>NC_133771.1:206888311-207064187 GCF_003597395.2 Chelonoidis abingdonii | reverse complement strand
TTTAGCGCTACTCGTCTCGTCGGGGAGGAGTACAGAAATCGATTTAAAGAGCCCTTTATATCGATATAAAGGGTGTTGTAGTGTGGACGGGTACAGCGTTAAATAGATTTAACGCTCTTTAAATCGATTTAAACGCGTAGTGTAGACCAGGCCAGAGACTCAGCAACTCTCTCAGGGAATGAACACAGTAGCCAGCCCAGCACGGAATGACAGATCATTAGCCTTCTTAGAGCCATGCTGGGACCACAGAGGGAGCGGATTCTGGGCTGCCTTTGACCTGTGGAGCCCACAGGGCTAATATTTGAATGGGTAAGCTGAGTGTTCATTAGACCCATGGTCATGTCCCTCTTGTTTCCCTTCTTTGAACAGAGAAAGAACTATTGAGGTGGCAGAGTTAAATAGGATCCAATGTGGATAACAGGAAGAAGAGGGACAGGCAGTCTATATTCAGGTACTCAATATCCAAACACGGAGACCTTGTCCAAACCCAGACTTTGCACATGCTGAGTGAGCCTGGGTGAATAATGCAAAAAAAGGACTTGTGAACATCCCTTCAAATCAAACCTCTGCATTCCCTTCACTAGCGTTTGCAGTTCCTGCCCTTTGCTTTCCACAAACTGTGTTGTTTGGCTGGGGGTGCAGGGGTTAGAAGTGGCATGCACTCGGACACTCTTCCACCACAGCAGGTGGGTGTGAGGGATGAATGAACAAAGACTCCTTCCCCTAACACAGCATTCCCCAAACTTTTGAGGGTGGCACCCCTCATACCCATGCCTGCTCCCTCCCCCCAAAATCCTTCAGAGCCGGGGCCGAGAGCGGGTCCATGGGTCAGGGCAGGAGGGGATGCAGACAGAAGTACTGGAGCCACAGATGGGGGTGGGTCTGGGGTCGAGAGCAGGGCCACAGCCAGGGACTGAGGGTGGGAGTAGAGCCACAGCTGGCTCTACTCCCACTGGCTGCAGCTCCACTCCTGCCCCACTCCCAGCCTCAGCCCTGGGCTGGGAACAGAGCTGCAGCCAGTGGCCAAGGCTGGGGGTGGGACCATGAGTGGAGCCAGGACCCAGGGTGGGAGTGGAGCAGAGCTGGGGGTGGATAGGGGCTGGGTGGCATTCCCTCCCCGTCCCCCATGGGGGCCAATCCGTGCCCCATCACACCTCCTTGCCCAGACATTCTTCCATGCCTGCCTAGGGAACATGCCCTACAGTTTGGGGACTTCTGCCCTAACACGCCGGGGGTAGTAAATTCCATGATACCTGAAGACCTGATTATAGCAACAGGAATGATTGACCCCATAGGAGCATAGTGTAGCAGCGAGGGCAGTATGTGACTCCCTGAGTCACAGTTCCATCCCTGGGATGCTCCTGGGGCAGCCCAGCAATATGTCACACCTACCTACACCACCTTCTGTTAGGTGGGCTCTTTTCAATACGTGAGGAACAGAAAGGTTGGAGGGTTTGCTCCTCCTGCTTTGTAACACCTGCATTGCCCCCACAAACCATTCCTGTGTCCTGAAGCCTGAGTACATTCCTGTGTCCTGAAGCCACCATACATTTCTCATTTGATGGAGTACAGTACTTATGCTTAAAAATGACACAGCCACCATCTGGGATCCTAGATTCAAATACAATTGAGAGTACTGAAAAGGGGACTTTTTTTTAAGAATCCTCTGCTAAATTTACCATGTCTGAGACATAAGGAAGGCTCTCCTATAGCCAAGTGAGATGCTTGGCCTCCAGCTCTCAGCACAAGCTGCAAGCTGACTTTCAGATGGAGTCATGCTCTCCTTTTCCAGAAGAGCTACCAACAGAGGGAATCAGTAATATCCTACCTGGATCCTAAGGAGATATGCCTTCCACAGATAAAGTCTGCTGTGTATTCTGCTAGCTCAAGGTGCAGGCAGTTCCCTGGAAACCAAACCAAATAAGTTCACTTCTTCTTTGCCTCCTCAGGAATGCATGGACTGGAGTTGCAAGACAAGCATTTGCAGTGAAGATGACACTGACAGAGCCAATGAATGCTACAGTATCAGGGAGATGCTAACACCACCAGTTATTAACCTCATTCTTCCAACTCACTGTGATGTCATGGGCAATTTGTAGGCTTTTAAGGTTAATTCAGAAGGAGACTCTCACTTCCACACTTTAGGAAATTAATGTTTGGACAGCCCAAAATGTCATGCTGCTGGAGATCAAGGAAGTTCAATGGGAGACCAAAGTAATAAGAACACAAAGACTTTCATATTTGGGTCAGAACAATGGGCCATGCAGCTCAGTATACTGTCTGCAACAGTACCCAGTACCAGAGCTTTCGGGGAGTGTACAGTACAGGGCAGTTGGTGTGATCTACTACTCCTGTCTTTCCCTCACAGCTTCTGGCAGTGAGAGGTTTAGAGTCACCCTAAACATGGGTTTGCATCTATCACCATCTTGGCTAATACACACTGGTGCGCCTATCCTCCGTGAACTTCTTTTTTGAAACCAGTTATACTTTTGGCCATCACAACATCCAATGGCAATGAGTTCCACAGGTTAACTATTCTCTGTGTGGGAAAAACCCCTCACTCTTTTTTTGTATTTAACTCGCTGCCTGTTAATTTAAATGAGTGATCTCTGATTTGTGTGTGGTGGGAAAGGGTAAATAATATGTCACTATTCACTTTTTCCACACCGTTCATGATTTTATAGACCTCTATAATATCCCCCCCTTAATGGTCTCTTTTCTAAGCTGAAAAGCCCTAATCTTTTTAGTCTCTCCTCATATGGAAGCCATTCCATACCCTGGATTAGCTTTGTTGCCCTTCTCTGAACTTTTTCCACTTCCACTATATCCTTTTTGAGAAGGGGGCTACCAGAACCAGACACAGTATTCAAGGTGGGGGCGCACCATGGATTTATGTAATCATCCGTCACTGAGCTTTTCCCAAGGAAATCATGAATACATCGGTGCTGAAAATAACTGACTTTACGTAGTGCCTTCAGATACCAAGGGTACAGTGAACACTGATCACATAAGATGATTCTACCAAATAACAAATCAGCCAAATGATAACACTAGACAAAAGGATGAATCATTAAGGAAATCTGGCACATCAACTGCCATCAGCATACTGAGCAGTAACTTTCAAATGGCATCTCTTTCTGGACCACCACAGAAAGGGAGGTCTCAATAGCTGATTCACTTCTCAGCTGTTAGCTATTAATCAAGTCAGTCGTTTGTTTACTCTTGCTTAACCTTTATATTTACCATGAAGGTACTCGGAAATGCAGTAATGGCGAGTTTTCTTAATTCCTTTCAAAAAGGAGTAGCTTTAAGGCAGATATAGATGGAACTAGAGTGGAATCTCACATCCCCACTCTCAGAATTAACATAGTAGAACCTCAGAGTTACGAACACCAGAGTTACAAACTGACCAGTCAACCACACACCTCATTTTGGAAACAGAAGTATGCAATGAGGCAGCAGCAGAGACCAAAAGAAAAAAAGGAAAAGAAGCAGCAGCAAATACAAATACAGTACTCTGTTAAACATAAACTACTGAAAAAAAAGGAAAGTTTTAAAAAAAGATTTGACAAGATAAGGAAACTGTTTCTGTGCTTGTTTCATTTAAATTAAGATGCTTAAAAGAAGCATTTTTCTTCTCAAATGAATCAAATCATAGAGTATCAGGGTTGGAGGGGACCTCAGGAGGTCATCTAATCCAACTCCCTGCTTAAATCAGGACCAATCCCCAGACAGATTTTTGCCCTAGATACCTAAATGGCACCCTCAAGGATTGAACTCACAATGCTGGGTTTAGCAGGCCAATGTGCAAACCACTAAGCTATCCCTCCTCCCCATAGTAAAGTTTCAAAGCTGTATTAAGTAAATGTTCAGCTGCAAACTTCTGAAAGAACAACCATAACGTTTTCTTCAGTTATGATCAATCTCCATTCCCAAAGTATTCATAACTCAGAGGGGCTACTGAAGTTGATTCATTTTGACACCTCCTTTCCCAGATTTGAACTTGTTTTAGCTCCTGCAGCTTTGGCTTTTGGTCATATCCCAAATGAGAAGGGGCCTCTTCTCTGCAAGCTGTTTGGATACAGCCCAAAATGAAATCAGACCAGCTGATGTTGCGAGATTTCCACTGTTTGGCCTGAAATGTTGATTGAATCTCTCAGAGGTGTCTGGTGCTGACAAATCCAAACCTTAGCCTGGGTTCAGCTTCAGATCCGAACTCTAGCCTAAGCTTAACTCCGACCTGAACACTGACTTCTTGGGCAAGCTCTTAGCAATGAAAGCTTTTCACACCTGTGCTGCTTTTCCAGCAAAATGGTATCCTGGGTCCTGATTCAGCAAAGCATTTAAGCACATATTACAATCCCAATTACACCAACGGGACTTAAACAGAGAGTTACGTTTAAGCTTGATCTTAAGAGCTTTGCTAGAAAAGAAAGAGGATTTTACTTGTGAAAATAGCTCCAATATTTAAAATCTCTCCAGCTATCTACCCCCTGCTGAGGCTATGCAGGAGCGTGACTGAACCCCACTCAGATCTCCATGTACAGGTTGAACTGCTGTAGTTCGGCATCCTTGGGACCTGACTGGTGCCAAATCAGAGAATTTGCTGAACCACAGGAGGTCAATGCAGAGTGCCAGCGTGTCTCCATAGGCATGGGAAGTAGAGGTGTGGGGGGAGGTGTCTTTCCTCTCCCTCCCAGAGTTTGAACTCAGCAAATCAGCTGTTCGTGGAGCTCCAGAAGTGCTGGGAGGGAGGAGGAGGAGTTGGTAAACGCAGGGCTGCCGCACGCGAGAGGTGTGGGGGGAAAGGGCAGAGGTGGGAGCTCAGTGCCGGTGGATGCTCTGCACCCACTATTTTTTCCCTGTGGGTGCTCCAGCCCCGGAGCACCCACGGAGTCAGCACCTATGCCAGACCACGGATGTGCTGGACCAGGGGACTGCCAGATTAGAGAAGTTCAGCCTGTGGGTGCTCCAGCCCCGGAGCACTCATCTAGTCAGTGCCTATGCCAGACCATGGATGTGCTGGACCAGGGGACTGCCAGATTAGAGAAGTTCAATCTGTAGGTGCTTCAGGCCTGGAGCACTCATGGAGTCAGCGTCTTTGCCAGACCACGGATGTGCTGGACCAGGGGAGTGCCGGATTAGAGAAGTTCAGCCTGTAGTCCGAAAGGTCCCTGCAGAGACTGGAGCCAGGCACTGTAGAAACACATACGAACAGCCAGTCCCAGCTCTGAAGAGCGAACAGTCTAAACAGCCAATGCATGAAAAATTTGGGGTGAAGGTCTGGGTAGGTTTTTGTGGACTATTCACAGAGGTGGGGGGAAAGCTCGTTGTGTACGGGGGAGAAGAGGGATATGAGGGGGAGCTACTGGCTCCTCGCTGGGAAGGAGAATCCCAACAGGTCCTCCTGATGTTTCTACAACAGTTCTTTGGCAGTGGGTGCCCTATGCTTCCCCCATTCAGCAGCTGAAACCCTATGCACTGACACCTCCTGCCCAGGTGTGGTTGCTCTATCCACTGTCCCTGCCCTGGGCCAGATGTCTCTGCAAGGACCCAATGTGGTGGAAGGCAGGACTGGACTGAGCCAGGGAATCACATGAGCAGTCAATTCTCCCGGCCAGCTGAGGGCATAAACTATGTCACCCTTGAATAGTCCCTGCGCACCAACCCCAACTAGCGCGGCCACTATTGCCAGCCGAGCGAAAGACGATGGGGAGATGAGAACTGTCCCTACCTGTTCCCCACTGGACAGTCTAGCCTAGGGTGACCAGATGTCAAAACTGAAATATCGGGAGGCGGGGGTGGTGGTGGGGAGTAGGGGCAAAAAAAAAAAAGGTGAAAACTACTGGAGCGCCCACCTCCACCCCCGCACCAGCTCGTGCAATCCCGTGGGCAGCACCGGAGTGGGGGCAGCAGGCCCCAGGCCCCTCCGTCCCGCCCTGGGTCCCACAGGGGAACAAATGGGGCTGCCGCTGCCTCCGCCCTGGGGCCGCCTGTGGGATTGCACCAGCTGGGCAGCCAGCCCAGACGCGAATAGTCAGGGGCTAGGCGCAGCGTGCGTGCTGGGTCCCTGCTCCAGGCCCAGGCTCGGGGAGTTCGCACCCTGGGCACCAGAGCCACAGCCACCAAGCACCACGTGCTTGGCCAGCGGCCGCTTCCTCCCGTCACAGCAGTGGGAGCTGCACCAGTGGCTGCTCCCAAGTCCCGCTGCCCAGCTGGGGAGAACAGCCGCCACTTGGCCCCACGGGCCACCTCCCTGCTCCTCCTCCAGATACCGCCCCACCCAAGTCCTGCCTGCTCTCGGGGCCAGGCCGGACTCACACTCACCCCGGCCCCGTGCTCCCCTGTGTTTCCCTGGCCTCCCTCCAGTGCTTGGGGAAGAGGCGCGGATTGGGGAGGGATCCAATGGGGGCAGTGAGGGGGCAGGGCTGGGGCTGGGGATTTGGGGAGGGATCCAATGGGGGAAGTGAGGGGACGGAGTCAGGAAGGGGTGACATCTGGTCACCCTAGGCTCTGTCTGTATGCAGGAGCCTTTGCTTGTTTGTCAGTGTCCCGACCTAACACTGGTCGGGACGCGGCAAGCAAATATCGGGACAGTCCCAATAAAATCGGGACGTCTGGTCACCCTAGTCTAGCCCCTCACCTCCATGAGATACCGTAGGAAAACATACATCAGTCCCCGCACTGTTTCCGCTGCCTGGGTGGTAGCCCCCTTCTCTCCAGTTCACAGGATCTGATCCCTCATGTATGTGTGTGTTCTTCCAAACATAGTATGTTGCTTTTCTCTAGAGTTGGCATTACTTGTCATCAGAAGAGTTTTGCAAATAAGATCAAATATGCCAAGCTATCAGGGCAGGCTCCAGACACCAGTGAAAGAAGCAGATGCCTGGGACAGCCAATAGAAAGGGTCAGCAGTCCATCCATTGTTGGGGCGGCACGTCCGGGTCTTGCTTGAGATGGCAAAAAAGCTGGAGCTGGCCCCGCCAGATATATTACAAGAAGTTATTCTGGGCATAGCTAGTTATGTTTCAGTTTAGTTCTTATTTTAGTTCTTATTGCATAAAGGATTTTTGCAAGCATTTATTTCAACATACCCCTATGACATGTCTCAGCAAACAACCAACGATAAACAAAATGTTTCCTTAAAATGAGTATGGAGAATCTCCTGTAGGAAATCCTTGTATCTATGAGGTTGTGGGCTCTGGAGAAAGGAACTGAAAGGGGGAGGGAGAACATAGGGGTTTTATATTGAAAAGACCAGATTTGCAAAATAATTTAGCACCAAGAAAATCTGACCCTTATTTATCTGCCTAACTGGTGCTGAGCTCTTTGGAGGGCCCCAAACTTTTAGAGATTAAACTCGATGCAGTTTAGGAATCCCTTGGTAATAAATCTAATTTCCCTATTTTTAAAACAAACAAACATAAAATATCCACCCCAAGAGCCAGTTTTATTGTAAAATAATTCTGGATCTGATTCTCAGATGACTATACATGAGCCCCATCTTGTGCTTTTCCTCTAAAATACCCACTAACTATCTTGGACAGCAAAGAAATTCAAACGTTGCCTGCAAAAACTTCCCTTCCATTGACAAAGAGAGAAAACCCGATTGAGAGATTGGATGAATGAATGACTGGCTCTTGAACTACAATATATAGATTTTTTTTAAGATTGGGAAGACATCAGCCCTTTAGCTTTGGTTTCTACTATTAACCTCTATTAGCATCATAATTATAAATACCTGGTAAAGTTCTCCCTTTGATCTGGTCTGCATGTCACTCAGTTGCCTTTTAAACTCTAGCTTTCCCCTTTCTTTCTTGACATTTGCTATTGTCTTCATCCTGAATGCCTTCCCTGCTGTTCTGAAAAGCTGGCCAAAAAACGCTAAGCGGCTAGATTGTAGTATCAAGTACCATGGCTTCAGGGTCTGAGGCAGCTGCCATGTTCTAAAAGCTCCCTTTATTCTTTGCAGTCACCGCCTTCCAACTGCATGAAGGACAAATACTCACTTCCCTCCCCTTTACCTTTCAGGGGAGGGGGGGGAAAGGGTTCTGACAACAATAACTCCTTCCCTCTTTGCAGCCTGGCCCAGCATATATTAATACACCTTCTAATTGGTTGTCTCTGTTGGTTTTAGTCCTTTGTCCTCTTTTCCCTTTCTTTTTGTACCTCAGCTTCGTCATTGCTACTATTCACTCCATTCCCAGTGCTGAAATCTAAGTCCCAAGCGCAAGCAAAAACACTCAGCCATTCATGACCAATTGAATGGCTTTATTAAAAAGGAAGATAGCACCTCATCTAGTGTTACTATTCACTACAATAATCTCCATCGCGAGCTCACTAAAGAAATCAGCGTGTCTTTGGTTCAAGTCGAGTCTAGGGGGGTTTGAAAGGACCAGAGGGAGAACCGCATATGGCAAGGGGTCACCCTTCTGTCTTTGATGACTGCTATTTATTCACAAGAGCACAATGGTCGACACTGATCAAAGCCAGGGGATGATATTCCATTAACGAGCAGCATGCCAACAACTCAGTCAAGAATGCTGAAGCATTCTGTAAATTCAGGGCCATCTTCTCAGCTGGTGTATATCAATTTATATCTGCTGAAGGTCTAGCCCTCAAACCACACATTTCTATTCTGTTTTTAATTCATTGGACATTTTCTAACCAGAGGAGACTTCAGCATTTCAACAACAGACCCTCCTCCATGTAAAACCTAGTTACAGGTATACTCCATTGTAATCTGCTGGATCCCTTCAAGTGTCTCTGATTGTCTCCCTCTCCAGCGCTGGCCTACAAAGAAGAGGCATATACCTATGACAGCTGCTGGAGATTCCTCTGCACCTCAGAGGCTGCATGCAAAGATAAAGTGCTAGGTACTTCATTTAGGAAGGAAAAATCAAATGTACAACTACAAAATGGGGAATAACTGGCTAGGCAGTAGTATTGCTGAAAAGGATTCTGGGGGTGTAGTGGATATGAGACAACAGTGTGATGCAGTTGTGAAAAAGGCAGATATTCTGGGGTATATTAACTGGATGGACTGTTGTATTTAAACCGGGAGAGATAAGTGTCCTGCTCTACTCAACAACACTGAAGCCTCGGCTGGAGTACTGTCCAGTTCTGGGCACTTTCAGAAAGATGTGGACAAATTGAAGAGAGTCCAAAGGAGAGCAATAAAAAGTGAAAAAAGGTTAAGAAAACCTGCCCCATTAAGGAAAGATGCAAAAAATGGTCATATTTAGTCTTGAGAAAAGAAAACTGAAGGGGCATCAGATAACAGTCTTCAAATATGTAAAGAGAGGTTATACAAATGATGGTGACCAACTTTTCTCCAGGTCTACTGGAGATAGGACAGGAAATAATGGGCTTAAACCGCAGCGAGTGAGATTTAGGTTAGATATTAGGGGAAAATTTCTAACTGTAAGGGAATTTAAACTCTGGAAAAGGCTTCCAAGGTAGATTGTGAATCCCCATCATTGGAGATTTTTAAGAACAGGTTGGACAAATACCTGTCAGGGATGGTCTAGGTTGACTTGGTCCTGACTTAGTGAAGGGAGCTGGACTTGACGCCTCTGAGGGTCCCTTGTAGCCTACTTCTCTTCTCTTATAATTCTGCGTGTACCAGCAGCAGAATGTTTATTTCCCATGTGTGCAGTTGAACTATCTGTGGTACCTGCGTGCAGTGTTGCTCATGAATACAAGTTTTCGGTCACAATTTTGGTTGATGAATTTTAGTTAACTAAAAACTTGAAATCTGAAAGTTTTCAGTTTAAAAGACCAGAACGTTTTCTATTATCTGGCAGTTTGGGGCTAAAAAATGTTTTGTTTGGGCTAAATTTCAGCTAAATTTTTTCAGTTGCTGAAAACCCCAAAATTTTCAGTTTTCAATTTTTCAACAAAGTCAAAGTTTTCATAGGAAAAAACACCTATTTTCCAACCACCTCTACTGTGGATTTATATGCAGCTACAAAATCACTTTATGTAAACCAAACAGTTACTAGGATGGGTGTTATTTTTATTTTTAAGAATCCATCTTAACACAGTGTACCCAATTGTCTATTTCCCTGCACATTGTGCAGTGATTTACCTCAGTGCAAAATGGACATGAAATGCTAGCAGATAATAATGGTAGTGTCTTACAGTGACTTTGCACTGGTGTAAATGATTATCAGTCTTACTGTGCCTTCCATATCCCTGCCATCTGGAAGTATTGCCGTGGTAAAGTTAATTTGGTTGTGTTCTTCCAAAAGGAGACCCCAGGAAGTAATCGGAGCACGTGTATTTGTCAGCTTGCGTACAGGCTGTGAGCTGGGTGAAAAGCAGGCTGTCTCCAGAAGCAGCTGTCTCCAGTTAGATATCACATTGGAAGATGTCATTCTGGAAGTGTATAATGTAGGTCCAGAACATATCTCTGCTGCTTCATGTGAGAATATCTCCAGGTCTCTTATGGAGAAATTTCAAAACAAAATCATTCTGAATAAAAAAGCTGAAATGTTCCTGTTAGAACCTGGCGATTCAGAGCCACAGACACCTTTGCCTTGCCACAAGAGTCTTAGGATGGGTGCCTACCCTTTGAGGCTGGGCTCAGCAGGAAGTACCGCCCAGCAAGACCAAACTGGTGGCCTCAGACAACTCCCTGATTCGCCAGTACCAGTATATAAACCTGGAAGCCATGAAGGAGAGCTCTCTGAGCAACCACATAAACTGCCTGCCTGTTTATGCTCCAGGCCCTGCTTGTGAAAGACCCTAGACTCTAGCTTCTGGCCCTGCCTGACTCTCAATTTGCCCTCTGGCCTATCTTGGACTCTGACCGCCCAGTACCAGACTTCACTTGACTCCTGCTCTGACCACTCATGTCCCGATCACAAAAGTTTCATTTCTAAAATGTCAAAACCAAACATTCCAATTTTTCCTGAATTTCTTTTAGTTTTTTTTTTTAATTGAAGGAATTCAGCAACATTGACATGAATTTGTTTCTATGTCACTGAATCTGCATGTTTTGTCACAAAAAAAAAAAAAGTTTGATCAAAAAATGTCACCGAGTTCTGTTAAAGATATGCTAGGCATAGTCACTCTTGAAGTATTTTGCATTTTTGGCCAATCCGAAATGATCTCTGAATTTGACAGTAGCAGTTTTGGTTATTTATGAAACGACTCTTGGTGGTGAGTTGGGTCCACTGCTGCTACTTCTCCTTTGGACCAGTAGGGTTCAGATCCCTACTCTGCAATAGACCCAAAATGGACTTAACTGATTCACCAAAATGTCAGTTTCACTTCAACCTAAACCAAAATATTTTCTTTTTAGGAAGTCACACCAAACTGAAGAATCAGTTGTTCATCCAGGTCTACTGTTTAATATATAAACCAAACTTTTTTTTAATCTCGAGGGAGGTTTGGCTTTTAGATTAAAGCCAGTCCTTATGTAAACCAGTTTTTCTACTGCTTCTCTCAATATGCAATCATTTTTCTCTCTTCTTAACTTAGAGCGTCAATTGAAATGTCAACCAAATGGAACAAAAAGGTGTGTACAACTGTGTAGCCATTAATACTGAACTCATATCAGTACTGCCAACTTCAGACATTCAAAAATAGAGTCAGATCCGCAAAAGGATGTGATTGTCTTGAAAATCATTAGATTTAAAAAAAATAAATGTTGGGTTCTTTTCATTTGCATTCTGGGTGTTTTGAGCCTTCAGGATACAGTCAAGTAACGTTTTTAAGGATTTTTCTGCAAACATGAAAGCTAGAAACATCCTTTTAAAAAAAGGCTAAAATCTTTATATAATCCTCTCTCCAGCAGCTGGGACATTAAATAAAGCAACAAACATCAGGATATTGATGATAAAATCATGAGAGTTAGCAATAATGCATTGCATTGAGCAACTAACATGAAGAATGTCTGCATTTTGTAATACAAAAGCCACCTTTTCTCGAAAAAATTGGATTTCTTGCTATCTATTGTAATAATGGATCACTAAAATGCACTCCTACCTTAACCCTAAATGTAAAATTAGACATAACTGAAAAGTAATAACCCTTTACAAAGCCAAATGGAACAATTCTCTTGTGATTGTCTTCAACGTGTAGTGAACTTTCTCTCTAGCTCTTGCTTTTTTGGAACAGCAGGTTGGGTTTCACAGGTGTATAGATTCCGAGGTTGGGCTCAGCCTGCAGATGTGCCTATGTCAAGGCACAATGGATAACACAGTTCTTGCACTGAATCCGTTAACTTGTGGTGGACATGGCTATTCTAGGATTACGGAAATGTATGCCTATACCTCAGCTTAAAGCTATTGATGATATCAAGTTCAGAAGATGCCAAGACACACCCTCAGTGAAAACAATTGCACTCCAAAGATTCTATTAACCGTAGCCTGAATACTGAACTTAAATCAGTACAAGCAAAACCGTATGAAGTGCTTACATTTCCTATAATGAAACCCCACTGGAATCCAGTAGATGAGGTTATAAAATCTTTTTCACTGCAAGGCAATTTGACCTCTCTTTTCTTATAGATGGGATTTTGCCGGAAACTTGCATGGGTTCCCCAAGACAAGATATGAACAAGACCAGCCGTTTGTGAGAATTTCAGTTTGAAAAATTAACTGCTTTTTCACACCTGCAAAATCTTGCAATATTTTGTTGCCATCGCATATCTCAATAATGGCTTGAGCTAACAGCTCCAAACACATTATATTCTCTAGGCCTCAAGGAGCAGTCGTGTGTAATGGGCATATTGAACTCTGCAGTGTGTAGAGCCAGCTTGTGTGAATGGGATTAGCTCTACTGAAGTCAACTAACAGGGATAAATGTCAAAATATGACTCACATGCTGACTGGGTGTTTTTAAACAATATCCACTCTGGTTTTGCAATAGTCTCAAAAGCTGTGCGGCTTCATGATTCATGGGGGTGTAGGAGGGGGGCATGGAGATTAGAAATAGACAAATGCCCCAACAAAAAGAGATAATTGATGGGGATACACTTCATACCAAAATTTTTGAACCATAGGCTTTAAAGACAAAAAAAGTGGAAATAGCTTAACATGTGTTAATTGCTTAATGATCATGTTGTCTGCCTGAATAGGGTGGAGTGGTATTTAAGTTGCTTAACAGCTTTACATTTTCCCATGGCATAGCACTGCAATATGCTTATGCAATAATTAGAGGGTTATACAAATAAGCCACTGGGAAACAAAATAATTTATTTGCTTGCCAGGGATAGTTATGTGGAGCTTACATGCTCATCCACTTTCTCTTTGAAGCAAACAGCCCCCCCCACCCAGCAGCCCTCCCGAACTGTTTTTAAATAATTTCAAAACACGCAAAAGGAATGCAGATGTTAAATGTGCTGCAGCTTGAACTTCCTTGAAGCAACGATGCTCCTAATGAGTAAAAGCTGGAAAGCAGAGTGGGACCTGGCTTGTAAAGCCGTTTTATGGTATGTTTATTACTATATCAGAGCAGACACAGCAGAATATCACATGACATATAGGAACCAGCAGATCACTTCCACTAAAAATCAGTACACAATGTCAGATCCATCTTTGTCTCTGCAGGTGGCTGAAAAGTCAACGGTCCCAATCCTTAGCTGGTATAAATAGGTGGAACGCTATTGAAACCAATCTCTGGAGAGGTTACCTCATCCCACTAAGAGAATTCACTCCAAGTTAGTGATAAACAATCATTAAAAATCTGGTTTTGGAAAACAAAGCATTGCTTTAAATTTTGGTTCTGTGAGCCTCTTCTCCTTTTGCTGCTTTTAAGTGCTTTTAAATAACACAATTACATTACGAACATTCTGTGAGCAAAGTATTTCTAGCCCTGCAATGGTTTTTTTTGAAATCCAAAGCTTTTAAGCACTGGAAGTTTCAAGATAAGTGTTCACAGTTTGGTCTTGCACAGAAAACTGGAGTAGGAGGAACAATCGATCACCACCTATGACTATTCATGCTAAAGGTGATATTGGTCTCCTGCAACTGGCAATTTTTTTGTTGTTGTTTCATATGAAGAAAATTGAGAGAAATAGGGGTTGAGATAAATAAACATAAGATATGAGATTTCAGAGGCAAAGCCGTGTTAGTCTGTATCAGCGAAAACAGTGAGGAGTCCTTGTGGTGCTTTAGAAACTATTTGGGCATAAGTTTTCATGGGCTAAAACCCACTTCATCAGATGCATGGAGTGAAAAATACATAAAAGTAGATCTCATTTGCCCTGGTCAATGGAGACATATGTGTTCTGCTTGGTGCAGGGTCTAAAGCCTGGTCTGTACCAGAAAATTAGGTCAGTTTAACCATGTTGGTCAAGGGTGTAAAAAAATCCACACCTCTGAGCAACGTAATTAAGCCAACCTAAGTCACTGTGTAGACAGAAACAGGTTGGCAGAAGAATTCTTCCATCGAGCTAGCTACAGCCTCTCGGGGAGGGGATTAGTGACATTGACGGAAGAATGGCTCATCCCAGCATAAGTAGTGTGTACACTGAAGCACTGCAGAAGCTGTGCCGCTGTAGTGCTTTAAGTGTAGACAAGCCCGTAGTGAGGAAGCGAAGGAAAGATTTCTGTGTGCCATCATCCCGCTTCCCTGATTCCCAGAGCAATGCTAAATTTATAGTTATCTACAACTGTCCCAAAGAAGCCATTATGCTAGCCAGGGATTGCTTGAATATGTTGCACTCCAGCCACTGCTTTCTATCACATGCCCACCCCCAGCATGCCCCTATGCTGGAAGGTGATGGGTGGATATAGCATAGAGCCATGACTTCAGCTCTCTGTCACCTGGGGTTTCCTCCCACACCTCTGTTGCGTAAGCTTTGCAACCCCTTAGTGCCACTAGAGTGGTACAGAAGACCAGGACCTCGGCCATTACATTGGGTTTGAGGTTGTGAAAGCGAATAGTGCTGCAGGTTGAAGGCAGATAGGCATGCTGGATCAGGCTTTCTTGGTTCTAAAATATCTCCTAATCTGGCAATAATTTCAGGACCCAGATAGCTAGAATAATTTTCTTTTGAGTTCTTGTTTACTGCATTGCTGTAATTTTGCAGTGTGTGCTTCAGGAATGAACACCAACAGAATTGTTGATACTGTATATCTTATGCTGAACAAATCAGTGTATATTAAATCATAATCCTCTCCAATTCCTTTCCTCGGGTTCTGATGTCAGAATGTGCAGTGCAGTGCAGCGTCAGAGTGACTCTGCTAATGCTGGGGAAAAACAGACTACATCGAATTAGCAATAACATAGAGAGAAGCAAAATCAGCAGGCAGAATTTCAGTTCATTAGATATAAATTGAATTCTTTTGATACAGCTAATTTGGGTAATCTGTTCCTCTTCCCATTTAATTCTTGCACCACAGACTTTGGTGGGAGTGAGATGAGATATTTGCTCTGTTTTCTTTTGTTAATTCAAGCACTTTCGAGATTCATGGCATCAACTTCGAAAAATGACTCTTTAAAGGAACCATAGACTGCAAAGAGAAGTTTAAATTACTGTAAGATTATAAGCCTGGCTTTGACAATCTCATTCTGTCAGGTTTGATCCGACTGTCACATAAGTCCCTAGGGTCTTCCACTGATTTCAGTGGGCACTGAATTGGCCCTACATGCACTAAGGGTGAAGGCACAGGAAACCATTCCTCTTCTTTTGTGCCTCTGCACAGCAGCCATGCACAACTGCAGTTCCTGGGGCATAGGGTCTGCTCCCCCAGGGTATAAGATTCCTCAAATGGAATGAGGAGGATTGGAGATGAGGTGAGTGTTTCATTAGTAATAAGTATTGTGGTAGGCAGGGAAAGTTGTAGGAAAGAGATCTGTCCTGAGCATGCTGACAGAGCAGCATTACATGTTGAGGCTCTAGTGTTTTGTGTGTTGGCAACCTAGCCCAGCTTTCATTCCTGAGCCTGGTGTTGAACCAAACTAGGTCCTCTTGAAACCTGATCCTCTTTCTTCAGTTCTACTAGTAGTTTGAACAACGTCTACACACTGTAGTATAGCAGGGTATGATTGGCTGTCCCTGCAGCTGGCCAGCTGTTCAAAAGATAGTATGATGTATAACTGTAAATGAAGAATTTTGCCCATAGCGCAAGATTACTTATTTATTGTACGAAAACAACTTACTTTGTTGACGTAATGAGATAAATGAAAACTATTATAGGAAGGACAGTACTGTGAGAGATTAGATTGTTATTTGGGAAATCAAATTGCCTGGCTTGCTCCTGAATGTGTGTGAATTTAAAGTCACTTAACCTTTTTGGGCCTGAGTCAGGGAAGAACGTAAGCACATGTTTAAGTTTATTCCTAATCGGGAAAGCACATGGTTAAATCCCATTAACATTTGTTGGACTTCAGTGTGTGCTTAACATGAAGCATGTGTTTAAGTGCTTCCCTGAACAGCATTGTTTTTCTGAATTGGAGCCTTTTTGCTTCATTTCCCCCACCTGTAAAAATAGGACTAGCATCATCTTTGTTTCATGTCCGCACAGTGCTTACGAGGTGCTGATCCGTAATTGATGTTCCTAAGTGCTACCGTGATGCAAACAACGCTGAAGGTAATAACAGAACTCTTATTGGTTTTAATTGGCATAAGATCAGGCCCCTACTGTGTTTATGACAGCCTACACATTATTTAGACATTTTTAAGGATGCAGGCCAGATTTTTAAAGACATTTAGGTCCCTAACTCTGCGCAATGTCAATGGGAGTTAGTGCCCAAACCCCACTAAAAATCTGGCCCCTTGTGTGCTATTTATCAAATGATGCTGTATGGCTTATGTCCTGATTAAGTAAGGTTAAACATTTACCTAGTTTTAAGCATTGTGGGACTATTTACTTGCTTGAGTACCTGGCTGAATTGCAGACTCATTCAGAACCATTAATGTCTAGCACGTTAAATGTGTTTTGGTACCTGGACTGATTCCAGGGTTCCTTTTTTATATTAAACTGGCAGTTACACTATTATGTACCATCTATAGACTTTTAAAAGCAGATTTTGGACCCCCCCCTGGAATATAACAGTCCCAGTCTCAAGGATACTGTAGATCCCCATGAAGAGCAATGCATCCTTATGTTCCGCTGAGACAACTCCCACATACAGCCTTGCAGAAACAAGCCCTTCATCCAGATAACAAAGACCTTGTACATTTTTTAAATCTCTTTTGCAGACAACTGACTTTCTAACTAATTTTAAGGTCCATTTTTTAACGGGCCAGTGGCCTGACATTTTAGTCAAAAAATGAAGTCTTGTTTAAGATATTGGTGCAAGAGCAGAATAAATCATCTCAAAATACCAATCTCTTGCTTTTTTTATTTGCATTCCTACAGCTTAAAATGACTCGTGTTTTTATTAAAAAAATCTGGCAAACCAGAACTGCTCTTTGACTTAGACCTTTCGTGTCAAGCTTCAGCAGAGACTCAAGCTTTTACGGTTGACTTCTGAACTGCCGAAATGAAGATGCTGCTGCTGGCTTTGGGCTCCACATGGACTCCTCTAAGAAGAAGACAGACATTAGCAGCCACAGATAAAACGTGTTTTCCTATTTCTTAATGGGAATCTGTTTGCAAGAGAAGATCCCGAAATATTTTGAGCAGTGTTCTGATAGTTTACACAGCTGATTAAAAAAACAGGACTCATTTCTTTGTTGAAATAGTATCTATCACAACAGACCATTTAACCCATAGGTAAGCCACCCTTTTGGCAGCCATGCTGTTAAATCTGGGCCTCACACTGGGGTGAGACAATAAACCGAAGATGCTTTGGAGAGATGGTAGAAGACTGTGTATAAACTTAATATCTCTGTTATTCCTTGCTCCAGCAGACGGGGTCTCAGGTTTTGTATTGCTGTAGAAACAATGGCACCAAGAAGTTAGCAGGGGAACAGCAGCAAACAACTCACACATGGAGCACACAGAGGCACTGAACTGCCATATGGGACCTCATGGCGATTCCCAGTGAGATTTGAACTTTTGATCTTCTGACCTTTAAAAGAGGCAAGATTGAATAAATCGCTGACTATATCACACCCCTATTAGCCACGCGCAGATGTGACACCTCTGCCGATGAATTATTGCATTGCGAGTATAATTATCATGTGCATTTTACTGTGTAGATGACAGAAACCACAACGACATAAACCCCCAGGAAATGCAAACAGAAGCACTTAGGTTTTTGCCCACCAGTAGTAAGCAAGACTATTTACTTCACGCGCAGGTAAGACAAAAATCAGTCAAACCAATGAGAAAAACAAACTTCTTATTCGAGCTGTCTCATAAGAGCAGAGAGAACGGGTAGTGGTGATTGTGAAGGCTTTTGTGTACTGATGATTTTACACTGCTTCCCAGGTCATAGATGCTGATGATTTTACATTGCTGCCCAGGTCATAGATATCTGAGCGTGAAACACACACATCGTAAGATTGGCTTAAAGATCATGAATTTGGGGGTCTTTTTATTTGCCTAGAATTGGGGCTTATTTCTGGAGTTGGAGCTTTAAGAAAAACACCAAATATCATGAGATTCACGATAAAAATCACAAAAGTTGACAGCTGTGTAGACTGGCCCTAGTGAGGGCCATATGGACTTCATGAAGCCTCTAGCTCTTAATGCTTTCTGGGTATGGAAAACTCTGGCTGAGTTCAGGTTTCGTTAGCAGAGGGAAGAGGTGCAAAACGGTTGATACTGAGAATATCACTCCTGATACAGTGGAAAAGCTTTCTGAAAGAGAAAGGCTTTGTAGCATGTCCTAGAGATGTCACACTCTGCCTTCTGATTGCTTGTCATGCTTTCATGCTCCCCATCAGAGTCCGCCACGTGAGTTGCCACAGCAATTTTTGGCAAAGAAAAAGTCCATTGTGCCAGTTCTAGAACTGTGCATTCATTTATTACAGCTAAATCAGTACCGAATATACTTTCAGATGCTCAGGAGGTGTAAACTGGCACAGCTCCCCTTTGAAATCAATGGAATATGCTTATTTCACCAGTAATTCATTCAGTATCAATATCTGTAGAGTGCCATTTTGAATAAAGCCCTTACTGATTCACCCCTCCCATGGAAAGGTACTGAAATCCCCTTCCATCTAGTCTCCCTTATTCACCTGATGGTGACAGAGCATGCATTTTAAATGGATTCATCTGTCCACAAACAAGTGACATTTACTATAGATATATTCACAGAAGCCCAACTGCCTGTTGCATGAAGCCCATGGAGACATCTTGGATGTTAAGGGACAAGTGGCCTTGCACAAGTGGGGACAGAGGGCACAAGAAGGTCTGCCCACCCTGTCATTCCACATGCAGAAGCAGCCACACTCCTGCTGCCCCAGGACTGCAAAGGACCGAGGACCTCAACTCCCTAGTGGACCTGATGGCAGTGAAGAATTGGTGTAACAGAGCTCTGCTCCCAGCCTGTCCACAGCCTCCCACTACATTGCGGGGTGGGGCGGGGCGGAAGGGGCATGTACGGCAGGAGCTGGCTTTGTCAGACTTATGCCAGTGGAGGCCATTTATGGCTGGAATTTGTTCACTTTGTGATCCCTTAAATAGTGCAAAGCGGATGGTGAATCCACTCCAAGCTGTCTAACACCACTATGCAAACAAGGCATGGATTTATTTTACAGTGGTCAGAGTTTACAAGTAAGGTATCTTTAAAGGGGAAAAAAGTTCCTCAAGCTTCAGCGAGAGGATGATTGCACTCCCAGGCGGTGATTTAACAAGACCTCTCTTCCCCAGGAGCAGCGCGGTGTAGTGGACTAAGGTCTAAACTAGAAGCCTGGAGTTTTTTTTAATCCAGGCTCTGCCTCTTATTTCTGTGGTGACCTAGAGCGAGTCACTTCAACTCATGTTGTCAAAAGTGGCCACTGACTCAGTGTTTAGGATGCCTGACGTAAGACACCCAAAACTGAGGGACCCATATGTGGTGAGCACACTTTTGTAAATCGGCATACTTAATCTCTTTCTTTGCTTCAGTTTTTCTGAGCTGAGTATAGCACAGCCTTACCTCACTGGGGTTGCTCTGATTAATTAGTTAATGTTCATCAGTGCTTTGAAAACATCTAAGTGCTAAGTAATGTTATTACTTATTTCCACAGCTCCGCATCAGACATATTTTAAAGTGACAGCTGAAAGTGACTGCTCCCCCTTTGCCGACCCCAATTTGCACTGGAATCCCACACCAATTAAAACATTGATTTATTTAGAATACAAATAATGACCTCCCTTTGTTCTCTCCCCCCATGCTGCAAAATCCCACCTGATCCCCAATTAACGAATTGATTTATTAAAAGTCTAAGTAATGACCTCCTTTTGTTCTTGCCTTCCAGCTGCAGAATCCCACCTGATCCCTGATTATCACATTGATTTATTTAAAACTAAAATATATGCACTGTATATTTGCCTTCATTTTGCCTTCTGGTTCCCTCCTGCTGCAGGCACCACATTTCCAGCCATTTACTCCTCCGACTGAACAAATCCACAGGAAAAGGTAGTCCTCTACAAAACCAAAGTATGTCCCTGTGCTGCCTCCAAATTGACTCCTGAGAGCTGCTGAGTGCCCCTAATACAAAAGTCAGTAGAAGCTGAGGGTATTCAGAATCTTTCAAGATCAGCCCCTTAAGCCTTAATCCAGCAATGCATTCAAATCCATGCTTTCTGTTAAGCACATGAGTAGGGCCGCTGAAGTCAATGGGACTATTCAGGTACTTCAAGTTAAGCACAGGCTCAGTAGGACTGTAGTGTGGGAGCGTAACAGGGCAATCATTGATTATTTCAAAAGGTCTCTCTACCTCACAGAGAACACAACTCAATAGCATCACTCAGCGAGGAGGAGGAAGGCAGTTTGCATGAGCAGCCAGGGTTAATTCAGGACAGCTTGAATCTCTTGCAAACAGTTTGTTGCAGGTCTATAACTTTGGTTATGTCCACAAACTCCCATCAATATCAGTGGGTGCACATGTGGAGGTCTGAGTCCATGACTCTCAGTGCCACATGTCCATATCACAAAAACTGTCTTCACTAATTAGTAACCTTACTGTTAGCAGAGAAGCCAAGGGATGAACAGAGAGTGAATTGGCCCTTCCGTAACAGGGTTAACAGTTTATGGCAGAGGAGCTTGGAGAAGCCTGCATTGCCTGTGCTTGCTCAATAGAGAAACTTCAGGCTGCCAATACAATACCTTTCAAGAACACTAAAATCTAGAGCCGATGAGGAAATTGTTTGTCTCCACAGCAAACCGTATCGATAAAAACACTTGTTTTCAACAAAAGTTTTCAGGTTTTCATCAAAAAATTCATTGCAGCTGAAACTTTTTTTTTTTTTTGGCAACCAAAAATGAGACAAATAAACCTGAGAAAAAAATAGACAAAAAAGACAATTCCTGTTAAAATTTCCATTTGACCAAAAATACCATTTTCCATTGTGAAAATTTTTCATCAAAATGATTTTTACCAGTCCTACTAAACTCAAGTAATTAAAAAATGAATTAAATTGAAAATAAAATAAAAAGTGAGTGCATGACTGATAAGACTGTTGTTCCAAGTTTTACCTCTTAATCTTCACTGACCTTTTCTTGTGGGTTTTTTTCCCTCCGCTACAGTATCACATATACCTTCTTCTTTAGTCCACAGCGGCTAATTGACAGAAAAAGTACCATTTTACCATCTGATTTATCACTACATACTGAATATGCTTCCAGCTATAATATACTATGTTAAGAAAAAATAAATAATGTCAACAGAAACAAATATAAGCCAACCCTTTGATAATGAAGAAACCTTGTATCACTTTTCTATAACAGAACTTTATTCCCTGCCAGGGCTGGCTCTAGCCATTTCACCGCCCCAAGCATGGCAGCACACTGTGGGGAGCGCTGTGCCACTCGCCGGTCCCGCGGCTCCGGTGGACTTCCCGGCAACCGGCGGAGCACCCCCCGTGGCATGCTGCCCCAAGCACGCGCTTGGCGTGCTGGGGCCTGGAGCCAGCCCTGTTCCCTGGAGTTCAACTTTATGACTGTTGTAGAGATCAGAATATTCTTTCTTTATGCCTCGCACTCTGACTGCAGCAGTGGTCAATGCCTGATGCGTCAGAGGAAAATATATTCTCTTGCCTTTCATAACATAGATAGCAATTGATAGAGCAAATCTGTAAGACATTGTGATGTTTTCAACAGATTACAACATGAAGCAAAAACTTTTGGTTCTGTTATTTGTTTAGTCCTAGCGCTGGACAGAATCTCCCCACTCCAAACTCTTTTTTTGTAAACAAAAAAATAGGGCTTTCACTACTCCCCTCCGCCTCATTTTATTTTGGATTACATTTTCTGGGTTTTTTTTTTTAATTAAAAGCCAGAAACTGAAAAGCTTTTGATAAAAAATGTTCAGTTTTCAGTAAAAAATTCAGTTTCATTTTCAATTTCTTCACGCAGCGCACAGTCAACTTGTGGAACTCCTTACCTGAGGAGATTGTGAAGGCTAAGACTATAATAGTGTTTAAAAGAGAACTGGATAAATTCATGGTGGTTAAGTCCATAAATGGCTATTAGCCAGGATGGGTAAGGAATGGTGTCCCTAGCCTCTGTTTGTCAGAGGATGGAGACGGATGGCAGGAGAGAGATCACTTGATGTTTGCCTGTTAGGTTCACTCCTTCTGGGGCACCTGGCATTTGTCACTACAGGTAGATAGGATACTGGACTAGATAGACCTTTGGTCTGACCCGGTATGGCCATTCTTATGTTCTTATTAATCAAAAATTACATTTTAATTTTCAGCAACCAAACAAAAACACCCCAATTGTTTCACAGAAAATTATTTTAAACACTGAAAAAAAATCCCTCATTTTTTTCCTGCCAACTCTCCCAAAACACATTTTTTCACCAGTTTTGTTCAGCATCAACAATGTGCTGAGAACTGTACAATGCATAAAATAAACATATTCCCAGTAACAAAGAGCTTGCTATATAGATATACTAGAATTCCAAAGACAGTGAGAACTTAGAGGGCAGGGGGAATTTTGAAGGAGAAACTCATTACTTATGAGCATCACCTTAGATTAGCATGCACAATGACAAACAATGGTTATAAAATTATCCAGACGTCCTTATCCATGGTTGCTTTGATTCATAAAAGGAAAGATGCTAATATCCAGCCTATTATGAAGAATAGGCACAACTATCTGCTGCTAATGGCCTATACAGTTTGATTGCACCTATTATGCCCCCTTAGATATTCCATCAAATCAGCGCTTCACTAGATGTATCTGCAGAGGCTGTTGGCCCCTTCTGCAGGTTACTCTCTCGAAAACTTCATTTCAGTCAGGTTGTTGATTTCCTATCTTTCACGCAACAACTCCCATCATGCCATTGCTGATCTCTGGAACTTTTTAATCTGGAGCTGAGCAAACTAAAGACATGCTACTGTTCATATAGTGCCAGGTTGTGATGCCCGTACACAGACGGGGGGCTACTTTACTCTCCAGCTAGTTCCACTGGAATCAGTAAGGCCACTCATGGAGTGAGGTTCCTTGTCAATATGAGTAAACACAGGACAATCTGCTCCATAATATCACTTTAATACATCCACTATCTTTTGCTCTTTGCTAATGCACCTTCCAGACTGTTTGTCTAGGAGAGAGAGACACAATCTTTATGTGTGTGTCTTCACATCATGCCAAACTTGAACAATGCAGTTATGCATCTTAGTTGTAAAATCAGATGGCAAGTGGAGTTGCTAGCTGACTAAAGTCGAACCCTTCGACAGTAAAACAGATGAAGCTTGTAAATGACCGGTCGATGCACAATTCCAGTTCATTTACTGAGCTCTTGTTGCATTATACTTGCAAAAGATACCAACAGACATTTAAGGAAATTTGGAAGAAAAACAATTGGTTTGCAAGTCATAGTGTACAGTCTGGTTTAAATCCTATTAAAATGCATTTAGAAACCCTCACCTTTACCTAGTGTAAGTAGTCTTGATTTTACATATTTCGTTCAAATTGGTCTGCTTTGCTCCAAGTGTTGTTAGTTTCAGTGACCTGACTGTCCTCATCCCTTTCAGCATGTCATTAGTTCCATTGCTGAAAATCAAGTTTTACACATTGAAAAGTCACAGGAGCAGCAGTAAGGAAATGCTATAAATACTGTTCCTGCTGTTCACCAGTGTCATTTGCACACCTGCATCTTTGCAAAACTTTGAATACATATTTTTATGTATAATTGACTACACTTTGGATAGAAACATATCCCCTGGGATCGGAAAACCCTCTTTAGAAGGGTAGCCGTGTTAGTCTGGATCTGTAAAAGCATCAGAGAATCCTGTGGCACCTTATAGACTAACAGACGTTTTGGAGCGTGAGCTTTCATGGGTGAATACCCACTTCGTCAGACGCAGGTAGTGGATAGTCTATAAGGTGCCACAGGATTCTCTGCTCCTCTTTAGAAGGGTAACCATGATGCCATCAGCATTATACACATGGCGTTAACCTGTCTGATTTGTGTCCCAAGGCTGCTTTCAAGGTTTCCGTTCTCTTCATCATGAATTTCTTCTACCTGTTTAGATACTTGTTCAGATACTACAGTGATGAACCTCACATGACTCACAACTTACTCATGGGAGGCAAGGAAGTATTCTCTAGAGCTGGATGGCAAACTACATATTTCAAGAGTTCAGAAATTTCCCCATTTCCCATCAGGAGGAAACCAAGACCTTTTGAATTTTTTTCATGAAAAACCCACAGACTGAGCAACCCTATCCCAGAATAGCCCAGTGTGTAGAGTCCTGAGCTTAAATGGGGAGACCTGCATTCAAGTTGCTGCTCTAAATCAGGCAGAACATGGGCTTGAACCTAGGCCTTCTGCAACCCCTGTGAGTGCCTTAATCACTGAGCTGTTGGCTCTTGTGGGTTTGTGTCTCCCAAATACATGCACACCAGAGAAACCTTCCTGATGGCCATTTAGTCAAAACTACCCTTTCCTCCAAACATTTAAGTTGTGACCAATCAGCATTTTCTGACAAAACACTTTCATTGAAAACATTCCCAAGCAGTTTTAGTATTATCCTCATTTTACAGCTAGGAGACAGAGGCATAGGGTAAGACTAAATGACTTGCCCAAGATACCCATAAGCCCCTGGCTGAGCCAAGAATTGCCCAGTGGTTTCCTGATCTACCATCTAGTGTCCAGTCCACTCGACAATCCTTCCTGCAAAGGTAAATCAGTGGGTTATGTAAATCTCTGGTACCATACCCAGGACAGTTTGGGAAGCTGGTGGGACAAAGAGGAAGCTGGTGGGGCAAAAGTGGAAATCAACAAAAATGACCACAGAATAATGTTTCTAATGTAGCTCTTCTACTTCAGTTCATACTAAATATGGAAATTCCAGTCCAACTTCTGCTGTCTGTTAAACTAGTATAAACCCAGAGCAACTCCACTGGCTTTCTTAGATGGGGCTCCATCATTTTTTTATTGCAGACTCTTTTATGAAGAAACTCAGAAGAATCTCAGTTTCATTGTGATGCCCAGGCTTTAGTCTCATTTACTGAAGTGAAAACAAACACAAAATCCCATAGTTTCACTCCACAAAGTAATAAAAGGGTTGATAGGTTTTGCAATTGAGCTAGTTTAATTCCTTAGTAGTCCAATGTTTAAAATAAGAGACTGAAATTCAGGATATTTTGGCCAAAATTTATTTATTTTTTTTAAAAAAGTTGTCTAGAATTAACCTCTTAGGTCCATATTTAGGTCCCTAAAGAAGAAGCCTGACTTTCAAGAGTTTCAGCAACCAGCAATTTCCTTTGGCTTCAAACAGAGCTGCTGAATGCTCAGGATTTTGAAAAATCAGGCTAATCACATGCCTAAATATAGACTTGGGCTTTTTACTATAGGCTCCCATTTAAAAAAATCTTGGCCTTGGTTTCTGTGACCAGATCTGCCAGTGACTCGCTATATGATGTGGACACATCACTTGACCACTCTGTGCCTGCATTCTCTCTCTCTAGAATGGGTGTAATACACCATCGACAGAACAGGTCTTATCCTGCCATAGGTTTAGTGCCTGCAAAGAGGCTTAGATGAAGGTGTTATGAACCAGCCAATTGTTTCTACCATCAGAACGGCATTACCTACGATTAGTTTAACAATGAACAAACTGGCATAGCAGACCTGCTATGGTAGGGAGTGTGGGTACACCCGAGTTTTCTGTGTCACATGCCAAACCATGCCATTTTGTTTTTCCAACTTGACTTGCTCTGAAAATAAATAAATAAAAGGAAACAATCGTAAAGCCCAGACTTCCAGATGGGATTTCCCTCAAGGAAGGCCACTTTTTAAGCCCACTAACCCATGGTCCTTTCACAGATCAATCAACACTGCATAACTCAAGGCTTTAATTAATGAGGGCCCATATTGCCTCCTCCACCTTCACAGGCAAAAGGATATGGCCCCCTAGAGAGCTACATGAAGGAGAATCATTCCTCCCACCTTCTAACAGACTCTGAGAAAAACCCTCTGTGGGCTGGGCATCTGTCAGTGGGGAATTCAGTGTCCTAGGCAGGAGGGTACAAGGCCTGGGGGGAAACACATCATTTCCCCAACCAAACAATCCAGCAGCATGAGGAGTACTGACATTGCCCCTCTCTGCTTGGACAGCTCCCAGAGTGAACTGCTGTGGCGGACTGCACTGGAGCAAGAGGAGAGGGCCTCTCACAGATCCCCTTGATGAGGTTTGTGGAGATTAACCCCTTCTCCTCTGGATTATTCTTCGGGGAGCAAACCACATCCCCCTTAAGCAAGAAATAAAAAAATAAGTGCTTCTGGTAGCACTTCAGAGTTTTTCAGCCACGCCAGCCCCTGACCCTGGATTTCTCCATAGGTGGGAAGAACCAGGGCCCATGTTATTAACGTGTGTACAATTCCTTGAAAATAAGCAGCAAATAATAACTACAATTCTTCCTACCAGGAATGTGTGTGCAAACTGGTACTGCAGTAACAAGCAAACCCACTAGGATACAATCAATGCTAGAAGATGCTCCAGTGACAGAATGTGTTCTAGGATACTTCCCAACCCCACACAGCTTCACTTCTGAGACACCGCTGGAACTCTCTGGCCACATCAGTGCCGGCTCGTCACTTAGAAGAACCGATAGATGTTCGGTCTGGAATCAGGTTTCATTGCTTCAACAGTAAGCTGCAGTTCAAGACATCCAAAAGATACAAGACCGGATTCTCTAAGGAGATCTGACCCCTTGGAAAAGCTGAAGAGGAGAGAAGGGGCTGGGAACAGGCTGCAAATCTCCAGCAGGGAACGTCTCAGCAAACATTGCTTTTATAGACAGTAAAGCTCTGCAAGACAGAACTTTAATTAAATTTAAATGTGGCCCACGTGTCATGAGACTGACTTTTGTGTACCTCTGGCAATGCTAGTTAGCAAAATTGCCAGAGAAGACTGCAGGTTTTTTTCTTTTTCTTTTGCTATTAGCTAAGAAGTGCCAACATAAAACTAAATTTAAAAAGGGGGAAAACGGAGGAGCTGAAAAACTATACCCCAGTCAGCCTGACTTCGATACCTGGGAAGCTACTAGAGCAATATCTAAAACATTCAATTTGTGAATACTTGGAGAATGAAGGGGTGATCACTAGCAGCCAGCATGGATTTACCAAGAAAAAAATCAGGCCAAACCAGCTTGATTTCCTTCTTTGACAGGGAAACTGATTTGGTGGCTACGTGGAATGCAATGGACATAATATACCTGGACTTCAGCAAGGCTTTTGACACAGTCCCACAAGACATACTGATAAGTAAGCTGGAGAACTGCAGACTCAACAGAACTACCATTAAGTGGATTGTAGCAGGATGGTCTCCCGCTCCTGCCCTGAGGTGCTTGAAATCAGCCCTTAAAGAGGGCTGCAGGGGTAAAAGAAGCCCTGAAGAGGGCTGCAGCTCTGAAAACTGGGCTGATTGGGAAGCAGCCACAGCTGTAGCTGGCTTAATAAGGTCCCAGCTGATCCTTATAAGGGGACAGTGGGCCAGATGCACACAGATTCCTTCTGAAGGCAGAGAAAGCGGGGGCTGGTTGCTGGGAAGCTGAGGGTGCCCAGAGTGAGGCAGGGCTGGGGAAAGGCCAGAAGGGCTGGGGAGCTCCAGGCTGGCAACTCCCAGGCTGCAGGGCCTTGTCCAAGGCCCCAGAGAGGCACTGGGTTGCAGAGAGAGGCAGCAGGTCCAGATTCAACCTTTCCTATGATGAGTGGCTGACACTACAGTCTGCCCCAGAGCATGGGAGTGAGTTGGTGACTGCCAGTAGCCTATGACTGAGGCGAGGTAGGGCTAGGGGGTGGGGGTTCCCCTGAGTGAGAAGACTCTGATACTGTGGGAGAATTGCCAGGGGGCAGCATCCCAAACACAAGGGGCACTGGGAGGGACATGGGGGCCAGTGGCAGTGGGACACTGGTTTGCAGAGGGTGCACCAGAGACTGAAAGAGCTAATTCCCTGGACAACCAGCATGAGGTGCCTCAGGGGTGAGTCGCACATTGCTACATGGATACATAATGGGTTAAACAACCTCAAACAAAGAGTAACTATAAATGGAATGATGTTGGATTGGAGGGAGATTTCAAGTGGGGTTCCGCAGGGATCTGTTCTGGGTCTGGTGTTGTTTAACATCCTTATTAATGACCTGGATGTAGGAATAGAGAGTATGTTGATCCAATTTTCATATGACACAACGCTTGGGGGAGGTTGTCAATACTTTGGAAGATAGGGCTAAAATTTGGAGGGATCTTGATAAATTGGAGAACTGGGCTATAGACAACAAAATGAAATTCAAGAAAGACAGATGTAAGGTGCTACACTTAGGGAAGAAAAACCAAATGCACAAATACAAAACAGGGGAAACTGGCTTGCCAGCAGCATTGCTGAGGAGGAAGTTGTGGTGTATCACAAGCTCGGTGTGAGTCAGCAATGCAATGCTGTTGCAAAAAAAGCAAATGCACTTTCAGGTTGCATTAACAGAGGCATAGTATGCAAGTCATGGGAGGTGATAGTATTGCTTTACTCGGCCCTGGTTAGGCCTCAGCTGGAGTACTGTGTCCACTTTTGGTCGCTGCTGTATAGAAAGGATGTAGAGAAACTGGAAAGGATCCAGAGGTGAGCGACAAAGACGATCAAAGGGATGGAATGCAAGCCTTGAGAGCAAAGGCAGAAGGAACTGGGTATGTTCAGTTTAGAAAGGAGATTAAGCGGCAATATGATAGCGGTCTTCACATACTCGAAAGGCTGCCATTAAAAATATGCAGAAAAGTTGTTCTCTTTTGCCGCAGAGGGCAGGACAAGGGGCAATGGGTTCAAACTACAACACAGCAGATTTAGATTAAATCTTGGGAAAAATTTCTTAACTGTAAGAACAGTAGGACAATGGAGCAGATGCCTCGGGAAGTTGTGAAAGCTCCTTTACTGGAGGTTTTCTAAGAGAGGCTGGATCGCCATCTGTCTTAGATGGTTTAGACACAACAAATCCTGCGTCTTGGCAGGGGGTTAGACTAGATGATCCTTCTGGTTCCTTCTAACTCTGATTCTATAAACAAGATTAAATGTATGTTTGCAGTGTTGTTGTAGCTATGTTGGTTCCAGGATACTAGACAGACGAGGAGGGTGAGGTAATATATTTTATTGGACCCACCTTGTCTCTCTAAGATTAAACTGAAGTAGCAGCAACGTGGTCTAGTGGATAAGATATTGGCTGGGGTCAGGAGATCTTGGTTCTGCCAATGACTTTGGACAAGTTGCTTCCCCTCTTTGTGTCTGTTTTCCCACCTCTCCTTTATCTGTCTTTTCTATTTACACTATAAACTCTTTGGAGCAGGCAGTCTTATTACATCTGTGTAGAGGTGCTGTGTACAATGCTGACCCAATCTTGAGAAAGGCCACTCAGTGCTCTTGTACTAACATTTTTTATTTTAAAATTATCAGCAATAAGCACCCAATTTACTAAGAAATAATGAGGAAAGCAAGAGCGGATTTGATGGGTGGATTTTTTCCCTCCCCTACTCTCACGTTTAAAAAAATGACTGGACCTGTTTTCATTGTTCTTGTCACACAAGCAAAAGGCCTCTGGCTCTCCACACTTCAGCCTATTTTTTCCAGTCATTCTCTCTAAACTCCTGAAAGGCAAAGCTTATTCCAGAAAGACAGACCTCAACCACTGTGGTGCTACTAGAATAAATAACTTCTCAATGTGGTTGCACTGCAGATTGTGAAGCTGAGCTGACAAGGTGATTTTAATCAGGCCATAGGAACCTGTTTCGTTACAACAGCCAACCTGTGGGAATATCAGAGAGCTGCTATTGACCTGTACATGCTGGATAGCTTACAACTGTTGACAACCAAAGAGAGAGCTTGCTGCCAGCTGTGTACAGAGAACTGCATCTCCAGATGTTTATGTAAGCTCTGGCTATAAACACATAGGTAGGAAATGTTCTCAAATATCACTAGGAGTTGGAAGGTGATGTTGAGCAAACCTTTGAGAGCTCAGTGTAGCACTGGGTATGTCTACACTGCAATGTAAGCCTAGGGATTGAACTCAGGCTCCAGCCTAAACCCCGCTTCTGTCTACACACAATTTGCACTAACCTGGGGCTCAGACCCTGGGTCTCAGAAGAGTGGAGGGTCCAAGCCTGAGTGAAGAAAGGACCCAGAGTTCAAGACCTATTTTTTTTTTGCAGTGTAGACACAGCCCCACTGGACTCTTGCTCTGAGAGTCAGCCACAAATATTCCACAATCCCACAGACCAGCTTCCTTTGTCCTCTGGACTGTCAAGTTTTTCCACACTGGCCACATTCACCTTTTGTTTTCAGTGCACATTTTGGGAGGGTGGTAAGAAGTCTGGGATACGGGTGACTAGACTTGGACCTGCATAATGCAGTATAGAGCCTGGAGCCTTGGTTGGACCCAGGGTTCAACAATTCCTAATCTGGAGTTAATAAATGTAGATGCTCAAGCCCTAGGTTAACAAACCTGAGGTCTGCTAACCTGAGTTCCACTAACTCTTGGGCTTACACACCAGTATAGGCATACTCACTGTGATGCATCCATTTAGCAGAGCTACAGCATATCTTGTGTTACTGAAGTCTTTGTGAGCATCAGAAATAATAACTTAAAAATCTACTTGGGTAAGATCCACTATAAACAGCCAGTAGAACAACTTCTAAAACTGAGTCAATTATTTGACTAGTGCTCGTGTATCATCCCAGGAGGTAACACTTACATAGAAGACATTTCAGGGAATGACATTTCCAAAGCAGGAGAAGCCTGCTGTTCTGATTTCTGAAATTCCTATTTATAATGTCTGGAAACTTTTGCCCCAAAGAATGGTGGTCAAGATATTGTAACAAACAAACTGGACAAGATCTAGCCTAAGGGTGGATCAACTGCTGTACATTATTAGGGCTATGTAAGAACGTCATAGTTTTGGTTGGAAGATGTTACTGTGAAAAGTTTGTTCATCTTTGGACAAACTTAGGCCAGTTTATGTTTTGGTTGGAAACAATTCAAAACATGATTATTTTGAACCCAAATCAACCAGAATTAAAGAACCTATCCTTCCCTCCAATACACAGTTGTAACTTCCATTACACTTTTGTATGTATGGGCTGTATTAAGACTTAAATGGAGCCCATACTGCAGACCATTTTAAATGAATTTAATCAGAATGTTTTGCATTTTCATTCTGTAAATATTCTAGCTTACAAATTTGCTCACTGAGAATTCTAAGCACTGTGGCAGAGCTCTAACCTTGCCACCGTGGGTCCTGTGCTTCTAGGTGGTTTATGCCAGCCTCAGTGGCTCACTGTGACCCTCCATGTAGCCCTTCTCTCTATAGGGCCAGGGTTACAGTCTACTGAGTCCTTTTCATCATAGGCCAGCAAGGAGGTTGGTGAGAGAACTCCCACAGTCTCTGTTCAGGCCCCTGTCAGGACAGGAGGCTGACTTCCCCTCCCAGGAGATGTTCCTGTAGTGGTGGGTTGGGGGGAACCCAGGCCCATCCTAGGGACCCTAATGGTAGCAGCTGTTGGCAACCAACCTTTCACTGCCAGAGTTGCTACAATTCCCTGGGCCACTTCCCCACAGCTCTCCTGCTTCTCCCTTCTTCACCCTTACCTTAGGGCTCCCTTAACAATGGTTTGAAGGTGTCTTCATTAACCAACCCCTCAGCTGCACTTCCTCTGCTCTGTTTCTCTGGCTCTCCTCTGCCTGACTGGAGTGAGCCCTTTTTATAGTATCAGCGGGACCTTAATTAGAGTCAGGTGGTCACATTAGCTTAATGGCCTAACCTGATGCTTTGCAGGTTAATTAGAATCAGGTGTTCTCATTAGCCTGGAGCAGCCCCTGCTCTGGTCAGTTAGGGAACAGAAAACTGTTAATCCAGTGGCCAGTATATGTGCCTTCTCCTATTCTGCTGTATCCAACTGGCCTGGGTCTATCACAGCACATACTGCAGAATATTTGTGGAATACAAATTTCACACATTGAATTGTGAGATTTCTACCAGAAACTTGATTGTAAGATTTATTCTCAGCCAAATAGAAATTTACTCTATAAGCTATATGACCCATCAAAACTCAAATTGTGAGTATCCAACATTTCCAATGATCTGATGGTTCACAATCTACAGACCAAGAATGCTTTGCACAAAGCATTCTGTGAATAAATCTGAAAGTCAAATACATTTGAGAAAATCTGTCAAGGGAATTTCCCCACTTGCATTCTCTACCAGTGAGAGCAGGACCCTTTCTATCCATCTGATAAAGCTGGTTCAAGAAGTGTTTTTTGCTCCTGTGAAAAATATCAACAAAAATGTGAACTCCTTTGCTTTTGTCAAAAGAGTTTGGGGTTTTATAAAAACAAAAATGAAATCACTAATATTCAGTGTTGGGCTGAATTGTTTGGTTTTCAACTCAATGGGCCAGATTCTCAACTGGTGTAAATCAGACTATGATGGTTTACACAAGCTGAGGGTCATGGCCAATATTTTTTTCTTCTTAAGAAGTAGTGGATTGAAAGCTTAGAAACATTATGTTTTAACAACAACTCTCTTTACATGTTATTCCTTAAGGGTTCAGTTCTTTCCCTGTGTGACTCCATTGATTTAAGTGGAATTACAGATATATGAATATGGTACTTCTTGTGACTTTTTTCATTGGCTCATTTTCTTGAGTACAAGGAACTTCAGAAACAAAACAGGAACTTTGCTTCTTAAAATTTCATCCGCACCTGCTCCTTCATTCTCGGTATGAAGTCATAAAAATCTGTGACATCATACTGGAAATCACAACTAATTTTGCTCCTCAGGCTGACAGCTCAAACTCTGTTCTGAGTTAAACCAGTGCAAATTGGGAATAACACCACTGGGGTCAACTGTTATTTCAGATTTAAATAGACTGCCCAGATTGTTTCCAAGAAATAACTGTATCCACACAAAACAGTCAGACTAATGGGCAAAACACAGCCTTGCCCCAAACTTCTCCAAGTGACTGGCAGAACAAATGGGCTCTGTAGCCTGTCCAGAAGGTTGAAAAATCCAGGTAAACCAAGGGGACAGATGGACAGACAGACACATAGTCTAAAAGTCTTCAGGGAAAATGCCTTCATAGAGTTAAAGCAAGAAAACTCTAGTTTGAGTGCCCTCACTGATTTTAGTTGTGCTGTTGCATGGACAGAGAGAGAGAAGTGGTTTCTGGGGTAACGCAGTTCCCAAATCATTTAGAGTTTTCTAGGTGGACACAAACGAACAGTGACTTAACCACAACTCCGAGAATAGGGAGGGAATAAGTAAGAGGATATATGGACTATGTCAAATAAATATCCGCCAGTGTTACTGGGGATCAGTGGCACAAAACGCTGGGAAAGAGAAAGATAGAAAATATCCAGTGTTTGTGCCTATATATTGTTCAGCCCATGTTGCACTCAGCTCCTTTAGCTACCATGTACCAATTACTGCTCCAGAAAGTCATACTTGAGTATGATTTCCAGTTCTCACACTCACCCTCTTCTTTCCGGAAACCATTGGTTTATGTGGCCTGAAGCAACTCTCAGCTAACCTCAGCAGAATGAAGGTCCTTCAGCATCTGAACAGCACAAAAAAAATCACCAGGGTTATGGTAATGTCAGATACCAACATGCCCACCAGATGTAGGGTTGCCAGGCATCTGGTTTTTGACAGTTTGCCCCAGCCCGGAACCCCCTCCTGCACCCCAAACACCTCATCCCCAGCCCTACCCAGAGCCCATCCCCTTATCTGGAGCCCTCCCGCACCCCAGCCTGGAGCCCTTCCACACCCCAACCCCCTTCTCACAGGCTGACCCCCTCATTTCTAGCCCCATCCTAGAGCTTGCATCCCCAGATGGAGCACTCACCTCCTCCCAACCCCCTGCCCCAGCCCAGTTAAAGGGAGAGAGGAGGATAGTGAGCAACGAAGAGAGTGGGGCTGGAGTGAGTGGCGCGACAGGGCTCAGAGAAGGGACAGGGCACAGGCAGGGCCATGGGCAGGGCAAGGGTGTTCAGTTTTGTGCAATTAGAAAGTTGGCAATGCTAGCCAGACTCCTCAAGTACACCTATGTATGTATTTCCTCAGGCCAACTGGCTGCATTTTATTTCTTTTGTGCAAGCACCCCTCCTGCAGTTACCCAAGCCAATAGGTAGCTCCAACTTCTATACTGCTATCAGCTATGCCACAGCTTTAGGTCCTGATCCTGATGCACATTGTTATGTGGGTACAGAGGTGTTTCTGTGTGACTTCAAGCAGGCACTTTGTAGGTGAGGCTGTGCATGTGTGAACAGGGCACTGCAGGATCAGGACCTTCAATGTGATTTTGATACAACTCTATGTATCATTTTTAAAGTTAGATTTTTCCATTGTTGTTCCCATTTAAACTAATTGGCATATGCCTCTGAGGCTGTGATTTAGCCATCACAGAGCCTTAAATTGTACAAACAAGAACCTGGAGCACTAGTTACCTTCTGAATGAAGATACATTTTAAAAACATACATGCGTTAGGAGGATTCCTTCTCCCTCTCAGCTGTTGATTTCCAAAACAACATCTAACTTAATCACTGTAAGTCTTTAGAAGCTACCTTACTTGTTTTAAATTCCTTCCACAGCCCACACTGGAAGTAAACTACTGAGCAGCACTGTAGTCAGCAAGCCTACGCACACCCATAAAAGTTAAAACCCAGACACGGCCCTCATGTACTTAAAAGTCAGCTTTCAAAATAGGGATGAGAATATATGTGGTTATACTAAGAAAAAAATCGTCCTTTAATTTTTAATACCCTATTTTGAGCTATTACTAGGTGTAAAAATGCCTTTTTATCCAGGTAAGGCCTGATTCAAATCACTTTGAAGCCAGAGGAAAATCTACCCTTGACTTCAGTGTGCTTAGATCCCCCCGTCCCCCACCCTCTGATTCAGCAAAGCAGTTAAAGCACGTACTTAAGTCCCAACTTAATTTCAGTGAGACTTAAGTGTATTCATAAAGGTTATGCTTACTATTTATACATTTTATATATTATTTTTAGTTTACTATGTGCTTAATTGCTTTGCAGAATAGGGATGTAAATGTAATTATAGCCATGCATAAGCTTAAGAGCTTTGTTGAACCAGGGCTTTAATAATTACCATTGCAACAGTACAGGCCAGTTTCCAGGTAGCTAAACAAGTGACATTTTTATTTTAGCAGAAGGGTCTTATATCAAGTGCCTTTTGAAGTATGTATTCTGTTTGTTGACACCAACTCCCATCTACAGGTGGCAGTGACAGAGAGCTTGGAAGGAAAACTATTGCCAAATGCTGTGTAGTTATGTAAGGGTTCTGATTTATTTGACCATTGTCCTCCTTAGTATGGGGTCATATTGCTAGGATCTTCTGAACCTTAATCAGAATGCTTTTAAAGGGTTGTATTGATTCCACAGCCTGCTCTGTAATGCATTTCATTACCTTGACGGTGTCCCTTGATTAAGCAAGGTGTTTCTGTATTCCTAGCACTGGGGATCATTTGAAAACATTTCCCAAGGTTGACTTTCAGCCTGGGAGTTTCCCACAGTATAACTAACAAGCCACAGGTGTTCACCCCATGGCATGAGCAGGTGCAAATGGGATTGTGAAGAAGTGGGATCAAGGTTCGTAGCTAGAGTGCTGAATCAGAGACTGGATCGAGATCTAAATCTGGCATTCATTCTCTGCATCAAGCCAAACCAAATAGTTGGAGCTAAACACCTCTGAACTTTGACTTGCGCAAGATCTGGATCCATGTCCAAATTTTACATCTGAAGCTCATCTCTCTACTGTTACATTCAGCTTGCAATATGTTCACTTATTAGATAGGGGCTGCTAGTAGCTTTAAAGCCATTCAACAAGATGAAAGCCTGTGCTTAAGGAAGAACCCCAAAGGCTGTGAGAAGGCATTACAAGGGCAAAGAAGGACGGCCATTCCATATATGTAAAAGAGGACAGCTTTATGGATGGTTTAGGTTCAGGTGCCAAACACCCAAGCTGCAGTGTTTGGATAAAGTAATTTCCTGACTGTTAGCTCGAGGGTTGCCAGGCAGATGGGCGGAATGAATTATCCTACCTCCACTTCTCATCAAAACAGGATATATTTCATATTGTACAGGAGGAGTTTCACAAAACAAATCCAGATCTGCTGCTTCCTCGCAGTTGTTCTCTCAGTGCATTTGCAATATGCAAGCCAGTCCAAGTCATCTCTTTTATTTTAAGGGAGGATTTGCACTTTCGTTCCAAGGTATTTGATGCCCCTGGCAGAACTTTTGACAGGGAAAGAAGATCATCTTATAAATGCCCATGGCGCTCCTTGTGAAAGGTGATTTTTAAACAGCAGTTTTATTTGGCTTCCTGGCACTAAGATCAAAGCACCAATCAGTGCTTGATTTGCAGTGCTGTGCCAACATTTTATTTCCATTGTTATGAACAGAAAACAAGGGCATGTGGTCTGTTAGTTATACATTTTCCAAGTCAACAAACTAGGACGGTTATGATGAGATCTAGCCAGAGATATGCTTTGAGGTTAGCACAGTTTTTGCTGGGTGTCAACACTGTGTGTGTTGTGTGTGGCAGAGGACCACTGAACAAGACAGGTCCATTCTAAACCCCCTGGAAGGGTCAAATGAACTGTGGAATGATGGAGGAGCAGAATAGATGGACATTTACAAACCTAGAGAATTCTTCTGTCTGACAGCACAGGTACAGAATGTATATACACAAATGGGAGAGATCCTCAGCTGGTATAAATAGCGGCAGCTGGATTGATTTCAATGGAGCTAGTCTGATTTATACCAAATGAGGATCTGGCCCAATCAATACAAGATGTGCTACTGTACCCTGGCTAAAAAGAAGCTTCTGTAGTTTTTTTGTATTGTGTATCTGGAAGGCTAGCGGCTCCAAAGCAGGTGTGCACAGCAGTCCTGGAGCATTCACTCCTCCTTTTCAAGTAACAGGCTTTCGTCTGAGCAAAAACACTACTCTACAGGGGCTCACACTCGGCAAAAGAATTGTATATTTATCACTGCACTTCGTTATTGTAGCACTGATTTCATATATGTGCAGTATTCCAAGAAGAGAAACATTGCAGAGCACATGTATGAATAGAAGTGCCTCAAAGCCTTTTCTTTTTGACTCCAGTGGTGGCTGAGAAGTTAATGGAAAAGCACCTCACAGGTCCCAGTAGGTGGTTGTAACTGGGAAATGTAAGTGTCCACTACCCTTCTATGGAGAAAATGTACCATCTGATTCTCCGAATCTGATGCCAGTGAAGATTAAAAAAAAAAAAAGAGAGAGAAAGAACTCCCCATTGCCTTGAATGCATTTTGCCAACATCCCTAACACAATGAAAGTATCCATAATTCATGGAGCAGAAAGCCAGACTCACGGTGCAAAGTGATCGATCACTCCTTTATTAATCTTGTCTGCTTAGGACAAGCCACCCTGACCTCTTTGGATCCTTTTCTTATAAATATGCAAACATATTAAAAATACATTTGTTACCAGAGAACAGATGTTGCCAATTGTGCCAGGGATGTGTAACAGATAATCTGGATGAACAGAGGCAAGAGCGAGTCTAACAGATGTATGTAGGTTGTTTGGTTTTGAGGGGAGATCTGCCTTGCTCTACAGAGAATGATATAGCTGCAGATAACCTGTATTTTACTATCATAAGGAATTGTATGTAGGGTTTTATTTACAATAGCACAACCTTCTTTAAAGTCAAAAAGAAAATTACATTCTTATGAAGGACAAGACAGGCTGCAGCCTGTATTACTTTGTGACCTGAAACATTATCTCTGAAGTAACAAATACAACACTGTAGAACCAAAACACACATTAGGTTCAGCTATCTTCTAGGAGCTGGAACACTCAATATTAGTAGTGGCATTTAACACTAGGATTATATAGCCAAATGTTTAAAAGGGAAATCATACTGATTGTTATAGAACTTAGCATTTAACATTTATAAATAATAGAGTAATGGCAGTGAAAGCAGAGTTGTGCAAATATATTCTGATGAATACTTTTTTTGCCAGTTTCAGGTTGACCAAAACTATTCGTAACTGTAGCTCAAATCTGGCAAATGGTTTCAGCCAAAGTGAAAAAAGCCCAAACCAACAAAAAAATTTTTTTGAAAGCCAAAACACTTCATTGCAACATAATCTAAATGAAACATTTCAACTTGACATTGCAGAATGGCATTTTGTTTTAAAATTTAGCTAGATTTATTTTAAAAGAAACAAAGAAAAGTATAAAAAACACCCTGAAATTAAGCAAAATGTTTGGGGTCTAAAACAATTTTATTTTTTTCTTTATCAAGGAAAAAAACCTGTTTCAGTATGACATTAAATGGATTTTTATTTTTTTTTTGGTTCAGCTATCCAACTGAAAAAAAAATTTTTTTTACTGTGCACTAATTGTAAGAAACTATTTAATACTACTAACATTTGCTTAATCCCATAGTCACACCTAAACAAAGGCCTAAACTACAGTTCTATTCTGAAAATGTCTTTGCACCACAGCACCTTGTGCCTGAAGTGCTCTGCTCCTCAGATGGCTTCAGGCAGATCTGCTAACTTCAATGACTAAACTATTTTCACTTGAGGTTGGTGAAATAGTTGGTTCAAAACTTTTTGCACTAGAAAATGGCTTTTTGATTAAATGGAAACTGTCATAGAAGTTTCCATTTTCATTGAAATTTGGGGGGAGGGAGGCTGATGAAAAAAGTTTTGGGGGGGGTTCACTGCCATCTTCCTTCCCCCTAAAAATGTATTTTCTAGTTTTCAGGAGGGATGGTTTGATGAAACCTCTCCAAAAGTGAGCAAAATTTTTGAAAAAAAAATTATTCTATGGAAAATAAAATACATTTTCTACCAGTCCTAGTTTTTACTAGCTCTCTAGTTTGTTAGCCCTCTGGTTAGTCATCTTGCATCTCAGAGACCAAGTGTATGCTGGGCTGGTACTTAGTAAAGGTATCTCTCTGTAAACTGAGCACATTTGATATGGAGTTGCTAAATGGAGTCACTTTTCAGAGCAGAGCAGCACTTTTAGACACAGCCACCTGGGGTCCCTCTGAGCCACAATTTCTCCCAAAGCTTCCTGCATATGGGCAGCCTACCTGAGTATTCCTGGGTTGCTCCAGGGGCTGGTGGAGGTGTGGATAGGAATGATCATGGTCCCACCTCTTTTTAGCTTCTTTTGGGGCAATGTGCACTCCTGGGTTCTCACGAAGGGAGCAGTTCTTGTGTTTCTCCCAAGGGCAGAGACCACAGCTGTGACTTGTCCTTGCAAGGAGCATGCACCAGGACTGGGAAAAGGCTACTTTCTCTCCCCTCAACTCCTCTCTGACATACCTACATGATAGCCAGCCACAATCTGGCCCTTGGTTTCCATTTACTTAATGATTGAAAGACTAAGATCCATCAAAAGCTTCCTTGGAGGTACAAGGAAATGAGAGAAAATAGACCTGAAAATCCTCTCATGTAGCTAAAAGGCCTCCAGTCAGACTCAGCTGCCAACTGCTCTTTCCTGTGCTCTGTTGCAACATGATCAGTCTTTTTTCCTAGCCTTGAACTTCTGGCTCATTACCATGCTCTGTACTGCACCTAATTTCTCTTCACTGTGTAGGGCACATGATGCTTAGCCTTAAGCCTTCTACCCACAGCATCTCACAAATGTAGCTGTGCATGGAGTTTCACAGCTGCCTATGGAACATTGACAGGGGATGAAGGATTGTTGTCTTTTTTATTTCATATACAAGCCTCACTTCCCTCTTCATTAAGCTCTGGCTACTCCCTATGTTGAGCCACTCATTTTATCACCTCAGCTATGATAGCCGGTCTGCTGGGCCCTGGTGACCGCTGAACTGAAAATGTCGACATTTGGGACTCTTGTTCCCAGAATCAAAGGTGGGGTCCAGCACAGAGGCTGCAACAGATCCTTCGAAGGTGACTACAGGCTGACTAGTCATTGTGAGGGAGCTGCAGCCATGTTGATACCAGGAGAGGGGAGGAGAAAGCATCCAGGCCTTAGCCAAACCAATCCAAAGAGAAAAGGTTTGGCTTCACTTTGGAGGACAGGCCACAGATCTGCATAATTCTTAGGCACTAAATAGTTAGGTCTACCCATCTATGAAAAATCCACACCCCTGAGTGATGTAGTTTAGCCAACCTACCCTCTAGAGTACACAGCACTCGGACGAGGGATGAATTCTTCTGTCGATCTAGCTACAGCCCCTCGGGGATGGATTGACTACAGCAATGGGAGAACCTCTCCTGTAGGTAGCGTCTACACTAAAGCACGACAGTGGTATAGCTGCAGCTGTGCCCCTGGTCGTCATTGCTTCTCATTGATTAATTCATTATGTGTTTTATTAACTGCAATACTGCCCAGAGACCCGACCTGAGAAAGTGCCCCATTTTGCTAGGCACTGCACAAACCTATAGAAAGAGCCCCTCTGTGCCCCAAAGATCTTACCAGACTGGCAAATGGTGGGAGAAAAAAAAGATTTCCCCTCTCCCATTTCACAGATGAGGAACTGAGTCAGAGATTAAGTGATCTGTCCACGGCCATAGAAAGTCTGTTGTAGAACTGGGAACTGAACCAAGAACTCCTGGGTTCTTCACCAGACCATCCTTTTTGATCTGAGCATAGCCATTTAGGGCCAAATTCTGCCCTCTGTTACACCTGTGAAACCCCACTGAAGCCAGTGTAATTGCATACATGCAAATGAGAGACGAATTTAATCCTTAGTCTGCCCTTTTCAGCCCTGTCAGGTTTCTCTGAAATTAACTTTATCCTCTTATTGCCAAACAAAGCTTCTCCAATCTGCAGCAAGCACTATTTAGTCCAGGAGGTTGGGTGAAAATCCCAGCATTCAGCAGATTCCTCGGAGTATCTTTAAAATCTGGGATCACATAAAACAGTCCCCTCTCATAAAAACACACACAAACTTACCATTGTGGAGTGTTTCTTTAATAGAATCAGAAACAAATTTGTGACCTTGTGGCCCCAAAGTGGGAACACCAGCTATAAACTTGCCCAGACATAGAAATGCATTCTGCCTGTCAGTAGGAGTTTGCCATTGAACATGTGCATTCAAAAAAAAAAAAAGACTGTTAAGTTAGGCCAACATTTTTTAAATGCCATGGCTCACTTTATATATTTTAAACCTTGTTAATGTTGCTAACAAGAAATAAAGCTATAAAATAGGAATGCTACCGCTAACTAACTAAATATATGTGTGGATCAAGGGTTCAGATATATGTTCTGGAATGGCTCATGTCTTCAGAGAGGAAAAAGAAAGCTAACCTTTTCGTTATAAAACCTTTTAAGCAATCAAGAAAATTTCCTTCCTTTACGTGTATTTCCTAAGGAGCACAATGCTTCCAAGCATTCAAGTTCATGGTGACTGGGCATACTAGCACCAAAAGCCATACCACTGAAGTGTATTCAAATTGCTAGACTGGCATGGGGATTCTGCATGGGATAGGATTATTCCTGTCCCACCCAGCAACAAAAACGGCCAACGTGGCACTACTGTGGAACATGCTTCCTTCAAAGACAGGCCACCTACTTATTCTGGCCTCTATTGCTGGCTTTGGATTGAAGCTAACAGAGTCAGCTCTTTGGACTCTTGCATACAGTCTGGGATTTCTAGTGAACCTTTTCAAAGTTCACAACTCCATAGCGATAGAGGGGCTGGATCACCCAATATTTATTTCTGGCCTTTATACTCTGTCTACAAATAATATATTTGGCTTCTCTTATTGATATGGTTTGTCAGCTCTGTAATACAGGAGTATGGATCTATTCCTAGCATTTCTGGGAACAGATGTGACATTAGGGCGGTATGTTGTGTTGTTGTCTCTCTATTTTGTTAGCATTGGCAATTCGTTTTATATCCCCTGGTCTGTGCTTGCAAAGAACACCTCGCTGGTCCTAATATTTTTTTCAGCCTTTGAAAAGAATTTATAAATGAAGGTCTCAAAACATACAAAAATTGCTCAAATAAGGGACTCTTGTTTAAAGATTTTGGAGAGACAAGAAAATAATGTTTGTCAATCAGTGCTCGGCAATGGAAATCAGCCAGAATGGTAACAGAGCTAGTGTCATGTAGTTTCATCTAAAATGATACAGTTGCATGCAAGCCTATCTTTGCTGTAAAGTAGTTTGTCTAGATACTTACTGAATGCTAGCTTATGTGTGTCCTGGACTTTGTTCTCATGTGCTGTCACTGACTATATCCATTTCAAAATATCTTTTCCTGTCCTTAATGCATAGATCATGCCATGCATGGGAATCAGATCTGAGCTGCAACATGCATGGAGCACTCTCCCCTGTGACATAACACCTGTTTTTTTTTCTTTCTGAAAAGAACAACAAGATTGATCAGCAGAAATCCAACAGGAAGATCTAGAAATTGGAGAAAAGACTCTTTCCACAAAGGTAGATGTCCCACCCAATTCTTGTATAAAGTGCTCACTCCAAATGACTTTGGTGCAGACTATAAAAGCGTTTAAAAGAGAACTGGATAAATTCATGGTGGTTAAGTCCATAGATGGCTATTAGCCAGGATGGGTAAGGAATGGTCCCTAGCCTCTGTTTGTCAGAGGATGGAGATGGATGGCAGGAGAGAGATCACTTGATCATTGCCTGTTAGGTTCACTACATCTGGGGAACCTGGCATTGGCCACTGTTGGTAGACAGATACTGGGCTAGATGGACCTTGGTCTGACCCGGTACGGCCGTTCTTATGTTCTTAGAAGGCCTGGTTTTCTCAGAGTTCATTTGTGCTGCATTGTCATACAGAGTGTCCCAGCCACTGGATATACCAGGCATGTTTAAACAAATGCGTTTGCAATGACTAGACTGCTAAGCACATTCTACATTAGATTTATATGCTAATCAATGTACTCAGCATGATAACATCATTTAAAATCTGTTATCCAAAGCTAGTACCACACTTTACATCTAGAATAAGTAGTAATCTGTCTAAAAAAACCCAGGGCTTGTCCATATAGTATCCATCTTGCTTGCCATAGCAAGAGGACAGAACACTAATACGACAGTATCATCCCCTCTTCTCACTGAGAGCTGGTAAACTCATTATATAATAACCAACAAGGGAAGCCTATTTACTACCTTCTGAAAGTGCAAAAAATGAAAAAAGATTGTATCGATTCTTTCATGAGACAGTCCCAGGATGCAGGAAATCCAGCTTTTTGCCCCAAATTTACATGGCTATTTTTATATTATTGATATAATCAGTTTGAGTCCAGCAAGCTTGTAAATTTTAAAGTTAATCTGATTGTGTCTAAAATAAAGATTGATTCATCGAATGGTGTTTGACCAGCCCCAGAATCAAGTCACACAATCTGGTTAATTATTATTTATTCTTGGTTTGTGAAAGTGAGATTGTAAAGGTTTCTTTACCTGCCACAAAGAGAGGAGCCACATGCTATACAGACGTATCCAGTTGGTCACTTCCGTCCTCATCTGCTGTAGTTCTGGATCTGAACTTCTTAATTATGCCAAGGGGGTACCTAGAGCATTAGGATAGACCCCCCTTTTAGTGTGCATAACTCCTTAGAAAGAAACAATGCACAAAAAAAATAGAAAGAGAGGGAGAAAGAAGATGAAATTAATTCAACTCTTTTGTAGCCCAGCCCTTAGCTTCTTCTAAGCAAATACTCAAAGCCACCTCATAGTTTGTGAGCAAAGCACAGTACCAAGAGTGTGACCGTGTGGTGTCATCTTCAGTTTGACTTCTATAAAACAAGGCTGTTTAATCATTAAAGCCCTGAGGCAAAAGCCATTCCAGTCAATGGGAAGTCTTTCTGTGGGCTTTGGATAAGGAACCAACTACAGTCCTAAGAAGACTGATTCTGTGCATTATCTACAACTCCCAAATACACCCTCATTTCCAAGAGATTGTTCAGGATGATATATATATATTCATGCTGGGTTTTGCAAGGGTTGATGTTAGCGATGGCCAAAGTTCAAGAGGTTTGGAATGCGGATTTGGCTCAGAGAAGCTCCCTAGAGTTTGGCTACTTATCTGAAGGTTTTCACAGACACCCAGACCTCTGGAATCTGCAAAACTGGATACTATCTGCATCCCATTAGACTAGCAATATTTTGGGAATAGATTCCAACAGTGTTCAGGTGCGTTTAGTCACACAGAGCTTTTTTCTTGTGCGCTCCAAAAGGCTGCAGCAGTTGGGAGACTTGGGGTGAGGCAGTCCCTTCCTTTATTTCCCCATAGTGCCAGTTTGGGGTGGGGGGAGGTATGTTAGGGATGCACCCTCTCCTCATTCATCGTTGGGTTGGGATCACTGAGAGGAATCCTCTCTTATTCCCTGTCCACTTACGGGAACAGATAGCATGGTGTGGGATGGGACTGGGAGGTGCCCTTAGAACTATAGTACAATCCCTACAAGAGAAAGAACTGTCTATTTGAGTCTGATTGGTCATCTGGGATTAAAGAGGTGAGCTATTTAAATAGGAGTTAGTTTAATGAGAGCCCTTCAACCTTGGCAGTGAAAAGTTACCTAGCTGGACTACAGTTGGGGGGCTTAAATTGCCAATGGACATGGGTTTCAGTTATCCAAGAGAAATGAATATTTAGGTGCTCAAATACCATGATGATGGGTATTGGTATAAGAACCTGAAGATCAGACAGAAGAGGAGAGCAGGGACTTTTGTATGCCGATACCAGTGGCATGAAGACACAGAGGCCTTTGCTTCTAGCTGCCTGGGTCATGGGAGTGAAGGCATTGTTTGTAATAGCAGGTGAAGTGGAAGCCTTTATGTGATCCAGTAAACACTGGACAACATTTTACATATGTGGGAAATGAGACACGAAGGCACTTAGGCCAAGATTTTTGAATGTAGGCTTGTGAAATTAGGTAACATTTCAGAAACCTGCAGAAAATTGGCCTAATTTTCTGGAGGTGCTAAATGACTGCAGCAACCTTTGCTCAACCCTTCTGGATTCTGGTGACAGACGGGGCACCAAATCTTGGCCCATGTGAATTGGCAAAAGTCACAGAGGGGGTTTGTGTCAGCTCTGGGATTAGGCCATTGATCTCAGTCCCGGGGTTAGTTTGCTGGACCATGCCATTTCTTGTGCTGTTGAGTCGCCTCACCTACGGGGCATGCTGGTGGCTGAACAGATCCCTTTGTATCTCCATTTGCAGGTGAATGTCCCTTCCAGTGTCTGACTGAGATGAGGAGGAGAGAAAATTGGTTGAACCTATATCCGGATAAAATTGAGGTAGTGGGAAGCAGTCAGACTGCATGGACAGATCATACCTGCCCCCTTGGTGGAGGGGGTGTGTGTTCACTAGTGGTTACCCAAGTTAACCATTTGGCCATCTTGTTAGAGTCCTGGCTGCTTTTTGGTGGTCAGTTAGCAGTGGTGAGTAGGAGTACTTTCTTCCCCATCTCTGGATGGTCGTGAGATTGCTACTTTTTCCTCTCAGGGCTGCAGGGCCTTTCCACCGGAATCTATTCCTGTATCACCTGGCATTTTAAGCGCACTACTGTTGCCAGCTTGTGGACATTGAAGACCAGTGATGGGGAGGAGTCTGGGCTCAAGACAAAACAATAGAGTGGAGACCCCTCAGGAATCCCTGAGTCTCTCATGCCAGTGAGACCGTGGGGCCTGCTCTGATTAAACTGCTGTCAGATGTTATCCATATAACTCACAATTTCCTTACTCCTGCCTGGGGGCCATGACCAAAGTACATCTGAGAAGAGGAGGATCAGGCAGTCCCTTTGTTCTGAAAAGAATCTCTCCTCTCTTGCCTCAGGGTCCAGTCGCTGGCCTGGAATTTTCCAGGAGGTCCTCATCAGCAGTATAAAAGTGCCTTGAGTCCTTTGTGGAGAATTGGGGTCTATGTGGTAGTGCCACTCTAGTGGGAGCTTTCAGAGGATGATTTAGTAACACTGGCTGACCCCCTAACTTTAGGGTTGCCTCCCCTCCCTCCAAATACTTTTATTCCCATTTCTCCCTGGGGAAAGGTCCCTATCTTTGCGAGAACTCAGAAGGTGACCTTTCCCATCCTCCATGGTTCACATTCTGAAGTAGGCTCTAGCAGAACTATCAATTGGTGCCAAACCCACAGATCCCTCAGAAGACTCTGAGGGCAGCTTTTGTCCTGAATCCAGTGTTGCATGTATAGCTGTATTTACTCCATTGCTCTTGGCCCTTTAAGGAAAGGCTGACAGGGTTCATAAATAAATGTTGAACTCCACGGGGGCTATAGACATGCGGTCCATCTAATCGCGTATCTCCCTGACTTGGGCCTCTTGTCAGGCCTCATTATTTTCCATCAGAGATAAAACTGCCTACCTGCTACTTAGTGCAAACTGAGCACCCTCCCACTCCACCGCATGAATCCACAAAGCCAAACTTCCTGCACTTTGGGCACAGTCCAAGACCCATGGATGCTGACCTCCTTTGTAAAGCACTTTGAGAGCTACTGATGAAGAGCGCTGTAGGAGAGCTCAGTATTATTATTGAAATGAATGGAAGGAGCTCCCTTATCTTCAATGGACACTGGATCAGACCCTGGGAAACATTTGAACCTATCCAGAATACTTTTTTCCTGCTCAGCATATTCTTCTTATTGCCGCTCTTGGGCCAGGGCCAAAGAACACTAGGAAGATATAAAGAATCAGAGTGCTGAAATCTACATGCTTAATTTGCCCCAAATGTACCCAGAGGAGTTTTCATTCTTTCCAAAAGTTTTATACGTCTATCGTCTAATTTCAAGCTCAGCTCCCTAACTAGAGAAGTGATGAGATGTTTTATAGTCTCAATCCTGCTCCTTGTGAAATCAGTAGGACACTTCCCATTGACTCCAGTAGAAGTAGGATAAGGCCTGAAACATATTCAAAGGACTACTCTGTCCTGGTGTCATATAGGGGAAGGTTACCCCTGGCTAGCGGTGTTAGGCGATTGGGATGGTGCTCTGAGTGGGTAATGTGTATCTTCAATGTATTTCTCACATAGTGTCACTAATCAAAAGCAAACTCCAGAGTTATCGTCAAACTTCCAAAAGCAGTTTTGTGGCACTACTTAAAGCAACCAGTCAATTATCCAAAAGTCTTCAAGGGCGGGGAGAGAATGAATGTGGGATTTTAAACACAATTACATTTTTCAAAGGACCCTTACTGTAATGCAGTGAGCAGGATCCAAAATCTATTTTTTAATGTCCATGCTAACTGGGATTTATTCAAATCCTTAGGCAACATAATCTGCTGAGATGCCAGTTTTGTTCAAAGAGAAATCTTGACAGTGGCAGCCCGCAGTCAAAGTTGCGCTGAAACTGTAGGCAGTATGGAAACTATCATAATCAAAGAACTTCACCAGTGAAGCTCAGAAACAGGTCTAAGGAGGATCATGTTGCTTCTTGTAAAGGGCTGTCTGAGTTTAAGAATGTATGTCTGTACACAAATAAAATGATAGCACAAGATTTACATTCGCTTCTTAATCTTTTCCCCATCAAACCTGGATAATGTTCAGCAATCACATTTGAATATAAACCAGAATGAATCCCCATAGATCTAGTCCTTCAGCAATCTCACTGTACACTGTTTTAGATTTCTGATGTCAGGAGCTAAATGAAATGCAGGGATAGCAATGTGTTGCATTATTTCCTGTATTAGCCGAGCTGGAATGGTAACAGAACTGAGGGTAAAGCTGAGATCCGAATAGGCTAAAATTCCACTGGGATGTGAGGGCATGAGCATCTCTCTGCCAAGTCTCATCCTGACCATTGATGGCCAGTCTGACATTCCTTTCTCCCTTCATCTCTGCAGCTAGGTTCCTCCATCTCCACACTGCAGCAGGTGGCACAAAATATACACCTTGTTGTACATTTATGGCTTATAACAGGAACCCCTGAGGCAAGAGAGGAGAGATCCTTTTCAGAACAAAGGGACTGTCTGATCCTCTTCTTCTCAGATGTATTTCGGTCACGGCCCTCAGATGACCCATTCTGAATGACTTCAATGGGAGTTCCATGATCAAGCACTGTATTTTGTTTTCCTCCCTACATTACAGAGGAAATATCCACTGTTTAGCATGTAGCTCTGAACTGGTTTTCCCATGCTGCAGGACATTAGGAGTTGGGGGGGGAGGGGTGTTAAAACACAGCCCCTCTTCTTTTGCCCTTATTTTCACTGAGCTGTCTTAAAACTCCCCTATGTTGCAGTTCTGCCTGTGCAACTCCACTGAGGGAGAGCGGGCAGGAGCATTATTCTAGACCATCCACTAGCTTTTTTGCCACCAGGTTGGCTAAATTTATTGTGAGTAAAAACACTAGTGGTGGGTCAACACTTGCTTTCCTGCCAGGGCTACCATGGTATCTGCTTTAGCGATAGCATGGGAGATTTGAAGTATTAATTCAGCACAGAGTGCTACAACATTAAAGCCTGAGAGGCGGTACTATATAATTTTAGTGAAGCCTGCCACGCCTTACCTGGAGGGGCAGGAACTAGCCTGCTAATCATGGAATCATAGAATATCAGGGTTGGCAGGGACCTCAGGAGGTCATCTAGTCCAACCCCCTCCTCAAAGCAGGACCAATCCCCAGCTACTACTGGGGCTAATGCTGTGTACATGTGTGGAATATCCCTGAGATGCATTTCTGGAATGTTCTGTGCAAATTATTGGGCTCCCCTCCTGCCATGGTACTAGGAACTGAGTGCGGCTGGCGCAGATGTTCCATGCTTATAGTGACTCCCCATATTTTGAAAGAAAATGTTCCTGCTGTCACGTGCAGTCCCACTAAAATGATGTGCCAAAGAGGCCTAGCTTATACCAGACTGCCTTGAGGGCAACGACCCAGCCTATTGAATCCCTCTGCAGACCCTTGCAAGTGTAGGCAGAACTGCAGGCCATGGAAACTGAACAAGCTCCCCAACTCTGGTTGCTGTTGCAATTCAGTTCTGATGTGAGAAGCTCAGCTTCCATTTCAAAAATCAAAGTTTCCAGCCCTAATCATTGTGGAAAAAAGCTTGAAAATGTTTGCCCCTAAACATGCCAATACCAGGAGGCAAATAAAAAGAACCCACAAAATATTATTGCTAAAGCATTGTGATATTTAGGCCAATCTCATGATGATTGAAAGCTTGGTTCATTTGAAAGAAGGACCTTTTGGACTTTAAGGACTGAAAACTCCGAAGAACTGGTCCAGTAGTGCTGGTGGAAAAATGCTGAACTCATTTCAGACAGTACTTGGAAGGGATTGTGAAGCACTACACTCAGTCTCCAAAATAATAACTGTGCCTTCACAGTCTCTTCTTGCTATCTGCCACTTTTGAAGGTGGAGGTTTCGGGGCGGGGGGAGAGGAAGCTGAATTCAGCACTTATCTTCTGTGGCTTATTGAGGAGTTTGGGCTGAAGATTATGCAGGTTCACTTGCCAGCTTTGTTTGTTCCGTTTTTACGAGTAGATGTGATGACCAACGAGGCTGTTTACTGTGTGAGCGGCACAGATAAATGGAACATAGCAAAAGGTCTTAAATTTCTGGGTTCCCCACTGCCCCGTAAGCCCTGAACTCTATTGAGTGAAATAAAGTTGGAAAGAGATGTCTGAAATGAATCTCTTCTAGAAAGTGAATATCATAATTTCAGGACATATTTTCCATTATGAGCCTATGGTACTGCATCTGTTTATGAAAATTTAACTGATATTGTGAATCACTCTATAAATGCTAACTGAAACAAGATGGCTCAATTTTAAGTATTTACGGTTTCTGTCTCTTTGGATTTCAGACCTCCAGACGTCTTGTTTCATGGGATTCAGACGTAAAAAAGCCATTAGCTCTAATCTTTCTTTGTAGATGCGGTGTCCCCTAGTTATGTCAGAGACTCTTGCCACCGAGTGTATCGGAGCTCAGGGAAAGGAAGGTACTTGTTGAGAATTTACTCGGCAGAAGTTAAAAACAGAAAAGTAAATTACAGATTAGCCCAGCATCCTCAGCTCTGCTCAAAAACACACTCCAAGGAGAAACCGATGAACTTGAATTGATATGCAAACTAGATACAATCAATTTAGGCTTAAATAGAGATGAGGAATGGCTGAGCCATTACACACATTGACTCTATTTCCCCATGTTAACTAACCTCACACCTTCTTGTCAAACTATCTTAAAATGGGCTATCTTGATTATCACTATAAAAGTTTTTTTGATGACAACAGTTCATCTTAATTAATTATCCTCTTAGAGTTGATTGGGTAACTGCCATCTTTTCATGTTCTCTGTATGTATATATATCTCCTCACTCTATGTTCCATGCATCCAATAAAGTGGGCTGTAGCCCACAAAAGCTTAAGCTCAAATACATTTGTTAGTCTCTAAGGTGCCACAAGTACTCCTGTTCTTTTTGAGGATACAGACTAACATGGCTGCTCTCAGTTACACTGGAGTAAATCCGGAGCAGCTTCTTTGAAAGCCATGGATTTCCTTCAGATTCAAGGCAGTTTAACTAAGAGCAGAGTTTCATCCATGGCAAACAGAGAACAGCTACTCACTCAAAGCATTTACAAAGAAGTATTTTAAAGATCTAATATGCAATGTTCTTTTTATATCAAAGCTTCAGTGGGTGGAGTATTTCCTCTCCAGTCTCACAGATAAAATATTTGTTTCTGACTGTGAGTCACACAGAGATTAGCTACTCAAGAAACCCGCCAAGGTGAAAGGAGTTGTTCTGCCTTTTTTCTTCATCTGCTAAATATGTTTGTTTCTAGACAATTTGCACATGAAGCTGCATTTACTGTACCTTATTTCTATAATCTCCATTCTGGTTTTCTGCAACACAGCCTCTGGCAAGTGATTAAAAAATTTAAGTGACACCTAATGCACTGTTAAGTTGCTATGTCCTGAAAAGGCATCTGGAAATGATTTCTCTCTCTCGTTAGATGGATTCTTGGAAGAGAGCTTACATTTAGTGTGCTTCTCCCCCGCCCCCTTCCCCTGAGAAGTTAACAAGGAATAATAAAGGCAAGGTGAAGGGTAACCTCAATAAAAACTGAGCACGCAGAACTGGTTGATCGCATGGTGCATTTATGAAAGCAAGACAAAAACCAATGAAATTAGCCGATAAGGACATCTGCAACGTTATTATTTTGTCCCGAGTTGCATTTGGAGTTTGCATTACTAAGAAAAAAAATGCAGGTGACTCAGATCTTAATAATGTTAATGAATCTTGAAGATGCAGTCTCTAGGATAAGTCCTTAGGGAGAGAAGCACCTGAAAGAAAAATGGATTGAGGAATTGAAAAATGATGGATGAGTCTAACTGATTCTTTGGAAAGGAGGCTGACTTGATTAGCATAATAATACAGACAAATATCATTGGATCCAGCCAGGGCCAAACTTTAAAGCCAAGGCCTTTACAAGTGATGTTTACAACATTACACAAGAGACACATGCACCAAATTTGTCACTCTCCTCCTTATATCTTTTGAGGGCTAGTTGAAGATAGGGAGTGATAGACAGTCAATAGATGGTTGCCAATTCATGTTGTGTGGTTCTGAAGGTGCTCGATTGTCCAAGATTGCCAGAGGTTGGCTGAATAAAAGTGAGCTTGTAGCTTGACATTTTACCATTTTGAATCCTCTACAGAAGTGGTTCTTAACCAGGGGTCCGGGGCCCCTTAGGAGTCAACGAGCAGGTTTCAGGGGCTCTGCCAAGCAGGGCCGGCATTAGACTCGCTGGGGCTCAGAGCAGAAAGCCAAAGCCCCACCACACGAGGCTGAAGCCCAGGGCCCTGAGCCCTGTCACCCAGGGCTGAAGCCGAAGCCTGAGCAACATAATTTCTTGGGGGCCTCTGTGCCATGGTGGCCCAAGCAATTGCCATGCTTGGTACCTCTTAATGCTGGCCCTGTCTTTTAGATGCAGAAAACTAGTTGTTGTGGCACAGGTGGGCCATGGAGTTGAGAACCCCTGCTCTACAGTTCAGTGTTTCAGGAGAAATGACCAGGAAAGCTATATTTGGCAATTTAGAGCTGTGAAGAGACGACTGGGAGGGCTAGAGTAACTCATAGTAAGTCCCTTTACCATTTGTAATATATTGTATACCCATGTGGATGCACACAAGGAAAGAGGCACTCCAGATCTCATAGGCCTGGAAATAGCTGGAGACTCTGATTCTATCTCTAGACATGGCATGGTAATCTGTAACCAGTCATGCAAAACAAGGAAACATGACTCCAAATCAGACTCCAGGGCAGCTGGCATAAAGGGGGTGATTTTGTGGCTAAGGGTGGTATTTTTTATCCTGGAGTGGTGGGAAGTAAAGGCAGCCTATTTCTCAAACAGCACCCTACGATGTACCTACAGCATCTCTATTTTCTATGACCTGTGCAATCTGGCTACAAGGGGGAATCAAATACTAAACATGCAGCCCCCAGCACTAACATAGCCAAACTCCATGTAAAAGCACACAGCAAACCAGCCTCACCATGGCCAAACCACATGTAAAAGTAAGCTGTAAAGCAGACTTAACTTAGCCAAACCACATGTAAGCAGCATGTGGAAAGCCAGCCTCAGGATAGCCAGCTACAGATAAAACTAGTGATGGGGGAACATTCAGAGTCTGGCTGTTTATCTGGACTATGCAAAGCTATGGAGGGCCCCAGGATGCTCTCTGTCTCCACACAATATACCTCGAGGCCTACTTTATGTTGTCTCCTTGCTAGGAATGACCAGTGACCTAGAAAGCCCACCCAGGGTCTTCAGGGAGCCACGGGGCAGATCTACCAGCTCCTTTAACAAGCTGGATTGTTTTTGCAGGGAGAATAAGCAGCCATGCCCTCATTTTTATTTTTTTTTTTAAGCAGGGAGCAGCACAAAGCCCATCCCTGGAGATGCCCAAATCAGGTGTTTTTTCCCTGAATGATTTAGCAGAGTCCACTGAACTGAATCACACCTTCTGACCAAAGAGTAAGGCTTCCGCTAATGTTCCTGACCAAATAGGGGTATGCTAAGCCAATCAAGGAGCAGTGCAAAATCACGTGACTCTTGTGACCAATCAGGCCACATTGAAATGACAGCATAAGAAAAAATTATCAACAGCATTTTCAGTTGCCCTAAGAGCAACAAAATTGTGCATGAAATCTCATCAGAAAAAATTTGAATTTTGAAATAAAATAGCTTCCATTTCATAGACACTTCATGAGTAGAGCCAGGTGAATAACTGATTTTTCAGTTCAGCCAGCAGACTGAAAAATCAGAACAATTATTTGGGTCAGCTCCAAAACTGTTCAGAATTTGTCAGTAAATCAAAAAGTCTGCTTCAGGCCAGCAGACTCTCTGTCTGGGTGTGTCCCTGGTTGGGGCCCTTGCCTGGGATGTCGCTCACCCTCTGCTTCTGAAGTTGTTCCACTTTGTATAAATGCTCATTAGGCCAAAGAGAAAAATTCTGTAGCTGGGTGATTAAGGCACACCTGTGGGAGGTAGGGGATGTGGATTCAAATCTTCACTCTGTCTGATTCATTAGCCCACTGGATATTTAAGTATGTACACACTGTGAAACAGCTTCAGCAGGGGTGCTTGAGTACAGAATAGCCTCCAGCCTGGTGGCATGGCCGCTCAACAGGGGATAGTCTGACTGCAAGTCTCTGCTCCATGGTGGGGATTCAAACATGAGCCTCCCACAGCCAGGGCAAGCATCCAAGCCACTAGGCTAAAGGTCACAAAGGAAGCTGTGAGCATATATGCTCAGTAACCTGAAAAAAGGGTTTTCCCAGCTGTAACTAATTGTGTCATATTTGTCAACAGGGTTGGATCAACCCAAGCTGCATTTTTTGGCAAATAAACTGTTCTCCTGAAACATTTCACCCAGGTCTATATGTGAGAAAAAGCATAAGCCATTTTTAGTTAGAAGGCTTTTCATTCGAAAAATATTTCATCCAGTTACAATCTCTGCATTCAGGGCCAGATTCATAAAAGGATAATAATAATAATAATAATAATGTCTAGCTTTTATGCAGCACATTTCATCAGTAGTTCTTAAAGTGCTTTAAAAACAAGGTAAATATCACCATGAGATGGGGAAACTGAGTCACAGACCGGTGCATTGACTTACCCCAAATTACCCAGCAGAACAGTACTGGGTATAGAATTCACGCTTTCTGAGCCCGACTCTCTAGTGTTCTAGCCACTAGGTCAATAAATAGTATTTGTATTTATCTATTTTAAGGAGAAATGTTTCAGTAATAACTATGTTGAAAAGCATTAGCTTCTTGCGATGTTGACAGAAAGGTAGCACATATGTACGGTACGCAACAGCACCATCAATATACATGTATGAAATGCAGCAGTTCTCTGGTGTATTCAGAAGAAACAGCTCTTCAGGGTGTGTGCAGGCAAGGAGAGTTAGTTTTGCTTCTAATTTATGCTTAATTCTTTGAACGTGTTGTTTAATATGCCGTGGGAGAGATGGGGAGTTGACTTCTCTTAGATAATCTGTGGTCCCAGTCCTGAAGTCCTTTTACAAGCAATATATTTATTGACGTCATGGGCCACATCTTCAGCTGGTGTAAATCAGCACAACTCCACTGAGTTCAATAAAGCAATGCCTACTGGGGATCTGGCCGAACAACCCAAATTCAGTCCCAGAGTAAGCAGGCACAGCACTATTAAAGTCAGGTCTGAACTTTGCCTAACTAAGAAGCTAAGTCAGCAGCTCAGGGGTGAGCTGTAGAAGCTTTCCTTCTCTACATGTAGTTCTGTTCAACTTCCAGTTTGCTTTGAGACTAGAGCAGGTCATGTAGTGTATTAGGCGAAGTTTCCAATATTTAAAAAAAAAAAAAATTATTTGATTAATAGGTTTCCCCCCATTACCTACTCTCTGGTCGAATAATTTGGGAGGCTATTTGTACAATATTCTGCATATTTAGTGGAGTTTTCCATATGGAATGTATGCTGAATAGATTTTTTCTTTATTATTCACGCCACACTCATCTTTGCTAGCATGCCAGAGACAACATCTCCCATAAACGTAGAAATGTAGGGCCAAGTTATGGTTGGCCCAAGCGTGAGGGCAAAACGAATTATGGGGAGGATGCAAGCTGCCTCCCCACCTCTGCAATGGTAACCACTGATTAGTCACAGTGTGCATGACATGTTCCCCACGATGTCTGATCCACAGCGGATATGAGTTTGTTAGCGTACTTTAGCAGCTCGTGCTTTTTCATTCTAAAGAACCCTCGTTCAATCCCTGGTGCATTGACCAACATGGTAATTGTCACTCAACCACATGTGGGGTCAGACAGCAATATCTGAACACAGGAATTGCCTATGGGAGGAAGGCCATCCTGAAGGAGAAGGGAAGGGCATGAAGGCAGTACATCCAGCCACAGAGGAGAGTGTACTATGCATCCCTTAAAGTAATACAGAAGCTGATGCACTTGTCTTGTATGCCTAAGAGGCACTTATCTTCATGGGACAAAGCGGTGTGATAGAATGTATCCCTGTGTCCACAACCTACACAGTCTACTTTGTGAGGTATCATCTGAAAACTCAGAATCTGCTGGTCAATATTGTCCTGATAAAACATGTGTGGCAATGGCAACATTTGATGTGAAGTTATAAGATTTCCCTGTATAATGTTTTTAACACATGTTCCAAACCACAGCAGAAGCTGACAAACAGGTCTGTCTCAAACAAAGGAATGTGTGCTCTGCTTAATTTGCATTTTAGCAGTAAACAGAGTAGTCAAGCAAGAAGGATAACCAAAGAAATCTCAAACTGGTGAGGAAAAGCAGCAAGGAACGTCCTTCCTCATAGACATTTTGTCTCCAGAATGTCAGCTGGAAATGTTTTCCAAGACAGGGACTGACACTATAAAAAGAGGGGCAAACACCCCCAGGCACCCCTGCTCTCTCCTTCTGACGATCCATTCCTTGCACAATAAGGGAAAAAGGGTTTCTGACCTAGAGGGTTTGGTCAGTGAGAAACTTTGCTTGAACCTAATCTAGTTTGTTAAGTTAGGCACCAATTGCATTTTATCTTTACTTTTCTTGTAACTATTTCTGAATTTTGTACTCACTTCAAATCTCTCTCTTTGTAGTTAATGAACTTGTTTTATTGTTTTATCTAAGTGTGTTTGAATTGAAGTGTTTGGGAAACACCATTTGAGGTAACAAGATGTGTGCATATCATTTCTATTAATAAAATAATGGACTGTATATAAGCTTGTATTGTCCAGGAGAGGGCTGGGCAGTACAGAACATACATTTCTGGAGGGAAATCTAGGACTGGGGGTGAGTTGAGGTCACCCTGCAATATAACCAAGGCTGATAAGGGCCCAGGCATGGCTATCTGGTAGAAGTACACACACAGGCAGAGTTGGGGATGACTTGCATGCTGGAGGCTGTTTGTGAGCCATCCAGACTTTAAAACTACAGCAACAAAGCAGCGTAAAAGGCACTCCAGGTTAGAGGGCAGGGGTGGCACAGCTCCTCATTAGTCTGGATTGTGCCCGGGTATGTCCCAAGTGGCCATACACCACCTCTAACACAGGCCTTGGCTGAACCCTTATTATTTCATTATCATTAATACATAAATGAAGACTCTCTGGACATTTAACACTAGGTATCTAATGAACAGAAGTAGCCTTTCTTATGCATTGCAAAATATTTTAAAAAGCCCAATATCTCCACACCAAGTCCTGTCTATCATCTACACAGTAAAGTTCTGGCTGTCTATAACAGGAAACTTCCTCACTGATGATCACAGTGAAAATGCACATGTATGGTAGTACGCATTGTTGAATACTGGTAGGCTTCAAAAGCAATTCTATTAACCTCTGTGATATTGTGGTGACTTAGCACAGCAATAAGCCAAAGCGTGGGAATAACGGAGAAGCATAACAACAGGAACAGGGAAGGGAAATACCATTATACAGAGTCTGTAAAGTCAGTGGGTGAAATCCTTTATACCACTGAAGTCAATGGGAGTTTTGATTTCAATAAGGTCATAATTTCACCCAGGGAGCATGGGGAGTAGGAATAGGCCAAAAGTGATGGGATATAAAAGAGAGGATGTACAAAAATTGTTAGACGTGACATGTGAAAAACATGGGATGTTTTCACTATAATTAAGGTAGCTGTGTTCATTGCTAAATGGAACAGTAAGTTATGTCCTGGTCTTTCTTTTTTGTTGCATCAGAAGGTATAATTTGTACTTCTCATTATCTGATGTACTTTAATAAAATATGTGAACTTAAGAACAAAAAAGTCAAACATGGCCCCTATTCATGGATGGCAAGTCTTATCTCTATCTCATATATGATTCCCTGTTCACGTTTTGAAATGTACACACACGCCATTAAAAATAAATAAAAGAACACTTCTGCTCTCACTGAAGATGCATACTATAATCTACATTTTAGTTAACTCCACCACTGCCAAATCAAGATGTGCTTGTGCATTTCCAGTGTTCACAATGCTGGATGAGGTGCAGATCATGGAGTAGATTCATTTCTCACTACACACAAGTCAGTTCCAAACTCTATCAGATCACCATGGATGGAATTTGTTCTTCTCACTGTGGAACTTATTCTTCGGGATAGACAATCATTTCCAAATCTGAACACATGACCTACGAAAGGGACTGATTTAGCACGGTCAGGCTGAAAACATCTCTCTGCGCACAGGTGCATCTTGAAGGAAGACACAACTCAAAATGGCTTAGCTCTACCAGAAATCTGCAGTGGGGAATTGATGCTGCCATATGAGATAGAGTGGATCATTGAGAAAAATTAGTTGGGACCTAGAAGCTGAGGTCCACTTTCATCCTAGTTTTCTGAAGTAACCATTCTGCCATACATTTAATACATGTCCTTTCTTTTATTATCCTCAGTAAGTGGCAGGACTAAGATGGTGGATTTTGCTAGGGTTGGGAGCTCCAAAGATTTTGGCAAGGTTCCATCTACTCCTGCCAGTTGCAGCACCTGGTCTGTACTTGCACTTCTCTTTCTTGAGGCAGGAGCCAGAGGAGGGCGATATCCTCAGGGCAGATGTCACTGAAGAAGAACGGTTAGAACTATGACTGGCCATGTGGCATGCTTATCTTCCACGACGACGAGGAAATGCGTGAAGCTGGTAGAGCCAGTGAGGGATTGACCACTGCAGGTCATGTTGTGGGAGGGGGCTCCATCACACCTCAGCCTCCATGAGGCCAGGCAGAAAAGCAGCAAAGATCTCTCTACATACGACGCTGTTAGCACTTCAGAGCCAACACAGCTATGGAAGAGCAAGCCCAGTTTTATTCTGCCTCGCTCACCTAAGTCCTGAGTGCAATCTTCATGAGGACATCAGAGGCAGAAAGAACACAGCTTTATCTCCACCTGAAAGGCTGAGTTTGCAGAGCTGGCACTTAGAAAAACTGTCTTTTGACTCGCAATCTGGACAAATATAATGTGGAAAAAACAAATAGTGAACTCCACAAAGTCACTTTTCTGACTATTTGCAGGAGGTCAACAAAATTAGACAATCCCTGACAAACTATGGTCTAATTCAAAGCCCCATGACATCAATGATTCCATTGATTTCCATTGGTATAGGCTCAGGCACAAGATCAGGTTGGTAGATAGATAAAACACTTGATTTTCTTTTTTCAGTTAAAGAAAAAAATCCTAGCAACAATGACCTTGATACAGAGAATTTCTTTCACCTCGAGCCTTCAAGTTTCCCAGCCAGTCGTTAATCCATAGGAAATGCCCTTTGCCTCCATCCTTATTGCTTAAACAATCCATCCTATTTTTGTTCTAATGGTAATCTACAGGCCAATAACCCTAAATATAAACCCAGGAGAAACTCAGAAGAGTTTACTTTAACAGGGAAAATGCTATAGCCAAAAAGTAGTCCATATTTACTGTAACAAAGGCCATATTTCATTATTACCTCTGCATTAGATTCCAAGTCTTAATATCCTGCTGAGTTTTAAATAATGAACCAATATATTTCTAGAAATGTTTAATGGACTCAGTCTGATGTTAAATTATTTTACTTTTCAGTGCTGCCTAGGGCAAGTGTTACAGGCAGTTTCAAACATGACTGTCAGCTCCTGGAAGAAGAAATGTTTCTTTTATACCTTAATCAATTACATGCATCCTTAAAAGTTTGCCAATGGGCCCATGATACAAAGACTTTAGAGCAGTACTCCATTAAGGTATTTTTACAGTGTTTTCCAATGCTATCTTTATAGTATTCCCCAATGGTATTTTTGCAGCAATAAAAAGTAATAAAGAAATTAACATCGATCAAAGCAACTAATCAGAACAAAATGCTGATCTCGGTCTCATGTTCTGTTTCTCTTTGGATAGAGTAGATTTGCTGATACGTATGTTAGTCTTCTAATCCTTTAATGGGTGCACAGTCTTTTGAAGACTCCCTCTCAGAGGTGCTATTACCAAATATATGCTTCTAATTTAACTTCCCATGCCGTATTACAGTAGCCTGAGGCAAGCATAGGTGTTGGGTTTGTGAGAAAAGCCTAGTGTTGATGTTTATCAGATGACCTTTTAAAGGGTAATGCGGAGGTTATCCACTGAAATGATTAAGACCACATGTAGGTCAGTTTTCCCAGGCGTTCTTTACTGCTTTGCAAAATCCCAAGGATTTTCCCCTAAATTCAGCCAGGTACCATCCAGCTCCGACATTTAGAAGCATCGCACTGGGGTTGAGCCAAAGTGATCTCAAGCTTTTGAGTGGTCACCCATTCAAAAACTAAGGAACCTACATTCACAAATGTACTCTGATTAATAATAGTGATGGCGTCGAGAGGTTCCAAGCAGGCTTAGGTGTGCTCCTAGCTGTACAAACAAAACCAAAGATACTGCCCTTGTCTTAAAGAGTTTACAGTCTAAGGAGACAAGTGACATAAAGGGCTGGGGTGTCTGTGCAACACAATCATATAATTACCGTTTTAGATACATAATGTGCAATTTCTTTTCTTTTCTTGATCGTTATAAATAAATATAGTAACCACTACTGCCTCTCTTGCCATTGATTTATTGTAGAAATCACAGAGGAGGTTTGTCTTTTCTCTCCTAAGATTTCACAGGAATGTTGTAATGTTGAATCTGGACTGCCACCAACAACTTAAAACATTAGCTAGCTAGACACGCTCATTTTTTAATCTGCTGTGGCCCGTTGCAACACCCTTCAACGATCAGGGGGATTTCAGTTCTGAGCACTAATGGAAGCCATTTTGCACAAAGGTACATTTCTGCAGCTGCTCAGACCTTTTTCTTGTAAGGCTTCATCTGAGTACATCTTGGTGGCAGACATAAATTCAGTTATTGTAAAGGGGATGGAAGGGACCTGTCTCCTTTAACATCTAGCTTCCACTCTCTTTCCCCCAGCCCTCACCCCTCAGCTTTCAGCTGGCAGGGGCCTGAAGAGGGGACGCCCATTCTGAGGGGGCTGATGTACATGGCAGCATTCGGCAAACTCCCTGTTGAGCTGATTGCTCAACTGGCAGGAGGCAGCTGCAGTTCATCTTCCTGGACACTTCCCGGCTCCTTGCTGGACAAGTAGAAAACTGTTGCTGGGATTTCTCTCTCGGCTGAATCTGCTCCCGCCCTGCCTGGACCTCTCCCATCCTCCTCTGCCCAGAAGAAGGAGAAGGGGAGGACACCGCTAGGACAGGAGGGAGCTGAACCAACAGAAGAGGAGATTCAGCATCTGTACCCACCTCCAACTCTGCAGCAGCAGCTTTCATCCCTCCTGTTCTCTCTCAACGGCCAAGAAAAGGGGGGACCGAGGCACAGATAGAATTTGAGGGGCTCTGGAGAGATGAGGAGACAGAGGCTGGGGGAAGAAGGGAGCTGGGGGCTGTGACTGAGAAGAGTGGCAGGAGCAGATGGGCACAAAGGAAGTGGCAAAGGCTGGTGGGTTGGGAGCTGATGAGGGAAGGGGACTGAGGATGGCCTTGAAATCTGTGAATCTAAGTCTGGGGAGAGGTTGAGGAAGCTGGGGAATTAGGGATAGGGAGGGGTAATTGGAGGGAAGGTAGGAGAGACTGAGGGACTAGAGGACAAGAGGGGAGAGGACTAGAGCGAGAGCCTTCTGCACCATTCCCATAACATGGGTCCCAAACATGGTAACTCCAGGAACAATTTAGCACCCTGCTGTGCTGGAAATCCTGTCTGGCTGGGGGCAGAGAGATTGCTGGCTCAGACTATTGTCTCAAAAGCCAAGAAAATCTCCAAATTGTGGGCCAAATTCTGCCAGAAGCTCCCACTGGCTTTAATAGGACTTCAGGATGCTGAGCACCTCATACCATCATGCCCTGTTGGATGACTTTGTCGACTCAAAGCCTGACTCTGAGAGGTACTGAGTAGATCTAGTCACATAATGGATGTTTGGAATTCTCTGGCAATTTGGGTCTGTGGTGGGGCGATGACTCATGGCGCGGTGCCTCCTTGCTAACTGTCTTGGGAATTAGCTCTTTCCAGCCCAGAGTGCCCTCTTCAGGCCAGGGTCTCGCCTGCCGCTGGCCCCGTGTCTCTCCCAGACGCCAGTGCCCTATGCCTAGGGGTTCTTCCCACCACAGTACGCCCTCGCTCTGGGTCCTCCCTCCTAGGGGAACCCCCAACCCTCTAAACCCCATCTTGCCTCAATGGCTACTACCAGGCATCATCTAGCTCCCACTCCCTGGGGCTGACTACAGTCTGTAATGGCCACTCATCATTGGCAAGGGGGCTAGGACCTGCTGCCTTTGCCTATCTCTGGGCTGCCCTTCTGCAGCCCAGTACCTTTTTGTAGGCCTTTAACTAGGCCTGCAGCCTGGGGTTTTGCTAGGCTGGAGCTCCCCAGCTCCCTCTGCCCTTCCCCAGCACTGCTCCACCCTAGGTACCCTTCCCAGCTCCCAGGTAGCCAGGTTCTTCTCTCAGAGAGCTAGAGAGAGAATGCCTTCCAGTCTCCAGCTCTCATCTCTCTTACAGGGCCAGCCGTGGCTCCACCTGTGCATGCTTTCCCCCAATCAGCTTAGCTTTTCCCCCACCCCAGCTCTCTCCCAGGGTTGTTTTAAGCCCTTCAGGGCATGAACGGGGTGACTCCCGCTACAGGATCATACAAAATGTTTTATTTCAACAAAATGGAAATGTTTCCATTTTATTTGGAGTTGTTGCAGGGATACTTGCCTCTTGTGAGTGCCTCAGGTGTGATGCTGCAAACTCTCCTGCCCCAGGCCTCTCCCTGTAGGCTGTTGACCTAACTAGGTGGGCCTTCAGTGGTTCAGCCCTCCGGCCAACTCACACAGTCTAAAATGAATGAACCCTTTTGGGGTATTCAAGTCCAAAACAAACAAACAAACAAAGTCTTCCAATCCCTGGCTCAAGTGGGAGTCAGGCCCTCCTTCGTGGGAGTTCAGAAATCCATCCTTCTGCTCGGGCTTCTAAAGGAAACCTATCCCCTTCTTGGGGCTCAGTAAAGAGTCCTATCGGACTGTCGGTCTATCCTCACCAGGACCTTCAGCTTTGTGTCTGAGCCCTTTTTTCTAGGCTTTTAAACTATCTGTGACACCTTTCCAAGGCACTGGCTGGTGGCAGGGGGTGAACCTGGGCCCACCCACTACTCCAGGTCCCAGCTCCCAGATTTAGCTAATGCTGCCCATCATGCTCCAGAGCAGAGCATCCTTCCTTGCCCCTTTGGCCCCAGGAAGGAACTGAGCAGCTCAGCCCAAGCAGCTCATTTTATCTGAGTCTGCTAGGCTCTGATTGGCTGCTGTGATTCAGCCTCCCTAAGCAGGCCTAGAGGATCCACCTCTGCAGCTCCTTCCTGCGGTGAGGTAGTAGACCGCAGGACCTCCAGCAGGGAGCATCAAAGGGCCAGATACAACGCATCACATGACCATTTCTAAATGGTTTTGATTATTTGAATGAATATTAAAGGATATTTTGAAGCAAAGGCCATTTTTAATTTAAAAAATCATTTTTTGTTGTTTCAAAAATGTCAAAACAAAACATTGATTCCAAAAAAAATGAAGTGCTTTTTTAAAGCTGAAATAACTGTGGCAAAACCAACATGAAATCATGAAACACTTTGGTGTTGCCGTATCTAGTGCTGACTGCCCCGGCAGGGTGCTCAGTAGGCAAGTACCAACAAGAACTGAGGGCTCCCGGCACATTGCAGGCTCTTTAGCTTCTGCAGGTTTCTGAAGAAGTTTCCCTGTTCAGCAGCCTTTGGTAAAAACAACATATTTTCTATGCAACTTTAATTACATGTTTTATGTGTTAGGAAAGTAAATATTATTCATGGATAAAAGCAGGGGGGAAGAACCCATCAAAGAAATTATTAGGCCTTTACACTTCAGGGATCACTTTTCGGACATGAATACGGAAACTGTAAAATTCCTCACTGAGATAAACTGACTATTTATATTTTATTTTACCAAAGGTACCAACTCATTGAAGTTAAATGTCTCTTCCACAACAAAACCATGCCCTGGAGGATGCATGCACGGAAATGTCAATTATAAATACAGTGACACTGCGTGTTAGCAGACAACTACAGCATTGGGTTGTCAGTCAGATACGACCTCCCACAGACTAATTTCATTCCATAGGAAAACTGAACCCAACACAAAGGCATGTTCCTGCAAAGTGCAACGCATCTGTGGCTTCCATTTTCTGCAGTGGAAGTTCAGCATCACTCTGCATTGCTCGACGCCTTGGCAGAATAATCTGTTGCTTCCTGGAAATCTTTGAAAAACATGCTATTTTGAAACAATTCTGCTTCTACTTGCCATCATTTCTATCTCTCTCGTTCCTCATTTAATAATAACGAGCACATTTGCACAAAAATCAGATCTTGGTGTGATGACGGTCTCTCTGCTTTCTGCCACTGAGCAGAGTGGTAATCAAAACCATAGACCAGAGGTCCCCAATCTACTGGGTGCATCCCCCTATAGGGGTGCTAAGAAATGTTGGAGGGGGAGGATGTAGCTGGGCCTGGCCCAGCCCCTATGGGGACACATGGAGGGAGCTCCATCCTGTTCAGCTCCTGGCTCTCGAGCCCCCGCCCCAGCTGCCAGCCCCATGCCTGGGACTCTGCTCCCAGCAGCCGTGCCCAGGGCTTTGCTCCTGGCCCCATGCCCGGGACTCTGTTCCCAGCCCTGCACCTATGGCCCAGGCTGCCGGACTCGTGCCTGGGGTCCTGGCTGTCAGCCCCACACCTGCCACCAGATGTGACCCCAGCCGTGGCCTCCTTATCCCTGTCTGTGGCCTCCCCTGCCGGAGCCACGGTCCTGCTCCTGGCTGTGGCTCTGGGGGCGAGGGAGGCACAGACAGGGGGAAGGCAGGGCATGAGGTAAAATGTTTGGGAGCCACTGCCATAGCCTGAGGATTAGAGTTGACTGAAATATTTGGTGTGAAGCCTTTTTTTTTTTAATTAATACTTTGTTTCAAATTTTACTGAAATTTTATACATTTATATATGAAAAAGGGTTAAAAACCCTGAAAATGAAATGAAACCTGTCGCTTCAGGCTGAACGAAAGGTTTCGTTCAGCCCAAACCCATTTTTTTTCAGCTCAGCCGCTGATGGGAAAAATCAGTATTGGCACAACTGCACCTGGGATCGATGCCAGCAGAGCCACATGTGATGCCTAGGGGCAGCCCAGAAGCGCATCTGATGGGACAGGATTTCTATACAGATGCCACAAGCTCTGTTTTAACTTGAAATGGGATAATTAGAGCCTAAACTCTTTGTGGCAAGGATTGTACTTTAATGGACCTTACCAATAGGCCTGCAGTCCCTTACTCATGCAAGTAGTCACACTACTGTGAGTATTAATTCTATGGATCAAAACGAGACTACTCAGAGGAGTAAATTTGCAGGATCAGTTCCTGCATTTGTAAAACGCTACATAAATGTCTCACGTGACCCAAAATACTTAATATCATCTGTAAATACAACAAAGAGTTCTGTGGCATCTTATAGATTAACAGAAGTACTGGAGCATAAGCTTTCGTGGGTGAATACCCACTTCGTCAGATGCATGACTGTAAATACAGACTCTAATTAAGAGTGAGAATCTGTTTATGCTTTGACTCCCTTATTTTACAGAATTTGCATTTGTCTAGTTGAGAGACATTGTTTCCACAGCATCAGCGAACCATAAAAGTTATCACTTCAGGTGGGAAATAAGATGTGGGAGAATCTGAACTCTTTAAAGAGACAGCTTCAATGTTTATATATGAATAGGTGCCAATAACATATTGGGAGAGAAGAGAAATCCTGGACGTATGTGCCATGCAGGCTGAATTGTTTCTCGATACTGTCGGATGTTGTTGAAGTTCTCCCTGCAGGTGTCAGAAGCTTTTTGGGGATTTGTCTGTCTGGAGTTAAGTTTTAGTCAAACAAGTTTTGGGCTTAGTACAGGGGTAACTGAGTGATATTGAATGGCCTGTGACATGCAGGAGGTCAGACTAGATGATCTACTTAAACATTCTGGCCTTAAAATCTGTGAACGTGTGGAGCTTGTAGATTGAAAACTACAGCACTGGTTTCACTTGAAATGCCAATGTAAGTTGTCAGGTTTCAGAGGGGTAGCTGTGTTAGTCTGCACCAGCAAAAAGATCGAGGAGTACTTGTGGCACCTTAGAGACTAACATATTTATTTGAGCATAGCTTTTGTGGGTGGGCTTTAGCCTACGAAAGCTTATGCTAAGATAAATTTGCTAAGGTGCCACAAGTACTTCTCGTTCTTTTTCTTTTTTTTTAATGTAAGTTGTGGTCAACTACATTTTCTAGCCAGCAGGTGGCACTGTTACGTTACTCTGCTCTCCTGAAAGCAGGGAAACAGCTCCATGGGGCAGAGCTAAAGAAATCCGTGTTTTCCAAGCACTTTGCAGGATCTCATGCTGTCACCACTCATGACATGCCTGTCACCTGCTGCGCTCGTGGTGGCTTAGGAGACAGCAGGGGATCATGAGGATGGGTTTACTGCACACAAGAACAAAGAACATGGAAACCGCAAATTCTGTTTCTGCCCCTTGGCCCCTGTCCTGCTTCTGAGTTAAGCACAGAACATTCACACCATACCTTGTGGACTCCACTCATTTACCAGGTCTACACTGTTACAAAATACCCACTGCGGGGCAGTGGCTGGCCTGGGTCAGCTGACTTGAGCTTGCAGGGCTCAGGCTGCAAGGTAATAAAATTGTAGTGTAAATGCTCAGGCGTGGGCTGGAGCTGGAAGTCTGAGCCCCACATCCATCATAGGGTCTCAGAGCCCGGTCCCAGCCCCAAACCCAAATGTCTACTTTTCAATTTTATAGCTCTGCAGCCTGTCCCCTACAAGCATGAGTCAGCTGAGCTAGGCTCTGACAGTGGTACTGAGGGGTTTTTATGGCAATGTAAACATACCCTCTGTCAATACACGCCAGTGGCTCTTGGGGTGGGTTGCAGGGCAGGGGTGACACAGCCTCCCCATTGGTCTGGATTTTAACCTGGAATGTCATAGCTCCTTTATTATTATTATTAATAATAATAATTTGTACTGCTGTAGCACCTACGAGCCCCCGTCATGAACCATTGTGCTAGGCACAATGCAAACACAGAACAAAAAGACAGTCCCTGGCAGGGCAGCTTTAAAGTTCTGATGTGTTGCAGTGGCAATGCAGTAACCAGAGCAAGACTGAGAATCTGACATTTAGGCACATGATGTGATTTTGCATTTTCCTTTACAGTGAATGCAAATGGGGCAACTCAAGTGAAAAAGGGTTGTAGAAGAAGTCACATTGCTTCCCATTTCACTAGACTTACAGCTTGCCCAACGAATGCAGGGACATGTACTCCATAAATTCTAGAGTTAATAAAGATTAATAATAATGTTGAGCCATTTTTACAGCTCCCTGTGATTTAGTCTGCCCTGAAATTTCGGATGAGATTTTTCAATGGGATCCCACGCAGTGTGATGCCAGGAAGATGTATTATTTGAAAACATATTTTGTTGTTTGCTTTGGTAGAAGGTGGTGAGATTAACTATTTTTAATCTCTAAATGGGTAATAGTGAGCAAATATTTTAACACTTGAATGTTCCTCATCATAGCAAAAAAACCAAAACAACCTGGCATATCTGCTTTTCATCATTCAGTTTTTTTATCCTATACGTAGATAAAAGCTTTTTTTTTTTTTGTATTAATGGATTTGCCACTTTTTCTGTATAAATGGACCTAAGAAGAGCTCATGGGTGGCAGGACCAGTAGCCATGAATGTTTGAGGCAATTTAGATCAATTATTTCCCACTGTACCGCTTGCAGGTGAAAGCCCCTGCATGAACACTTCCATTAGCCAGTTGTCAGAACTCTCTCTTGTTTCCATTTCAGACTTTTCGCTGTGAAGGGGGTGTGTTGGCTAAAATGCACAGAGGAGAACCAGAAGCCATTGCTTAGCCAGAAGAACGTCCAGAGTGTAATTCTGTGAAAATGTTTAGTTCCTTCAATTTTCTGTCCTAACAAGTCCCTGAGTGCCATCACACAACAGTACTGGCTCCTCAAGATGGTAAGACTGAGTCTGCTAGAAGTGAAAAAGGACTTTGATTCTTTACTGCTTCTCCCCTTAAACATGCAGAATAACCCTGAACTTTTACAGGACTTTTTCACTGCATACTCTACAAACATTCACTACTGAAGCCTCATAACAGCTGTTTGAGGGAGGTATTTCTTATTGCATCTCTTTTACAGGCAGGTGAACCAAGGCCCATGGGTCCAGATTTTTAAAAGGAATCATCACTAGAGCTAGGTGGATAATTGATTTTTTGGTTCAAATTTAAAAAAAAAATAGTTTTGGATCACCCCAAAATGGACAACATTTTAGTTTCTCACTAAAAATCAAAAACCCTGAAGTGGAAACTTCTTTTTTTTTTTTTTTGGTTTTAAGTTCAATCTAGCTAATTTTCAAAGTGAAATTTTTACAATGAAAAGTGAAAACTTTTGTTTTAAAAATGTCACAGTGAAATATTTCAGTTTGGGGAGACTGAACCTATTCAGCTAAATCAAGCAGAATTCGTGAACAATTTTGACTGACCTGAAATTTGAAAGAAAATCTAAGAATTCAGCCAATTCTATTCAGCTGCCATTTAGCCACCTATGAACTTAGCTCCTCAGTCACCTGGGCTGCAACATGAAGGGGCCAGATTGTCACAAGTGCTCAGTGTCCTTAGTTCCATCTCTCTCCATAGGAGTTGCTAAGTGCTGATTGACCATTTCTGAAAATTGGGCCACTTCTGTCAGGTGTCTTACTGGGAAATGAGTTCTTCTGAAAATCTGGCCATAAGATTAACAGCAGGAGCTGTGGGTTCAGAGCGCTTTTGAAGCTCTGGCTCTAATTTAGGTGTCTAAAATGAGAGCTGAGGTCTTGCCCCAGTGGAAGTCCTGAACACTTCAGAAATCTGATCCAGAGAGGTTAAAGTGACATATACAAGGCCACAAATGAGTCAATGACAGGCCTGGAATGGCAGTCCAGACCCATGCTCTCATCATCATACATTTCCTTTCATCCCAGAGCAATTGTGCCTCCAAACCAAAGTCAAAAGCCGCTCTTATTTAAGGCTTTCAAGGTGTGTAACTTGGGTGAAGATTTTTTTTTTTAATAGAAATTTGCCTTTAAAGAAGTGATAGCTGAAAAATCAAGTGTTGTGGTTTTTAATTTCTCTAGTTACGTTACTGTCCACGAGTGTTTTCTCATGTCAAAATCTTCAGCCCTGTTTGGATGGCTCGAGGGGACCACCAAAGCCATTTGTCAATTAGTGGATGCTCAAAGGTTTCAAGCAGTGATTTTTCAGATACAAAGATTGCAAGCTGTCTGCTTTGGAAAGTCGGTGGGGATTTCTTCCTTTCTCAAGTTAAAACTAGTTAAAAGTAAAACTGGATTTCTGCAACTGTAACCCACGCACACCTTCTGGGTGTGGTGTTCTGTCACATCTAGAGGCACCAACACCACTTAACTCTAAGTGAGTCTGCTCTACAGCCTTAGCTAACAGTCCATTGGTTTTTAGCTCATGTGGTAGAGACTCATGCCCTAAGCTCCAAACATCCCCGGTTCGATCCTGCCCATGGATGACTGGGGTTTGTTGGTGTTACACAAGGACTACCCAGTGAGCTCTCAGAGGGTGTAAACTGAATATGTAAGATAGAGTACTGTTCCACAGAGGTAATGAGCTGTATGCACAATAGATCCAGAGTAAACTAACATATAAACAAACAGGCTAAGGAATGAGTATATAAGCCAACCCCCAAAAAAGGATCGGTAAAAATAGCAAAATGTATGATCCTTTCATAAGCTGACCCTATATTTCAGGGGCTCAAAAACTTTGGCTCCCAGCCCATCAGGGTAAGCCGCTGGTGAGTTGAGGTGTTTTGTTTACTTGGAGCATCTGCAGACACAGAGCCTCTCAGCTCCCATTAGCTGGGAACAGCGAACCGGGGCCACAAGGAGCTGAGGGGCTCCATGCCTTCAGATGCTCCAGATAAACAAAACGACAATGTATTAGATATTCAATTCGACGATTCCATAGAGTTTAAAATAATCAAATTTTGGTGTAGACCCATTTATAAGCCGACCCCCGCTCTTTGATGCGTCACTTTTTTACCAAAAATATGCAGCTTATGAATGAGTATATACGGTAACCATAGATCCCCGAAAGAATGGCTACAGCATGGCCATAACAGGGACTCAAATTCTGTGATTCACACATTCTGTGACCTCAGACCAGTCACTTACCATCTCTGTGCCCTCACAGTTTAGTCGATTGTAAAATGGAGATATTAATTAAGTCTGTGGTAGGTAGTATTAAGTGTTTATAAAGTGCTTTGCGATAATAATACTTAGCACTCGCTGCATACGGCTCTCTAGTTCTTCAAAGCTCTCTACAAAGATTAACTACCCCTTTGATGAAAGGCATGACAGCCATCAGTTGCTCCTCACCCAAATCATCAGGGATCCAAATAATGTTGTCTTCTTTGCTTCGTGTAGTTTGATATTACCTTGTAAGTCACTGTGGGATGCTCGGATTTCATGCCAACGATGATAAGACTACAAAATTGATATCCAACCCAGTGTTTGCAGACCCTCTCTCTTTTTCCTTTTCCCAGTATCCGTGCACTATAGTTATCTTCTTTGCTGGCCTGTGTCACACTCAGAAGAGCTCTCCATTTATAAATGACTCTGTCAATAAACATCCATAAGTACTTATGCAGCAAGTTTCATAGGGGAAATCTGGGAAATGTTCATCAGATCTGCTTTCCAATTTTTCCATCAGATTTTTGTAGGAAACCTTTAATTATTTTCTATTCCCAGTTCTTTAGGTGCCTGGAGTCAGACTTGCAAAAATGGAGAGCCCCCAAATCTTTGGTCACTTTTGAACTTTATTAAATGCCAGTTTGTGCGTCTAAGCTAAAGCATGCCTTTCCTTTGGCTGTGCCCATGTTCTTGGATAATGCATAATGGGTACAAAGTGTTACATGAAGCATAGATTTATTTACACTTCATTCATCATCATAGCAATTGGCTGTGGCGCTGTTGCACTCTGAAACAGAGCAACAAAGTATTCCCACTATAAGACCTGATAGAAACCCATTAAAGAGATAAAAGGAGAGAATCTAATCTCAGATAAGCACTGTGCTTTGCTGCTTGTCTCAGAAAATGCCACTGTTGTACTTGTACAAAGGGATCTCTGTATAAAGCAGGTTTGCCTAAAGAACTTAAATGTCATAGATACTCAAGAGCTTATCTGTCTCCCCAGGTAGATACATACAATCAAACCAAACTTTCTGAATTATTTCATCACTATAGAAAGATGATTTTAAAGGGGTGGCAACCTTGGAAGGAGGATTATGGTTGATGCTTCCAAACCTTTTAAGAATAACATTAACAGAATTAAAAAAACTAACCTGGTTTAGAGGGGAAGTGAAGGTAGCTGTTAAAAAAAATAATTAAAAGATATAAGAAATGGAAAAAAGGGGACATTGGCATAGTGTTGGCATAATAGATCTGGATTGCTTGCTAAACTGGGCGCAAGCAAACAATATGCGTTTTAATATGGCTAAATATGAATGTACACATCTAGGAACAAAAAATGTAGACCACACTTATAGGATGAGGGACTCTAGCCTGGGAAGCAGAGATTCTGAACAAGATTTGGGGATTGTGGTCGATAATCAGCTGAACATGAGCTCCCAGTGCGACGCTGTAGACAAAAGAGCTAATGCTATTTTGGGATGCATAACCAGGGGAATCTCAGGTAGGAGTAGAGAGGTTAGTTTATCTCTGTATTTGGCACTGGTGCAACTGCTGCTGGAATATCATGTCCAGTTCTTGTGCCCACAATTCAAGAAGGATGTTGATAAATTGGAGAAGTTTCAGAGAAGAGCCACCAGAATGATTAAAGAATTAGAAAAGACGCCTTATAGTGATGACCTAAATCATAGAATATCAGTGATAGAAGGGACCTCAGGAGGCCAACTAGTCCAACCCCTTGCTCAGAGGAGGACCAATCCCCAACTAAATCATCCCAGCCTTAAGTGGATTGATCTCCTTGAGTCTAACACAGTGAAGGTTAAATGGTGACTTAATTGCAGTCTAAGCATCTTCCTGGGAACAAATATTTAATAATGGGCTCTTCAAGATATCAGAGACGGGTATAAATTATTGAACGACTGGAAACTGATGATAGACAAATTCAGCCTGGAAATAAAGTGTAAATTTTTAATGGTGAGTAATTAACCATTGAAACAATTTACCAAGGGTCATGGCAGGTTCTCCATCAATGACAATTTTGAAATCATCTAATCCATCCCCCTTACACTGAGGCAGGATCACATATATCTAGAGCATCCCTTACATCTGTTTGCCCAACCTGTTCTCAAAAACCTCCAAATGATGGGGTTTCTAAAACTTCCAAAGATAACCTGTAACTATCCTTATGGTTACAATGCTTTTCCTGATCTCTAACCCTCATCTTCCTTGCGGCAAACCAAGCCAATTACTTCATTTGCAGAACAGTTGATCACCATTGTCTTCGTAACAATCTTCGCCATTTTACTGCCTAGCTCCCTAAAGGCTATTGACTAGAGTTGGTTGGACATTCTGTGACTGAAAAATTTCCCAGGCAAGAAATAGGATCTTATCCAAAAAAATCATTTTTGGCTGGAAAATGTCTTGATTAAGGGTTTTGATTTGTCATTGGGAAAGCTGGCAGCAAAACAAAAATGTTTCTTTTGGTTTGAAAGGAAACATTCATTTAGTTTCAATATTGAAAATAGAAACAATTTTGAAATTTCTGATTTTTTCCCCCGTTCTGCCCTTTTTCCATTCCTCCCCCACCCCCCCATTTTGTCACTAGCTGCAATAGATATTTAAATTTGGGGAGTTTTTTCCTCCTTTTTCCCTTGTTTCACTAATCCTTTTCCCACTCCAACTCTTCAAAACTTCCTCATCTCAGGAAACATAACAATGGCAGAGTTACAGGATTGATTGATTTAGATTCAAAATGGACGCCTATCCAAAGCTCTAGGCACCCTAACATAATGAATCATACAATAAGTACAAATCTTCACAGCATTAAAATCAAGTTTCATTTTTCATTTTAATGCTTTGTCAATATTTCAAAGTTAGAAAAGTTTGGTAAAGTTACCAAATGGGGAAAAAGAAAAAAGGGTATGTGTGTTAAACTGGTCATTGAACTTCAAAATTCAGTTCTTTCCCTACTTTTCAACCAGCTCTGCTTATGACTTGTGTCCAGTGTGTGTGTGTGCTTGAGTAGGATGGAGGGACAAAAGGATCTGGACAGTCTACTTCTTCACAGTTCAGCTCTGCAGGAACAACTGGACTTTGTTTCCGTATATCTCTAGTGAATGAGAGATGATGGCCCTCTGTCATAAACAGATAGCTAAGGGTTAATGTTTCTTTTACCTGTAAAGGGTTAACAAAGGGAACCAAACACCTGACCAGAGGACCAATCAGGAAACCGGATTTTTCAAAGCTCAGGGAGGAATTTTGAGTGTGTGTTCTTTGTCTGTCTCTGTGTTGTGCTCTCTCGGCTCTGAGAGAGGATCTCTCTATCTCCAGGTTTCTAATCTTCTGTTCCAAGTTGTGAGTACAAAGGTAGAAAAAAACAATAGGCTTATATTGTTTTTTGGTATTTACATGTGTGTAGTTGCTGGAATGTTTTAAATGTTTTTCTTTTTGGATAAGGCTGTTTTTTCATTTTTCTTTTAAGCCATTAACCCTGTATATGGTCAACTCGATACAGAGAACATTTTATGTCTTTTCGTTCTTTTTATAAAAAAGTTTCTTTTTAAACCTGTTGGATTTTTCCTAGTGGGCTCAAGGGGATTGGGTTTGCCAGCTCCCCAGGGAATTGATGGGAGGAAGAGACAGGGGGAAGAGAAAATCTCTTCGGGTTAGAGTTACAAAGCTGCATTTGCAGGGACTCTTGAGTGAGGGTGAAAGAAACTTGGTCTCTCTGTGTTTGCATTTCAGGAATTGAAATAGATGATTGTCCAGGACCATCCAGGGAGGGGAAGCCTGGAGGAAATAAAGAGGAGACAGGGGAGGGGGTTTTGCCCTTTGTGTAGACTCAGGGCATCTGAGTCTGGGATCCCCCAGGGAAGGTTTTGGGGAGACCAGAGTGCGCCAGACACTGGAATCTGGCTGGTGGCAGCGCTATCAGATCCAAGCTGGTAATTAAGCGTGAGAGTTCATGCAGGCACCCACATTTTGGACGCTAAGGTTCAGAATTGGGACTTATGCTTATAACACCCTCAGAGCGTATATCAGAATTTTTAATCAACTGCAAACCCTACATTGGAACCTAAATATCTCAAGTGTCTCTGCGTCTAATGAAGATTCATTAGTAGACAGTGATAAAAGTAGTTAATTTCCTCTTTAGGTACTTCTGAGAAAATTGAATGATTCTGAAATGTTTCTAAGATTAAAGAGGAACACTGTTCATGGAAAGACACACAGATTTGATGACAAATATTTATATACAGTGAGCTAGCTTTTCAAAAGAGCTCAGCTCCCATTTAGGAACATAAATAAGGGTCAGATTGCCATCAACGCTCAGCACCCAGAAACTTCCATTGTGACACTTATGGCCAGCACCCACTGTGCTGAAAGCTGTTTGCAAATCTGGCCCTCTGTTTTTTCATATTAGCATTTCTATTATGTGCAGATTGGGCATAAGCAGGGCAACTGGAAACTGCAGCATGGGAGAAAGATTTGATCATCCATAAATACTATAATCAATTGACATTTGTCTAGCAATATAGTCTAATAAATAAACAAAGGCTGCTTGTGATTTTAGTCTTTCTATGATTACATGTTACAATCCAAAGCAGCCTGGCTACACAGCACAGTGTCTGCAGCAGGCTCTCTGTAGCGTTATGGGTGGAAACGTGGAACAATCTGAAGGAAAAATATAATCCAAAATAACAAGCCGGCCAAAACAAAAAAGGTCAATGCTTAAAAGTCGCTGTTGGGGAGAAGAAGAGACTCAGTGACTCTGTGGGCCCAAAGAATTCCTTTTTGTGAGCAAAACAATGTGCTTGAACAATATAGATACTTGTAGTGGTTTTGAGGCAGTAGATTAATTTTGTTTCATACTGAATGAAGATTGGAACCGCTTCCGTAAATAATGAATGCTGGCCAGAGAAGAAAGCATGAGCTTTCATAGAGACTTGAAAATAACCCAGAATAAGGAGCATATTGGCAAACTGTTCTGTTTTCTCTCTGAACAGCCCAGAAAATGCAACGCAGCCAGGATAGTTAAGGAAGAGAGAAGCAGAGAAGACAGATTAGAAGATATGATGTGGTTATCTTTAACATGTCAAATTCTGTTGTCTAAACCAATGTTTGAGGACAGTCACTTCTTGATGGGGATAAAGAAATTGATGAAAAGTTTTGCCAGCTCTTTTCCCAAAGATTTGAAATCTTAGGTTATACTGTACCCCAATAGACTGGTTTATTCAGACTAATTAAACTGGCATTTATTATGGCCCCCCCGATTCAATATGGTGTTTAAAGCATATCCCTAACTTAAAGCACATGATCTTTAGGGCAGGGATCTATTGTTCTCTTCTGTGCCTGTACTGCACCTAGCGTTATAGGGCCCTGGTCCTTGAGTAGGGCTGCTAGGTGCTAGAGCAGTACAAATAAATAATACTGAGCCCATTGACTTCAACAAGACTACACACATTCTTAGGCCACGTCTACACTAGGGCCACTTTATGGCATAGCTATACTGGTAAATTATACCTCCTAGTGTGGTTGCAGCTTACACTGGCAAAATTACACTTTTGCTGATATAGTTTATTCCAGCCCTCTGTGTGAAATAAGCTCTACCAGCAAAAGTGCAGTTTTACCAGTATAATTCTCTGCACAAGGGGTGTTTGCTGGCACAACTATGTCAGTCACAAATCACACCCCTGAGCAACACGGCTATGTCAGCAAAACTCTGTAGGGTAGATCTGGCCCTAAAGTAAGGCAAGTGGTAAGTACTTTGCTGAATCAGGGCCTAAGCCCTTCTCTACACTAGAAGGGTTATACTGGTATAACTATGTTGGTTAGGGGAGTTGTATTTTACCAGTATAGCTATACTTGTACAAGCCCTAGTGCCTTACTAAGGGTATGTCTACACTACGTGCCGGATCGGCAGGCAGCGATCGATCCAGTGGGGATCGATTTATCGCATCTAGTCTAGAAGCGATAAATTGATCGCTGAGCACTCTACCATCGACTCCTGTACTCCAGCGCTGCGAGAGGCGCAGGCGGAGTCGATGGGGGAATGGCAGCAGTCAACTCACTGCAGTGCAGACACCACGGTAAGTCGATCTAAGTACGCTGAGTTCAGCTACATTATTCACATAGCTGAAGTTGCGTAACTTAGATCAATCCCCCCCTGCCCCCAGTGTAGACCAGGCCTTAGAGTAGTATAGTTTATTTTGTTTACCTGCCCTTTGGTATAAGCACCTTTAAACCAGTATAACTTCATCCACACTAGGGGAAGGTTTGCTGCTTAACTATACCAGTATAGTTAAAGCAACAAAACTTTTTAGTATAGACAAGCCCTAAGAGAAGTCACTGACAAAAATGTCACCATTATGGCCAAAAGGCCTTTATCATGACATATGTTGAGAAAGAAGAAACACTGGTATTTTTGTGATTGCTACCAGACCTAATAAATACCAATTTAATTATTTTACGTGAGTTGGGTTTGGAACAAATATAGTATAGTCGGTTGTTTTTTCCTATTGGTAGCACACCATTGTTGAGAAACAAGTGTCATTTATAGGATCACCCTCGTTATTATTAATCTGTTAGCTATTTTAGAGTTCCAAGAACATTTTTATTGTCTTTGAAACTGAGCTTTGTAATTGTATTTAGAATGAAAATGTCATATATATACACACACACAAAGTCAGAGTTTAAGGCCAGAAAGAAAGACTAGGGCACCTACTTTGACCTCTTATACATCGCAGGCCACTAAATACCACCCAATTACCCCCTCACTGAGCCCAATAACCAGAATTAAACAAAACTATTACAGCCCTTTGAAGACTGAACTACTGAGGTGCACCAATGCCCAAAGCTCATGAAATGGCAGCGAATTGATTAAGTGAGATATACCCAGATGATTCTATTAAGTGACCCAGGACCCTTCCTGTAGATAAAGGTGAAAAACAAAAACACATAACAAAACAAAACCCAAGGTCCCTGCCAATCTGACAAGGGAGGACTCCTTCCTAACCCCCCAATGGTAATCCATTTGACCCTGAGCAGGTGAGCAAGAACCCCTAGCCAAGCATCTCAGAAAGAATTTTCTGTACTGCTTTAGATCACTAGCCCCTCCACCTGGTGGCTCATCTCCAGCCAGGGTCTTCTCCAATGCTTCAGAGAAAGGAGACAACTGCATCATATTGGTGGCTCATAGTCATCCTGTGATCAATTCATACACCTCCTCTGTCATTTTCAAGTGATAAGCCACTAGTTTATAGCAGAAGTTCTAATTAATCCCACAGTGCATAACCTTGTACATTGTACTATTAAATTTCATCCCATTTCTGTTACTCTTGTTGCCTAGGTCATCCAGTTCTTTCTGTATAACATTCCAATCCTCCATTGTATTGACAATGCGTCCCAACTTTGTGGCACCAGCAAACTTCATTAGCACCCTCCCAATTTTGTCAAGCTTATTAATAAAAGCATTAAGTAAGATCAGTCCCCAGGCTGATCTTTGAGAAACTCCACTAGTAACCTCCCTCCAGACTGATAATTTCCTTTGCAGCACAAATGTCTTCTCTCCTTTAAACAATTCCTTACCCACCTTAAAATTCTTGTATGAATCCCCATCTTATCCAACTTTACTAATTCCACATGTAATACTGTATCAAAGGCTTCACTGAAGTCCAGATAGATTAGTTCTACCGTATTTCTGTTGTCTTAAAAAAAACAATTATCTTATCAGAAAAGGATATCAAGTGAGATGGCATGATGTACCTTTGGTAAACCCACATTGTGTCTCATACCATTTTCCATTTACCTCCATGTCTTCAAAATTTGTTTTAAAGGAAAGAATAATTAAAGCCTTGAAGGCTATTGCAGTCACACTAACAGGTGCACACCTGCCAAAGTCAATCTCCACCCCACTTGCTTAAATATAGGTATGACATTAGCTATTCTCTAGTCATAAAGCACCACCCTTGAACTCATATGTTTTTTCTTATGTTTCTGCAGGCGGTAAACTGTGAAACTGCTGCTGCACCATCAAAAGATTTTTTAGCGAGCAATAATCTGCCATCTAAAAATACTTTAGAAAGCATAAATCTTAACATGGAGGACCATAATGGACTTTCTTAAAAATAATCCACGGGAAACTAGATAGCAAATAGCATATAGATCCTTCCACCTATAAATTGCTGATTCAAATCTAGCCGAACTTAGTGAGGAACATAAGAATGGCCATCCTGGGTCAGACCAATGGCCCGTCTAGTGCAGTGTCCTGTCTTCTAACCATGGCCAGTGCCAGATGTTTTAGAGGGAATGAGCACAACAGGGCAATTATCAAGTGATCCACTCCCTTTTGTCCAGTCCCAGCTTCTGGCAATTAGAGGTTTAGGAACAGTAGAGCATAGGGTTGAGTCCCTAAACATCTTGGCTAATAGCCACGGGTGGACCTATCCTCCATGAATGTATCTAATTTGTTTTGAACCCAGTTATACTTTTGGCCTTGACAACATCTACTGGCAATGAGTTCCACAGGTTGACTATGTGAGAAGTAGTATTTCCTTTCTGTTTGTTTTAAACCTGCTGCATATTAATTTAATTGAAGAACCCCAGTTCTTCTGTTATGTGAAGGAGTAAAATAACACTTCCCTGTTCACTTTCTCCACACCATTCCTGATTTTATAAATCTCTACCATAGTTATCTCTTTTCTAAGCTGAACAGTCCCAGTTTTTCTGCTGGTGCTGGAGTTAGGCTTACCAGCCTGCAACCGCCAGGATGGCCTCTGGAGCTTCTCTTAACTGGCATTCCATTGACTAACATCCTGTCACCTAGCACAGAAGTTGATTTAAGCAATAGGTCATATGCCAGATCACAGTAAGTAGTTCTGCAATTTTATATTTTAGTTCCTTCAAAGCTCTCCAGTGAATACTATCTTGTCCTGACTTATTACTGTTCAATTTATCAACGCGTTCCAAAGCCTCCTCTATTGATACCTCAACCTGGGACAATTTCTCAGATTTGTCATCCAAAAAGAATGGCTCAGGTGTGGGATTTCCCTCCCATTTTCTGCAATGAAGACTGATGCAAAGAATTCATTTAGCTTCTCCTCAATGGCCCTATCTTCCTTGAGAGCCCCTTTAGCACCTCGATCGCCCAGTGGCCCCACAGATTGTTTTGCAGGTGCCCTGCTTCTGATGTACATAAAAAAAAATTGCTGTTATCAAATGACACAAAAGCTCATTGCTCTTCAAATTCTTGTATGGCCTGCCTAATTAAACTAGGGACTTAAAGTTGCTACCATCTGACACATGGCAGCTGTTCAGTGGTGTGGATGCAATGATATGGTGTTATCAGTCTACTCCCTAGTGGACAAAGCCATCAGCACTAATTGGCACCCTCAGCAAGATTTTTCATTTTTTAAATGGAGACGGACCAAACCTTTGAGCCACAGAAATGGTGTCTTCAGGTTGGCATCGAGGCACATTGATAGGAGCCTGTAGGATTTGCACTCTAGTTAAATAGAATGCTTGATACTCTAAGGGTTGCCAATCTTGCACCTTCCATGAACTGTGAAACTTCAAAAGTAATAATCTTTGTCCTGTCAGTACAATCAACTTCCCTTGCATTTCACTTGCTTTGAGCAGAGGTGGAATTATTTTACCTCCATAGTCAACAGCAAAAACTTGCTTTTGTGAGCACAATGCCCTAATTAGCCACCTGCAAGTATGTTTTCATATATATATATAGCAAGAGTTCCCAAACTTTTTCATTGCACGGACAGCATTTAGATACAGAGAGATTGCCTGATGGGCCACCTCTCGTCCCATTCACAATTGCACAGACCACCGCCTCTCATTCACACTGCATTACAAATTTGTGGAAACTATTATCAGTTTTTACATAGGAAAGAACGTTAGTATTTAATGTATATAGAGCTATAGTTTAATCCAGGCTAAAGCAGATAAGCCAGCACCTTGTGACCAGCTAGGTTTGCAGGCCTCCAGTAATTGCTCTATGAACAAACATAGATCCTTCCCCTACAGCTAATCATTGAAGGCAACCTGTGTAAGAAAGGAAAGTATTTCTGTGCCCAACAATATGACATCCTGCTGTCTACTGAGCCTTTAAGACAGAGGATTATGTTGGGGATAGTGTAGTCCCATTGGAAGCGCAAGGGAGCATTGTACCTCTGAAAGACAGCACACCTACTAGAGGTCCCTGCTATGCAAAAGGATCATGTCAACTGCCCCTTCCTCCTTAGGGGACAGCCATGTGCTCCATTGGCCAGAGCAGGAGGGTGGATCTAATGCGGCTCCATGACGGTCAATGCTGAGTCCAGCACCATTCAATATTTTCACTAATGGACTTGGAAAATGGAGTGAAGCATGTGCTTATAAAGTTTGCAGATGACACCAAGCTGGGACACTTTGGAGGACAGGATTAGAATCCAAAATGACCTTGACAAATTGGAGAATTGGTCCGAATTAAGAAAGATGAAATTCAGTAAAGATAGGTGCAAAGCACTTCCCTTAGGAAGGAAAAATATCAAGTACACAAACTCAAAAATGAGGAATAGCTGGTCAGGTGGTAGTATTGCTGAATAGACTCTGAGGGCTATAGTGGATCAAAAATTGAATTTGAGTCAACAATGTGACACAGTTGCAAAAAAGGCTAATATTCTGGGATGTGCTAACAGGAGTGTTGTATGTAAGACACAGAAGATAATTGTCCTGCTCTGCTCTGCACCACTGAGGTCTCAGCTGAAGTACTGTGTCCAATTCTGGGTGTCACATTTGGGAATGATGTGGACAAACTGGAGAGAATCCACAGGAGAGCAACAAAAAATGATAAAAGGCTTATAAAACCTGACCTATGAGGAAAGGTTAACTACCCGCCCCCCAAAACAACCAACCAACAACAAACTAGGCATATTTAGTTTTGAGAAAAGAAGGCTGAAGGGGGAACTGATAACAGTCTTCAAATACGTTAAGGACTGTTACACAGAGGATGATAATCAATTATTCTCCATGTGCACTGAAGGTAGGAAAAGACATAATGGGCTTAATCTGCAGCAGAGGAGTTTTAGGTTAGACATTAGGGAAAAACTTTTTAACTGTAAAGGTAGTTAAGCTCTTGAACAGGCTCCCAAGGGTGGTTGGGAAATCCCCATCACTGGAGGCTTTTAAGAACAAATTGGACAAACGTCTGTCAGGGATGGCTTAGGTTTCTTTTGTCCTGCCACAGCACAGGGGGCTGGATTTGAAGACTTTGAGGTCTTTCCAGCCCTACATTTCTATGATTTTATGGAAGAGACTAGTTATTACCATCTAAGAGGTTCCCTCCCTCCCCTTTCTAAAGCCTCCCTCCAGCTAAAAGAAAAGAAACTAAGTGATGTTGTTAAAACAAAAACCTTATTTAATATTTACTGTTTTCCTTTCTTTTTCTGTATCTTTACTAAAAGGCTAAAGGATTTTTAATTATGTTTGTGTCATGGTACTGAGATCTCTGTATATGAAACCTTGAACCTTGTTTAAAAACGTTGAATGTTGTACAATGACTGGGTTATATTAACATCATTGACTCTTTGAGCCAACCTGAATAAATACAACTCGTATTGCAGAGTTACAGGTGACACTTCCAAATCCTAGAATGGGCAAATTTGAATGGCTGATGGAGGGTACTATTAGTCAGTCAATCATCTAATTAGGCAAACCTGCAACTGTTACACATGTAACTCCTATTGAAGTCAAGTTCTTCATGCACAAGGACTGTAGAATAAGCCCCCCAATGCAGCAATTCTATAGGTCAGGGGATCCAGAAATGTTGGCATTGAGAGCAGCAAGTGTAACCCACACATCTTCTGGATATGGTGTTCTGTCCCATCTAGTGGCACCAAGACCACATAGAGAAAAAGGGATAAAATGAGTCTACTCTACAGCCTTAGTTAGCCAGCTAGCTTTTAGCTCATGTGGTAGAGGCTCATGCACTAAGCTCCAGAGGTCCTAGGTTTGATCCTATCTGCTGATGACCAGGGTCTGTTGGTTTTACACAAGCATCAGTCTTGGAGGATCAGTTCCTCCTACTGCAGCTTCTGCACCTTGTCAGTCTAATTACTCCTGATTTCTTGCCCATCCAATTATGAAATGCTTCAGAGAAAAAGATCAAAATGCAGTCTAAACCTCAGGAGGAAGAAGGCATCTGTCAAGACAAGCTCCCACTAGAAATGGTATCAAGCATTCCTGTTCACTAAATCTTTCAACTAGTTCAAAGACAATACAGAAGTCTCATTAGAAGAGAAAACAACTAAAAAGCCCTCAAAACAGCTAATTAAAAGAAATTGCTGGTGTTGTGGCTTAGCAGAACATAATAACTTATAAATCCTTAAACACTACAACCTGTGTAAGACAAACTTTGTTCAAGGTGATCATTTTGGCCCTATGCTAAGATGTCAAATGAACAAAATGAAACATAGATTCTCTGTTGGCTTCTGAGTTGCTCTCATCACCTATAAAATATGTTACCACACAGAAAACTTTAGACATTAATATTCACAAGGAACACAGTCAGTTCTTGTGTGTGTTAACATGAGCTATAAAGATCTAAAAGCTCTAAGAAAGCAGTCTGGATTTAAAATACTAGCTCAAAAACATTCTTGATAAGTGTATGAGAAGAATTAAACTGGCACTGCAGTCTACTGTGTATGAACTGGACATACACAACAATGCAAATCCCAGTTAAAACAGAGTTCACATACATAGAATATCAGGGTTGGAAGGGACCTCAGAAGGTCATCTAGTCCAACCCCCTGCTCAAAGCAGGACCAAGCCCCAGACAGATTTTTGCCCCAGATCCCTAAATGACTCCTGCAAGGAGTGAACTCACAACCCTGGGTTTAGCAGGCCAATGCTCAAACCACTGAGCTATCCCTCCCCACTGTGTAACTGAAAATCAGAAACAAAGCAAGGATACAGAACTTGCCATGTTTTTTGGCATGAGTTTATCAAACAACTGATCCAGATTACCTAAACAAGTGATCCAGACTACCTCCTTCCCTGGGAAAACCAGTCAGAAGGGAATGGAGGAAAAACAAACTGCAAGTCTTTCAATAGGGGGCGACAGGTTTTTGAAAGCTGCCAACAGCATGGATCACAGAGGGCCTGATTCAAAATCTATTGATTTCAATGGGAGTTTACATCAGTGACTGAGCTTTGGATCAGGCTCAGAAAGCAGAACTATGTTGCAAGAACGGTCTGGGCCAGCTTGAAAGCAGAGCTCCTTCAGGATCTTTTTTTTACAGAATCCCTGCAAGAATTCTATCCCAAACTCATACCCTCCATTCTCCCTTCCATCATCCACAATTTCCAGGGTTTCCCCAGGCCTCACTTTTCTCCTGGAAGATCATTTGGAACCAGACTCTGTGCTCAAGGCAAAACCTTGAGACTCTGCTTGGGTTTAGAAGTGCAAGGCGGGAGCCATTCTGCTGCAAATCTTCCTCCCTACTCTCTGTGTTATTTTTCTTTAAAGCCCTTTCACCTTACACTCTGCAAATGATAAAAAAGCGTTGCGATTTATTAAAAAAACCTCCAACACAGCTCCCATAACTTCACTTAACAACAGTGACACAGAATGATTACGACTGTATACAACGCCTCCTTGTCCTTAAAGGCAACGGACTGGGCAGAGAGAAAGGAAGAGGCTTCGCTACGGAACCTCAGTGTCATTCCCTTTGTGATCATACAAGAGATATCAGCATCTGTGGTCTAATACAAACACCTCTTTGTCTAGAGCCTGAGAGTCAAGCCTACAGTTTCAAGCGCTTTTCAGAAACAGGCAACAGGCACTCCCTAAGAGCAATTGTTTGAGATGGACAGGAAGCAATGAAAAGAATGCATGGTTAAACCTTTGCCCATACATCTGGGCCTGTGCTCATCATGACCGGGTTATCTTTTGATAAAAAATTAGTCAAGTACTTTGCGTGTTTTGCACTGCATTTATTTTTGTTTTGAACCTAAAGATCAGCTACGTATTTATTACATATAATCCTAATTCTATGGAAAACCTTAGTTGTTAAGTGTTGTTTTTTTTTAAAAAAGGCTTTAAAACATAGTTAGATCAGAGACTGAGAATAGTAGGTTCACACTGCCAGTTATCTACAGCAATGCTTTCTTCCATGCCTATGGTTGCTATTAACTTTGCCCCGAGGTGCTAACCTGATATGTTAAAGGAAATGAAAGAGTACATCTGGAGAAAGTGGTGCTCAATCAATCACAGAGAAGCCCAGAGAAAGCTCCCTACAGCCATCTCGGGAAGGTAGTCTGCAAAAGCGCACAAACTGATCTGCTGTTGCCATCTGCTGGATGCCTCCTTGCATATTATTAGTTCCTTATTATGAACACTCTCCCTTTTGCCACATTTGAATGTGGATATCGTCAGCACATGTGGTGTTTATATAGGTGCACGTATATACACTGCTTGAAGCAGGCAGTATAGAAACTTCAGTGAAATGGCTTGTATTGCTGCTGTTCTTTCTCTTCGTAATAGTTACTGTACCAGTTCCCGGCTTAGCAAAGTACTGAAGCAGGTGCTTAACTTCAACAGCAGTGCAGCGTAGTAAACGCAGCAGCAATACTTTCCTTATATGACCCTACTACCAACAGAGAGTCACTGCTAGATTCAAAGATCTTCTCTGACGTGCTTTTACCCTCTATAAAAACGCTGTTCCAAATAGCTCTTGAATTATGCCTTCAGGCATACATAGTTGTTTGTTTTCCTCATTGTGACATAGCTAAGGCCCACAGAGAAGGGCTTGGAAGTACAGGTCAATCTTTTTTCAGGCTCTTGCTTTGTGCTGGAATAACAATGTGTGCAAATGAATTCTGACTGGCTTTCAAAAATCTTCTCTCCGCTACCTTCCAAGAAGGTCTATTCCTTCTGGTTCAAGACTAATGAAATGTTTTCAACAGAACTCTTAGCACTAGGTTACTAAAATGTGTAAGTGGAGAGCAGCCTTCAAGCTTCTGTGAATAGAAAAAGGTCTCTTGAGTTTGTTGTGCAAGGATAGAGGCCCCACTTCCGAAAAGCTCTTAAGCACGTGCTTCAGTGTTTTGCTGAATGTGGATGACGTAAGCATGTGTTTAAAAGTTAATCATGTCCATAAACACATCATTGAATCAAAACCATAATCTGCAAACGTGTCAGACGGTGCAAACATATAAGACAGGAGGCAGAGGATGTGCTGATCCGAGAGCTGTTTGCAAGCACTGATTTATTCCTTTGTGTGTTTGTTTATCCAATGTGTCCCTCAGTCATTTTTACCCCATTTATAACCAATCTAACTGTGCCTATGTATGATTTATAGCAATAAACCCATCAGGATGATATGCCAACTACATAAGAACTGATTCATGCAACAACTTGACTCCTGAATCAACCAAGACTTGTCCCACTCCATCATACTCCACTCATGAAGACTGGGTAAATAAATAAAAGTTTTCATGCACCCATCCATTAGCATCAGGCTTGGCTACTCCACCAGCAGCACAGAGAGGAACTTGGTCAGTTCCACCAGGACAGGGTGGCCTGTACAGAAGCATTATGTGGAGTAGGAAACTATGGGAGATGTCGTACTTCAGGGAACCTAGCCCATAGGAAAGAATGGGGCCCTGTATCACAATGCCAATAATGCACTGAGGCAGTGAAATGCAGTTGATTGTTATATTGAATAGATACAAAACAAAACATTTTGGGACAGTAAAAAAAAAACAAAACAAATAAACAAAACCCCAAAAAAAACACACACCACACCACCCCCCACCACCCGAATGAAATATTTCTGTTTTATTTGTGCTGAAAAATTGATTTCCATCAAGAAATCAGAATTTTCCCCAGGAAAATTTCAATTTTGCAGCAATTACATTTCCATTGAAAAATCGTTCCATCAGAAAATTTCCAACCAGCTTTAGTTCAAATGTTTGTCAGCCAGCTGGGGATCCAAAAGAAATATCCTGTCATCAGACTCTGCAAGTAGGGCTCAGTCGTGCTGTCATTGAAGTCCACAGCAAAATTCCCATTGACTTCAGCAGAAGCAGAAGCAGGCTTGTAGTGAACTGGCAAGTGAACAGCACATAGTCTGAAAATTATTTGGCCTGATACTTATGAATATTAAATATAGTGTGTGTGTGTCTCTCTCAAACACACACACACACACACACACCCCTTTAAGATTTTAAAGCAAATGCCAGAAACATTTCTCTTATCCTTGATTTTCTTCCCTTGGCTGCATCTCACCACAATAGTACAATGCGCTGGAGAATCAGACCAACTCTTGTGTTTGTGCCTCCGAAAAGGTAAAAGCCATTATGATTCCCAGTCTCCCAGCCTCTGCCCATTGTGCCTATTCAGATTGTAAGCTCTTTGGGACAGAGACTGTCTCTTCGGTATGTCTATACTACACGCCAGATCGTCGGGCAGTGATCGATCCAGCAGGGCTCGATTTATCCTGTCTAGTCTAGGTATGATACATCAACCCTCGAGTGCTCTCCCGTCAACTCCTGTACTCCAGTGCCGCGAGAGGCACAGGCGAAGTCGACGGGGGAGCGGCAACAGTCGACTCACTGCAGTGAAGACACCGGGGTGAGTGGATCTAAGTACATCGACTTCAGCTACGTTATTCACATAGCCGAAGTTGCGTAACTTAGATCGATCTCCCCCCCCAGTGTAGACCAGGCCTTACTATTTGTATGTACAGCCCCTAGCACAATAAGGGTCCAATTTCATTTGGGGCCTGTAGGCACTGATGGAATACGAAGAACTCCTCTCTCACATAACTCACCACATCCAGCACGCGAGACATGAATGCCCTTGCCATAGAAAGGCTAAACTCTCTAAAAAATCCATGGCAGGAACACGAGAACAATGAGAAACCAAAACAACTCAGTTATCCAAGCAGTATTAGGGAGGAAATGTAGGACGAGCAGCAGCACTGGATCCGTGCCAGGTCTCTGCATGCTGCGGAGATGTAGGAGCAGAGATAACACATCTGATTGGCTGAGGTTTTTAAGACTTAAAAATAAAAGTTACACAAAGATAATCCTTAGATCGCCAAAGGCAGCTGTTGTCTTGGGGCAAGGAGTCAGGAAGAGGCAAAGCAGACCAAAAGCATCAGATAACGCAAGGAAAAAGAATGGGCTAACCCATTCTCTCTCCCCCCGTTGTACCTCTAGTCCCTCTCCCCCCTACCCAATAGCTTTAACAGCCAAGTTAGAAATACTCTGCAGAGTTGTGTCTTGGAGGAAGTCCAGAGCCAACTCACTAAGAATGATACCCACCCTCCAAGCAGGGCCACTTCACTCATTTGATTTCAACAGCAACTTCATAGTTCCATTCCCTGCCCAGTGGCACTACTTCCCTGCTTGGCCAAACTGCACTGAGGTCTATCAGAAGGTGAATCGCCCCGTGTATCTGCTAGTTAGTGAGGAGATGCTCAGATTTTCACAAGGTGGCTCTGGAGAACATTTATCCTCTTTAAAATAAATGTAGCTTGTAATAAACAGCTGCTACAATGGGGCACTTGGAGAGGAGAAGTGTGTGTTTGGCACAGGCAACAGAAACGGGGGAGCAAAGTGTTATCCCTCCCCAGGCTTTGGAACCCCTGCTGCAGGACCACACACCTCTCATAATCCTAACAAAGGAAGGAGACAACATACTTCAATTGAACTGCACTTGAAAGGCTAGAAATGTTCATTTTTTGTTCTGGGAGGAGGGGGGGGGGACCCTCTCAGATATGAGAGAGCAGCACAGTGTTCATCTGGCACCATTGAAAAGGAGGGCTCATGGGAAAATCCAACAAGGAGGTAAAGGGCTTCCTCTTCAGCAAGTGTGTTTTTGTTAAAAATCTCCACTTCAGTGCAATTCCACTCATTCTAAAGGCCAAAACAAATTGCTCTTCAGAAACAGGGCCACCCAGGGCTGGGTGAGGGGGAGATAAGTGAGGCAATTTGCCACAGGCCCCGGGCTCTGCAAGCCCTGGCCTGGTGGCAGTCCGGGTCTTCAGCCAGCATTTTAGCGGCAGGGGACCCTTCTGTGCTGCCGAAGGCATGGAGCATCTGAAGGGCCCCCTGCCGCTGAAATGCCAGTGAAGACCCGGACCGCCACCAGGTGAGTACAAACGCCGCAGCTCCATGCTTTGCCCCAGGTCCCCTGAATCCCCTGGGCAGCCCTGTTCAGAAATAAATATGTTCGCAACATCCCTGGCAGAGATGATAGAACTGCCTCTGGAGAAGGCCTCCCCTGTGGTTTGGCCAGGACATCAGCTCAGCCTTTCCTCCTGCAGGGTGGTAGAATTCTGACAGAGAAGGGGCAGCCGGGGAGTTAGCTGCCAAGGGTAGGGTGACCATATTTCCCTATGCTGAATACAGGACACCTGGTAAAATTACTCTTATTCAAGCGAGTTCAACAGCAATCAATCAGAACTATGCAGTACAAATGTTCAAATTAACATCAAGTTGACTGAGCTCCTGTTAAAAAGAAATACTGCATAGTTGGATTCTTTTTATTTACCTTCTTATCTTTAAGGCTTTAGGGTTTACATGGGGAGAGGTGACACACTCCCGTACACCTCTCACACGGGTGTGTGTGTGTGTGAGAGACTGACCCATCCGATTCTCTGCCTGGCGCTCTTTGCCCTCTATGCCTCCATGCCAAGACGGACCTGCCTCTCCTGCTGTTTGGCACCACTTCTTCCCAAGACAACATGTGCAGGGTGGGGGAGGGCCATACAGGGCCAGATGCCCCCTTCCCCAGATTTCAGCCAGGGTTCACACCAGAACCTGGTCAGCAGCAGTCTTTTGGCACTGTGCAGGAGGGAAGGGATTGGAGTTGCTTCCAGCCACAAGGTAGAGGAGGGAAAGGGATGACTTGGCCTGTGTCTTTACAGAGCTCATCTCTTCCCCTCCCCTGTGTCTGGAAGCAGTTTGTCCCTTCCTGCCCACACAGTGTCAAAATGCAGCTAGCACCTCCAGGCTGCTTCTGGCCACAGACATAACCTAACTACAGCGTGGGCAGGAAGGAGTTAACCACCAAGGATGCCTTGTGCACCACGGCCCAGGGAACCTGACTGCAGGAGCTTCCACAAACCCGGCCAGAGAGGTGGCTCAGCAAGGGAGAGAACCCAGTCCCATGCTCCCTGGGGTCATCAGGACCCAAGGCAGGGGTGGAGGTGAGGACGGTGCTAAGTCCCTGTCTGGGGACTGCTGTGAAGTCTGGAGGGCCAGGGCATTAACAAGCTGGAAATTGTTCCCCTCTTTACTGGAACGAGGGTGTGCGCCCTCACAGGGCGCTATGTCCACAGTACCTTTCCACTTGCAAAAGTTCTACCCAGTACGCAGTAGAAGTTAATTTTTGTCATCTTCCCCCCTCCCCACAGAAATATGATTACTTATGTAACAAAAGTGTAAAATAAACACATGAAATAAAAATCAGGCTTGTTGAGATGAGAACTAGGCTGATCCGTCAGCAAATAGGTTGCGGAATTCACATTGGCTCCGTCTCTAGGGCTCTGGCTACACCCAAACTTGCATAATTTTCACTAAACACGGGCTTGAAAGTGATCTAGCTAAGCCAGTGCAAGTGTGTGGGGTAGACCCTCTGATTTGGGTTTATCTTCACCCTTGAAATCAAGGTCAACCAGCAGCACAAAAGTTTGCAGGGGCCTTTAAAAAAAAGGGGGGGATTGCCATTTCAATGATCTGCCACAAGGTGGCGAGGAGGTGATGCTTTCTCCCACGCTCAGACCACCCTCTTCCCCCAGCCCCAGCAAGGTGCAGAGTGTTAAAAGTCTCTGCACTTGCCTTTTTCCTGATGGTACTCTTGTATTTTTAGATAAGAATGAGTTTTTTTCTTTTAAACGGCCCTGGGGTGCAACTCAAAACAGAGAAGCATTATTTTCTTGCTTAAATATTGTATTGATTCACAAATAAAATTAAAAAAAAAGAAAAAAAAGAAATGGCTTTCTTGCCATATGGCCTGAAAGTAATGCTGCCATTAGCGAGGGGGGAGGTTTAGCTTTGTCTATCCTATATGGAGTTGGATACGCAATACATTTTTACCCACTGCTGTTTGGCTCTCACTCCACTTGCTTTCCTATGTCACAGCCAAACACAATGATATCTAAGATACAGTCAGACTTTCCATCTCCATTTGGAGGGCCACACAGCAGCATGGGGTGGATAATTTCCCCCTCTTCCCCCTACCCCTGGATGAAGCCTGAGAAGTAATTCATTTTTGTAGCTTTAAAAGACCCTCTCCCTTCGGTAATGCAAAAAATGGCCTCAAAAATAAACGAGCCAGGCCATTTATGCTCTAGAATGAATTTACTGCATTGAGTTTATAGAAGGAAATGTCTGCACACATGGACAGGACCATTTCCTCATCAAATACTTCCCTGAGGGTCAGTTCTTGCAATTTTATGGTACCCAGTCTGAGAAACCACAGGCTACTCTGGGTCTGATCTACAGTCCATTGAAGTCAATGGGAGGTTTTCATAGTTTTTTATTTAACATTTTCAAACCAAAATCTAATTAGCAAAAGTATATACATATTTAGTTGTACTTATATACTAATAACATGGTAATAATTAGCTGTTAATTACTTTGTCACGAGTGTCAGAGCAGATCGGTTGTTCATGGGTGGTTTACCTGACTATTGAGAGACACAAACATGTTTTAATTTGTATTACTGGAAGAATGAATACAAACATAACAGGAGATGATTTAGGTAACATTCTATATCTGTAGGTGTTGAATCCCTGTAAAGCACCAGGAGTACAGAAAGAATTGCTGACATGCCAAGTTAGCTTAGCATAAATGGCTTTACAGAACACTGGCAACTCTCTAAATAGTAACTAGACCCCCCAAGAACTGATGGGATTTTATAAGGAAGATAATGGTATCAATGACACATGGAAAATGTCGCAGAGCAGAGTAGAACATGATAAAAAAGAATCTCAAAATATGTGCTCATTGCAAAGCACTCCACTCACTAAGCACCAGACAGTGTCTGAGGAAGACACATTTGTGTTTCAGCTGTATTCTCCTCCTGTTGCATAACTGGGCTCAGAGATGAGTAAGGAATAATTTGAAGTAGGATGAAGTTTGCCCAGTATGCTACCTTCCTGCTGTTTGGAAAAATTATGCGAAGCCTAAGTCTAGTAAACCACATATGCCTTTCGTGGAGGCTCCAATTAGGAATGAACCCGTCCCCGCCCCCCACCCCCGCAAAAAATCCTGCACTTTGACAGGGAATTAGATTAGATGACCCTTGCAGTCCCTTCTAACCCTGTGATTCTAACATTTCAAAGTTCTCCAGGAAGGTGAATGGAGTCCTGAGGCAGTCTGCTGCTGCCCTGCAATGCCTGACTCTGGGGCAGTCCAAGTACCCCAGAACTGTGGACCCTGAGAGTTCAGGCACCCCAGTAGCCCACTAGGTAGGCTCCTGTTGGGAAAAGCGGGGGGATGAGCTGGCAGAAAACCAGGCAAGGAACTTTGGTGAAATCAGGTTACATCCACAAAACATTGCTCTACTTAGCTTGTGTCACAAGGTCAGACTATGCTGGTACCTGCAGACTTCACAGTATTAAAGTAAAATCATCTCTGAAATTCCACGTGTGGCTTTGTCTTTAGAGTGAGGGAAGGAAATCCTTTCCATTCAGCTTGTAATTAGACTGTGGAACTCATTGCCACTTGGAGTTATTGAGGCCAAAAGCTTAATCAGATCCAGAGAGCAGCTGGACATTTTAGGTGGATAACAAGAATAGTTAGTACTTAATTGTTAAGTCAAAAATGTTTTTGAATGGATACTAAACCTCATGCTTCAGGGCCTAATCCGATCTCTGACTATTTGGATTTAGGATGAGGCCTTCCTGGGGACCAAGTTATCCCACATCTGCTGTGGAGGTTCTTGCACCTTCCTCTAAAGCATCTGGCACAGGCACAGAACAATATAACTGGAAGTACCTTGTGTCTGATTCAGTCTGACAATTCCAGTGTTGCTATGGCTACCACGTAGAGGCCTCCCTGGTGGTTTAATGTGCTATCTCATGGGTTCCCACTAAAGGTGTTTGTTGCCAATGCAGGATTACACTTCTGAAGAAATCACTCAAGTTGACCTTTGAAATCTACTTCCTTCTATGCACCAGGCAGACAGGTGGGAAACCCTCCAGTGATGTCTGGCATGCATGAGAGTGGCCTCCAGAGGCCATGAAAGGCCCAAGGGAGGCAAGCTAAGGAGAAGTGAAAGGTCACTTACAACTCCCCTGCCGAATGCCAATGGACTTTTGTGGGGAAGCACAGGTCTGTGAAGACTCCCAGCTCGAGACATATTTTGAATATCAAAAACTCTTCCCAATTCAGCTCAGATTTGATTTCTTCTTCATGACTGAACGTCAACATGCCTTGGTATTTGTTCCCACTGCCTTCTTCCTCAATCCAATTTCCAGCCATATGAATTCAGACCCAAAGACTAAGTCACTGCCCCATATTAGATACTTCTCCCTCTGCGTGATCCATTACCCAGAACAATTGATTTGTTTCTCTGAACCAGTGTTCTACCCTACAACCAAATGTCTTTTTCTGGTTCATACAGACTGTTCTACCAATCGGGGAGGCCATGAACAAGCAGACCCCAATGAGGTGAAAGCATCAGATTCTCACCAGTAAAGGGAGCAGATATGACAGAGAAGAGAAGGGAAATCTAAACCCTGTCCTGACAAAATCTCATTGTTATGGGGAGATTTTTCAGTAGAAGACAGAGATAAGAGGTGGAGACAGCAGCAGATTTGGCATTGTGATTTGCCTTGGTGTCGTGTGAATAAGCCCTCCTTTCCTTCTCCCGCCATTTCACGTCAGATTTTTGCAGATACCTGTACAACTGAGAATTCCTCTAGCAAATTCAGTGACCCGGACAGACAAGCAGCTGAGAACTGTGCATTGACTTCCACGTAACATGTTGTCAAGTTAACAAAGAGAGTCCTGCAAAGCTGAAAGATATGCCATTTTAGAAGAAAAAATGATTATACACACACACACACTGGCATTGCTCTTTTCCTCTGACAGTGTATGTGCAAGATGTTTCCTTACTTTCACACTTCCAAAGCTATGTTAAAATAATCTTGAGGGTCAGACACAAACCCACAATACTAAGGAAATTTGCTCTGTCTGCCTCTTCTCAGTTACACAAGTACTGAAAAAGCATCTTTAACAGCAGTCTGTAGCTTTTTACATCTACATAATACAAAAAAGGGGCAAAAGAGATTTTTCTTTAAATCTAGGGAGATAAAAATGCACTCTTTAGCTGAGATCATGTTGCCAAGTGTCAGCCTACAGCTATTTGCAGTGGGGAAATAAAGCTCTAACTACATAGTTTATAATGGAAATGCTGGCAGACTCTCAGTGCTAGCTATTCCCCCCCCACACACACACACCTTCTTAAGGGATACATATGTCTAATTCACTTTGTGCAGTCATCTACACCTATACAAACTGAATGAAAAGCGCTCCCAATTTAGTTTGGTACCAGTTTACACCCATGTTGCACTCGTGTGAGTGGCTACACAAGGAACAAGTGTAACCCACTGGTACAAGTGCCCAAGCCACAGAAGATGTGAGCCTGCTACTGCTCTTAGCTAGCAAACCTGGTTCGTTAACTCATGCTTTTACCTCTGGAAATCTCCAGTTCGATCCCAGATGGCAGCTGTCACACAAAGCCATAGTGAATTTCCTGAGCTAAAGCCAACTAAGGTCAGTGGAAAGGCTCCTATATGGATCAGGCCCATGATACTTTTGAAAAGTGCTGGATGGACAGCTCTGGAGACCATTCTCTGATGAAGGACAGATACAATAGGTGCATGCGACAGGGTCCTTGGGTGCAACCTGGACTGTGGGACTGCTGAGCCTTGTGTCAGCAACCTGTACTGGCCCTGTCATAAACAGATAACTAAGGGTTAATGTTTCTTTTACCTGTAAAGGGTTAACAAAGGGAACCAAACACCTGACCAGAGGACCAATCAGGAAACCGGATTTTTCAAAGCTCAGGGAGGGAATTTTTGGGTGTGTGTCTTTTGTCTGTGTCTCTGTTCTGTGCTCTCTCGGCTATGAGAGTGATTTCTATCTCCAGGCTTTTCTAATCTTCTGTTTCCAAGTGTAAGTACAAAAGGTAGAAGACAATAGGTTTTTATATTGTTTTTGTATTTACATGTGTGTAGTTTGCTGGAATGTTTTAAATTGTATATCTTTTTGGATAAGGCTGTTTATTCATTTTTCTTTTAAGCAATTGACCCTGTATATTGTCAACCTTGATACAGAGACCAGTTTTATGTCTTTTTCTTTCTTTTTATATAAAGCTTTCTTTTTAAAACTTGTTGGATTTTCTTTTCTAGTTGAGGCTCAGGGGGATAGGAATCTCTGTGCCAGGGTTACGGTCTCTCTCAGGGAAAGACTGGGAGGGGGAAATCTCTTTGTGTCAGAGTTGCAAAGCTTACCTTTGCAGGGACTCTGACTGAGGGTGAAAGAAACTGGATCTCTCTGTTTTGCATTTCAAGAAATTGAAATAGGGTGATCGTCCAGGGGCATCCAGGGAGGGGAAGCCGGGGAGGAAATAAAGAGGAGACAAGGGGAGGGGGTTATTGCCCTTTGTTGTAGACTCAGGGCAGCTGAGCCTTGGGGTCCCCCAGGGAAGGTTTTGGGGAGACCAGAGTGAGGCAGGCACTGGAATTCCTGTTTGGTGGCAGCGATATCAGATCCAAGCTGGTAATTAAGCTTGGAGGATTCATGCAGGCACCCACATTTTGGACGCTAAGGTTCAGAATTGGGACTTATGCTTATGATAGGCCCTCACACTGTGTTGCTGATGTCAAGTCACAAACTTCTGGCAGGTTCTGTACTTAGGCTTTGTCTACACTACAGAGTTTTGTCAACAAAAGTTATGTCACTTTAATTAAAGTGCTGTTGCGTGCCTACGCTATGCTCCTTGTGTCGCCCGAGTGCATCCACACTAACAGCTGTGGCATCGACACAGAGAGGCAATGCACTGTGGATAACTATCCCACTGTGCAAGTGCCCACAGGGTGCTTTGGGAAGAGTTTGCAATGCCGCGTGGGGCAGGTACAGCATCAGAGGATGCAGGCGTCTCAATCCCATCATTCCATGGGCATCCTACTAGACTGCCAGCTGCTTTTCAACTGTGGGGGAGGGAGGGACAGAATGTGTGACAGGGAGTGTGGTGGGAGAGATAGAAACAGTGTGTGTGTGTTGGGGAAGTGAAAGAGAGATTGGGTGGGGGAGCGTACATGGGAAAGAGACATATCATGTGTATGTTATATATGGAGATATAGCTATCTCATAGAACTGGAAGGCACCCCGAAAGGTCATCGAATCCAGCCCCCTGCCTTCACTAGCAGGACCAAATGTGTTGGGGGAGTGTATGTCGGCTTGTGGTTTCTTTAATTTCAGACAGCAGCCTGAGCAACCAATCCTGAGGCAGGAGGAGGGAGAGACAACTCCACATTATCCCCCAGCTCTGCACAAGTCTCCTCCCCCATCACCCCCACCAGCATCCCACTCTGCCTGCTTGCCAATTCCACACTGATGGTTCTGTGAGCTTTGAAAGCTGAGGAGCCCATGCCTACATAGCTTGATGCAGGGCAGCAGAGTTCAAAAGAGTGAGCTGAGCGGTCACGAGAGGCCAGTTATGTCAACAAACTGCAGGATCTACACTGATGCTTTGTCACTTTAACTTTGCCGTGAAAAGCTGTATGACTTTTGTCAAGGTGGTTTTACTTTGTCAGCAAAACAGCAGAGTTTTGCCATAATCAACAGTGGCTTTGTAGTGTGTATACCTCCACTGTTTTGTCAGCAAAACCCTATAGACAAGGCTTTACATAGCTATCGCAGAAAGGGACACAGCCAACTGAGTTACATGAACGATCTCCCAGCCACTCGTGAACCAACAAGAGAGGCTCCAGCCAATTCTCCCCAGATCCCCAGTCTTGCACCCCAGAACTGTACCATCCTGCTTGGGTCAGAAGCCTGACCAGCATAAATTCATTACCCAGTTCGCCTCTCCCTCGGTAGGGAGTGGACACACACTAGATTCTATAAACTGAGCTGATTTTCCCCAAGCAGGTAAAACATAATAAACCTGTTTTTAACTACAGAAAGATCAATTTTAAGTGATTATAAATAGCAGGCATAGGGATTAGCGTTGGGTACTTAAGAAACAAAAATAAATCTGCAGTCTAAGTTCTACAAACTGAACAGAATTGGATTCAAGCAATGTTTTACCCCGACAGATGGGTACAAGCAGGTTACAGACAGAGGGAAAAGGTAGCTGGTACAGCCCGGCAAGAGCCAGTACATCGTGCCGGACCACACTGGCTGGTGATTTAAAAGGCTCGGGGCTCCCCACAGCGGCCAGAGCCCCAGGCCCTTTCAACCACCACCAGAGCCCTGCCATTGCTACCCTAGGGCTCAGGAGCCCCGGGCCCTTTAAAGCTTTGCCCGAGCCCCACCGCCGGAGCTCCGGGGTAGCAGCAGCTGGGCTCCCATGGTGATTTAAAGGGCCCGGAATGCTACTGTGGTAGTGGCGGGAACCCAGGCCCTTTAATTGCCCCTGAGCCCTGGGGCTCCCAGCTGCCTCTGCAGCTGGGACTCCAGGGTGATTTAAAGGCCCCAGGGAATTTAAAGGTCCCGCCTCTTCCGGTTGAGGCCATGCCCCCTGCTCAGGACTCTGGAGTACCGGTAAGTTACTTTCACCCCTGGTTACAGATCCTCAGTACACAGACTAGACTTCCTTTTCCAGCTTGGGACCACCCTTTCCACAGTTCAGAGGATTTATCCTGCAGATATTCTTCCAGGTGTTGAGTTGGGGGTGGGAGAGAGGCCAAGTGATTATGTCACTTCCCCTCTTTTATATTTTCTTCTAGGTTGCTGGGAAGATCTTTGCTGTGACATGGGAATCGGGTAGTCCTCATTGGTCAAGCAGTTTCCATTGCATATGTGCTCTTTCTGAGAAGTCTCTGAGATGGCCTTTGGGAGAGTGGATTCCCTTTAATGTGCCATCAGCTGGTCCTGTGTTGCAATTGAAAGGTTGGCTGTGGCATCTCCCAAACTCAATGTATTTCAGTAACGCATAGAGCAATGCTCCATAACTTCACATATAGTGACAGCACATACAATCCAACAGAATATAAATGTTCAGCAGATCAAGACATATCAGATGATACCTCACAAGGCATACTTCATACAAAACATATCATAACATCTCCATGGTGATTATGAGGATTCCAAGGTGCAACTTTGAGGTGCAAAGTGTCACAGGGCAGTAGCAGGATAAGGTACCCTGGTGCTGTCCCATCAAAGCGCTTCGTCCTGGATGGTAGGTTGTATCTTCATGCCCATTCAGTCACTGTCCTCTCTGCAGAGACACATTTGTGGGTGCCGGCTGTGATGGAGATTTCTGTTATGTAGTCAGAAAATAAGCTCTGCTCCTACCCTAAACAACCAATCCCCATGTTATAGAATGCAGCCGTTAGGGGCATTGACTTGCTTTAGAATAGCAATTGACATGGTATTTCCATGGGTTTCCTATTCCTTCCGTCACTTGAATTTTGCAAAATCAAGGTTGGATTAAATTGGTCTAGATGGATATTCTGCTGCCATGTCTTATTATTCTCTACTTTGGCTGTACAATATTTTTATGCCAGACATCTTCCATCTTTGCATGTTATACGGAATTTCAACCCAAATGATCCCAGCTGCTGCAAATACCCCATAAAAGAGCCGTGATCCTGCCACAAGTAAGTAGCCTTTTTAAAGAGGGGTGTGGAGAAAGGGCATTTTTGTGGGTATGTCACCAAAAGGGGAATCAGGGAATCTGGGTTCTATCCCCAGCACTGCCACAAGCTTCTTTTGTGACTTGGGCAAATCACCTACCCACTATATGACATAGGTACCCCATCTTCAAAAAATATGAGGAGAACAAATACTTAGCTTCTCCAAGGGGGCACTGCAAGGCTTGATTAGGGTTTGTGAAGTGCTAAAAGATCCTTTATTAATAGGCACAATAGAAGTGCAACCTATTAAATTAGCAGCAGACATATTAGGAACATTTTCTAAAAATTCTATATTTGCTCATGAACAGTGTCAAATTAAAAGGCACAAGAATCTTTTCATCTGCAAAATTGATGCTATCTTAGCAACAGTAGCTTCTCCTGGCTGGTCTGCTAATGTAATTATTAGTAGTATGGAAATAGAATGTAGGGGACCCAGTTACAGATCAAAGTCCCACCTCATATAGGCACTGTACACATATATAACAAAAAGATAAGCTCTTTGGGGTGGGGACTACAAGCCACATATAAGATGAATAAAATATCTCAACCCTGATCTGGAGAAATCACCTTTAAAAATGAGAAAGAAATTCAGTCTCCTATTCAGCCCTTTAACTGAGATGGACAATAAGGATTTCAACTGTGGTGTATTTTCTCTGTCTCCCTATGTAAGGTACTTGCATGGCCCCATTGCTGTGGAATCAGAGCGCCTCATAATCTGCTAAGTATTTACTTTCACAATCTGCCTGTGAGGTAGGGCAATCCTATTATCCCCATTGTACAGATAGGAGCCTGAGACACAGAAAGACTAAGTGACTTCCCCAAGGTCATACAGGTAATCTGTGGTGGAGCAGTTTTGTGATGCAAATACTTGCGTATTCAGAATGGAGATCATCAGATCATTTCACTTGGGCCACTGAACACTTATCAGAATGCAACATATTTTAGCTGTTACTACTGTTTCATTAGTAAACGTATTACGATATCACCCAAAGACCAACCAGATTGTGCCACTTGTGCTAGCTACAGTTCAAACACATAGGAAAGCTTCTCCTGTCGGCATAGTTAGTCCACCTCCCTCAGAGGTGGTAGTTACGTTGACAGGAGAAACTCTCCTGCTGACATAGAGCTGTCTACATGGGTGGTTAGGTTGGTATAACTATATTGCTCAGAAGGGGTGTGGATTTTTCACACCCCTGAGCATTGGAGTTATACCAATATAAGTCTGTAATGTAGACCGGGCCTTAGCCAATCAGGAATGGCAATCACAACTGGCCACGCCCTACTCTTTATCAGATTGCCATTGGTTGTAAGTCTTACAGCAAAGGAGAGTTCTGAGGAATGACCTGAAGGAAGACAAGGGGGTGGCTCTTATGGATTTTGACTGGGAGTTTCTCCTGGACTGCACTTAAAACACTGAGCAAGAGGCGAAAGTCATCATTTTCCCATTTCCTACACCTTGAGCTATCCCAGTCCTCTGTTCTGACACAAGCCAGTTTAATATTTAAAAAAATGAATTAGCTGCGGTTCTCATTTTAAAACATACCAGGTCAGCTCATACAATTTACTCCTGTTATCACATTAGTGGGGAATCTCCTTGGGCTCATTTTGACTAGCTGTATTTCCCATATCACCTTTCTCTGTCTGACAGTTTAAACCCCAGTACGATTAGTGCCATTAATTCTTATTCGCTAAGTGCCCACAGCATTCCTTGCCTTGTACCCGTCACAGAATTCATATGGATTCTTTCTTGCTGTGCGGCCTGCCTGGCTGTCTTGTCTCAGACACTTTACTACTGTATCTCCTCAGCACTTATCATATGTTGCAGTCTGATGCTGTAAGGTACAGTTTTCACAGCTTGTCTTTGAACAAGACAAGGGTTTTATGGTGTGCTCTCCTGCTTTTGCAGCTAATGAAATCTGACAGGCCCATCCAGAGGTTTTCAGGATACTGTATCTGAGGGACATTTTGACCGAATATATTTTTAAATATGGAGACATCAAAAAGAATTATAAAATGGTGGTGCTCATTTATAAAGTAAGCAAGTGTACACTACAGGGAACACAAAACTACATAGAACACGTGACTTCATCTTGCTTATGTACAGTAACAATGTTGTTAAACTAGGATTTTATTCCTGTTGTTGGAGTGCTTTGCTGCGGAGAAAGATAAACTCAATCAAACTTACCCAAATCAGTCTAAAGAGTTACCTCTCTGAGTCCTGATGTCTCAGGCATCTGGGGGCAAGCGCATGAGTGAAATTGTATCCCCTTGTCTCTCACCCAGCATCACACCAGCCACCCCACTTGTGTGGAAAACAGGAAGATTGTCTGAATCCCTTGACCTTTTTGCTGTATGTAAAAATCATTGTACCATGATCATCTTCTAGTCTATCTACGAGCATGTAAGTGCTCTTACTACAGACTCAGGGTAAATACCCTATAGGCAAACCCTCTGCATGAAAGCCCAGTGTTGAGGGTTTGTTCCTCTCTAGCCCGTGACAGTGTCCAGTCAGTGCAGGAGTGAGTATTCTTTGGTCCAGTGATTACAAAAAAAATCAGTACTCACAAGAGGATCGTTGAGGTAAGCTCTTTTCTTCCCATCTTTGGAAATGATTTCCTGAGATAAGAGTTAATCTATCATCTATCCCTGTTATTTGTATTACAGTAGCATCTAGGAGCCCGTCATTGACCAAGCCCCATTGTGGTAAGTGCGATGCAGATAGAGAACACAGATGGCCCCTACCCCAAACAGCTTCCAATCTATACTGCATTGTAGGTGTGCTTGGGGCTTTGTTAGCAAAGAAAATATTAGCACCTTGCTCCAAGGCCCTTATAAACAAGATTCTCCTAACTGAAAAATCTATTTGTTTCTGAAGGTAGAAACTATTAAAATTTAAAGAAAAAAAGGGTCACAGAGGCCTCAGTTCAGCAAATCACTGCAACTACTTTCTGTTTAAAGTTATAGATATACTTATGGACCCAATCCAAAGCCCACTGGAAGAGAAGAGATGAATCGCGTTGATATTTTGCTAGGACGGATGGCTTTCTACTGCAGATGGAGTGATCTTCAGTTTGGATTTTTCAGGAGTTTATTCTAAGTGACGGTGATTTACAAACATGTTGTGCAATCTAGTGATGGGTGAATACACTTTGAATGTCCTTTGCCCTCAGCCTCCTCCTTCCCACCCAGCTGCTCCAGTACACAAAGTATTTCCAGGTTTCGGTTTTTGAAAAGCTCTCTCTTAACATAGTGGAGGCATTTGGAAAAGGCATGGAGGGAGGGAGGGAGGTCACAAGCAAGAGTCAGTTATGAGAAAATGCTCTCTAATGCATCAAGACATTTTGATACCTTCATCAGTGCTGGTGGCAGTGAAAGCGAACAAGCATATCAAAAACAGATGCGGTGATCTTAATACCAGTGCCAGAGTTCATTGCACAAATGACTCAATTGGTCATTGAAATAAGAGTCTGGAAATGCTGTTCACATTAAAAGAAATGTACAGATTTATGGCCCTGCCACCCCATTTTAAAAAGCAGCATGTGGTAAGTGAGCTACCGGCATCTCAGTAATTCAAATAAGAGTTTGGTATCTCTGTCATGACAACATAATATAGTGGGTTTTTTTGTTGTTGTTTTGTTTTAAAGACTTAATCCCAGGTCTTCTACACTTTATATTTTCTGGCTGACACTTCAGACAACCTTGATTTTCCATCAGAGTTCTCAGTGACACATGAAGGTAGTTAAATGCCCTTTATACGTGATTGGAATTACCCAAACAGAGTTTTGGAAAGGGTTCAACACAGCTGACAAATAAACATTGTAAAGAGCGTTAGCACAATTGAAAAAATTTCAAAATATTTTTTCCTGCAAGTAGCTTTTCAGTTATTCAAAATCATCAAAAATGGTTTTGAAAATTCAAGGGGCTTGTGTCCCCTCCTCCTTCTTCCAACTTACCACTGGGGAGGGGAAAATGGGGAAGAGAGGAAAATGAAAAACACAAACAGGTTTTATAGAAAAATCATTTTGAAAAATATGAAAAAAATACTGGCAAAAACTCCCATTTTCAGAAAAAAAGGGGGCACGTTTTAATGAAAGTTTTTCATTCAAAACGTTTCAGCCAGCTCTATTCAAGAAGCAACACAGTGCAAAATGCTTCATATCAAACAGACACACTTGGCCTCCACAAACATTGTCTTGTTACTTGAATCAAACCTTTCAAAGATTGGGACACTGATTACAAACACAAGGAATATCTGTGTGTGTGTGTATATATGGTCCTCTGTAGCCCTATTCTCCCATTGCAGGATATTATTACAGGTACTCTAGAGTGGCATCCAATATATTCCCTATTTCATTTTTTCTTGAATATTTATCATCTAACTTTTTGCTGAAACTTGAACATGTGTCTTTCATTCCTCCTCTTTTTTGACCGTTTGTGTCCTATGATTTTTTTCACATTCAAAAGTCAGTGAAATAAGTTGTCAACATTTGAGAAACATTCTGATTGACTTCCATGAGAAGACCTCACATAAAGTAGATCCTCCAGCTCACCTGAGATAACCTGGTCTCGTGGTGTTTCTTACCTAGCCAGAACAGTAACAGAAATGCTCTGGGAAAGGCTGTTTAGGTAAATATTTGTCAGCCATTCAGTCTTATGGGTGTTGGGGGTAGTCTTCTATCATTCATTTGATCAAGTTATTTTCTCTATGTTGGTAGTTCAGTTAGCGAAACCGAAGCTAAATTCTCCCTTCCCACGTATACCTGAATCTCTGATTGAAGTAGAGAGGAGTTGGGAATGGCTATCAGAGGGTGGATTTGATCCTGTAATCTCTCCACTTTACTGAGATAGTCGTTGATCGTTTTACCATAACTAAATAAGGATTTATCCTGACAAGATGATACCACCACACAGAACTCCAAGCCATAACTGCTTGTAGAAAACAATCCCAAATTACTAGATATACCTCAGGAGCCACAAATGACCATGTTCTCATGCAGTAATCTCATGATATACACACTTCAACCAACTGCAAGTCACTTCCCAACTCTGTAACAAGTAAACATGGAAATCACTGGATCAGATGTCTCTGCTTACAGAAAAGATGGGCTTGAAAATTGGCTTTGGAATTTGCTTCCCTCCTAGGCCCACCACAGCCTCAATCTTGTGACCTTTAGGGCACCCACCATGATGCATGTTGTTTTCTTAACCTTTCCCAGCTTGGCAAGGAGGAAGGATTAGTGAGGGGATGGCTAGGGCATGCTGGGATGTGATGTTGCTGGAGCTGGTATGTCAGGTAGACTATCTTTCTTGGCATTTGTGACAATAGTCTGTTATGAAGGTAGACATCTTGTAGACTTTTGAGCTATGGAATTGTACTGGATGATCACTTTATAACTGTGGTCATTAGTCATATTTAAACTAGAAGGCTTTAAATACCTTCTGCTCAAGCAGGGAGAGTGGTTGTAATGCCTTTGCTCTTTAGCTATGAAGATTATCTTGGAAATGGTATGGGAGACAGAACCACAAAGCTAAAACCCCCCTGAGCACCGTTACTGGTGGTCATTCAAATTGTACCATGAGCAGTCTCAACGCATGTTGCTCTACCATAGGTCATTCTCTTATTTTTGCCAAGCAAGTACTTCTAGCATCTCAGGGTATGTCTACACTGCACGATTATTTCGAATTAGCTTAAACCGATATTACAAAACAGATCTAATAAAATCTGTTTAGCGCGTCCACAGTGGGATCCCGAAATCGATTGTTTGCGTCCAGGGTCCAAAGCTACCATCGATTTCAGGAGCGGTGCACTGTGGGTAGCTGTTCCTCAGCTATCCCATAGTTCCCACTTCCGTGTTGAGAGCACAGTGCCTGATGGGGCAGAAAACACTGCCCCGGGTGGTGCTGGGTACAGCCTCACCCCTCCCTTTGTGAAGGCAGCAGACAACCCTTTGGCGCCTTTTTCGCGGAGTGCATTGAGCAAACGCCATAGCACAGCAATCTTTCCCTTTTTTTTTTCACGTGGTGGTGGGGGGAAATAAACTGAGGAGCTGTTCCCTGAACCACGCCAGACACTGTGTTTGAACCTACAGACAATGGGAGCTCAGCCAAGAATGCAAATAATTTTCAGAGACTGCTGTGGACTGTGGGATAGCTGGAGTCCTCAGTACCCCCTCCCTCCCTTCATGAGCGTCCATTTGAGTCTCTGGCTTCCCGTTACGCTTGTCACACAGCGCTGTGTATCCTGGAGTTTTTTATTCAAACGCTTTGGCATTTCGTGTTCTGTAACGGAGCTGGATACAACAGATTTGTCTCCCCATACAGCGATCAGACCTAGTATCTCCCGTACGGTCTATGCTGGAGCTCTTTTTCGATTTCAAACTGCATCGCCAGCCGTGCTGATCAGAGCTCCACGCTGGGCAAGCAGGAAATGTAATTCAAAAGTTCGCGGGGCTTTTCCTGTTTACCTGCCCGCTGCATCCGAGTTCAGATTGCTGTCCAGAGCGGTCAGTGCTGCACTCTGGGATGCCGCCCGGAGGCCAATAACGTCGATTTCCGTCCACACGAACCCTAATCCGAGTTATCACTATCGAATTTAGCGCTACTCCTCTCGTTTGGGAGGAGTTCCGAAATCGATTTAAGGAGCCGTTAAAGTCGATATTAATGACGACGTCGTGTGAACGGACACAGCGTTAAATCGGTATTTCGGCCATTAAACCGATTTAAAGTCGCAGTGTAGACCTGGCCTCAGTGAAAATTCACCAGCTGAAACTACCATCATGAAACTTTCCATTGTGAGGGACACTATCAATCTCAACTAATCATGTTTCTCAGGCAACACTACTTGGCTAAATAAGATACATTCAGCCTTTCAGTGAATCCTGGAAGGAATTAACTTCTAAATATAGAAAAATGATTTCTAAATATAGAAAATACAGAAACTGGGTTTAGAGCTGGCTTTGAGAATAACTGATTTTTTGGTTTGCTGGATTATCTGAGGGGGGAAAAATTGTTTCAGGATCATTCAAAATGACAATTTATTTTCTTTCAGTAACTACAAAAGTAAAAAGAAAATTCATTTTTGGCCAAATAAAATATTTCTGGTGGCCCGAAGTAGTTCATTTTGTTTGATTCTTAACATTTCCTTTAAATAAAATTGAGTTAAAATTCAAAAGGAAAAGTTGTTCTGAATCAAAAAACAATATATTTCATTTTGAAAATGAAATGAAATATTTCAATTGTTTTCATAATTTTTGAGGGGGTAGGAGGCAGTGGGAGGTTATGATTGAAACTAATTTAGCACGTTCAACATGAATTTGCAAAATGTTTCAGTTGATCCAGATCTGCATTTTTCAGTGAAAACAAGTTTTGGAATAAAATTTTTGCCCAGGTCTACTTAATGCACAGATTGCAAAACACAGAAACTGCAGGATAATTACTAATCCAGTAAGTAGTAAATATTGTGCCATCACAAGGTAATAATTATCCGGTTATAATTATCTCTCAACTCCACTATAACATTATCATGAGATTTGAAAGCTTCCAGAAACATTTAGCAATCTCAAGTATGAATATCAGTCTTCTGCCAAAATCACACATAGTGTTTACATGGAATTGTCATGTTACTCCAGGACAGGCTATTTGTATGATGTCCCCGTGAAACAATGGAGCCCATCATTTATTTACAGATTATAATGATTAAAAAGGTATTTTAATCTCGAGTTGTTTTTAAAATAAACTCTTAATCCAATTTGGGAAAAATAGTGGGAGTACCATGTATAGGCTTGAGGACTAAAATTGGGAATCATAGAATATCAGGGTTGGAAGGGACCTCAGGAGGTCATCTCAAAGCAGGACCAATCCCCAACTATTTTTTTTTTTTTGCATGCCCCAGATCCCTAAATGGCCCCCTCAAGGATTGAACTCAAAACCCTGACCAATGTTGAAACCACTGAGCTATCCAGGAGATCTGGTTCAATTTCTGGCTATGTCACAGTCTTTCTGTGCAACTTTGAACAAATTACCTGTTCCTCTTCCCCCGCCCCCTCAATCTATCAAATGAGGAGAACACCAAACATTGATATGGGTGAATTGGGAAGCTCATGCTAAAAAGCTTTAAAAACCTTGGTTGAAAGTGCTACAGAGGCACAAAGCATTAGTATTAGAGCTAAAAAAAAAAAAAAAAAAATTGTTGGAAATGTTGGGAAAAATTTCATTTCCTACTTTTTAAAAAAAACAAAACAAGGGGGAATCATTTGATGTGTGTTTTCCAGGAAAAAATAAAAATAAAAAAGTTTGGGGGGGGGAAAATTGGGGTTTGGTGAAAACTGGGACACTTTGACCAAGTGTCCTTATTTATTTCATGCCCAAAATGAAAGTAATTGACCAGCTTTCAGAGCTGTTGGATAGCATTAGGGCCACTCCAGCCCTACCTGGGGAGCTGTGCTGAGGCTGAGGAGAGTTCAGATCAGCCAAAATATATCATATCTAACGCCAGTTGGAAGTTTGTCAAAACACAAATTTATTTTTTATTTCCCTTTACAAAACCTGCTGCTTTTGCTGAAATCCAAAACACTTCTAAAAAACAGATCCATTTTCATGGCAACTGCCACCAAAATAAAAATATTTTGAAATTAGAGCAAAATTTGTTTCATAAAATTCTAGAAGTCCAAAATTCATGTGTGAAAATTTTCCTCAATCAAAATTTCAAGAATTCCACTTACTGGGGAATTTTGAAAGTGTTCCTTTTGTTCCCATTGGAAATGAAAACGACTTCCAAATGTCGTGGTTTCCCAGACACCAGAACATCCAAGTTTCGACCACCTCTAATTGTATACCACAACTAATCGCCTGAGACAGTCATCTCCCCAGGAACCTGCCCCCTGGGCCTGCCAATAGTATGTTTCTCAGATGTCTCCGAGAATGTTTTGTAAGTCATTAAATGCCCACTGCAAGCAAAAGAAAAATGGACATTAAGCAAAAGTTATATCCCTGCTCTGCATTAGCTGATGCAGTCAGGGCCATGAGGTGGAGACTCATGACCTCCTGTATGATGCGTGCATAAGTGGCAAGTGCATTAACACAGCTCAGAGCAGGCAATTGTTGCACTTGGCCAGTGCATGCCTTAAATGGCTCTTCCTGGGTGCAGCTCCCTTGATCTCCAGTCACAGGCAAATGCAGCTGCACACAGACACCTGCAGCCAGGCAGGCAAATGCAGCTGCACATGTGTGTGAGCATTTTGACTCTTCCACTAACATCAAAAAAGTGCAGGGTCAAGCTCTTTCCCATATGGCCTTCCCTTGAAGGCTACCAAAGTACTGTATTTGGAACTTTTAAAAATTGAGGCTTATGGGGCCTCAAATCAGCAAAGTACTTTAGCACAGGCCTAACTAAGCAGGCAACTAATTTATCAACTTTGCATGCTTGAAGTTAGGCCCATTGTGCTGTATCAGGGCATTAGTCCACCAGTTTAAAACATGGCGTTGAGCAGTAACACAGGTTAGCCATCTACTGCTGCTAATATTCTCCTTTTCTATTTAAACGCTCTCTAAAATACAAAGGGTGAAGTCTATTAAACGTGGAGATTGCAGTGGATATTTTCAAGAAAAAAAAATCTCCACAATTTCTTTATAAAGGTGTTGACAAAACTTCAAAAACAAGTGTAAAGTTCCATTCTCACACAATATCCCACAAGACCAAAGCAAGTGGTACTTCTGGCTTTGCTTGAACCTTTGGCTTTAATTTTTTTTCCAGCCGAAATTCTTATTTCATCTTGCAAATACAAGAGCCATAATTAGCAGCAGAACCTTGTTATTTTTTTTTTATACATAACCACAAGCTGTTGATTAGGCAACCGTAGCAGAACAATAATTGAAAGTGTAGGAGGGAGAAGAAAACTAGAAGATTAATATGCATGTTTTGTTGTTATCCTTGTGTCTTTCCAGTTAGCTAGGAAAAGAAAAAAAAAAAAAGAAAAAAGGAATTAGAGGGCATGACAGCTAGGTTTCCATCAGTTACAGATGTATTAATTAGCTCTGCTTGGCATCAATAAACAAAAGGACGTGTTTATTGGCTCATGGATGCCACCATAACAACATGGTGCTAATATGGAGTTTGGTCACTTCCCATACATTGGGGAAAAGGATGGCCTTCTGATTACACGGATTCAATTCTCAGCTCTGCCAATGACTTTCCGTGTGGCCCTGAGCAAGTCATTAGCCTTTGTGTCTCATTTCTTTACCTTAATTATTCTGAAGTGCTCCTATCCTGTGGCAATGATGGCCTTATAAATGACATGGGGTTGGAACCAGCCAAGAGAAGACCCTGCTCACAGCATACGTACTCCCAATCCCCAGCAGCCAAAGATTGCCCATTCCTTTCCCCAGCCCCCATCTCTCTAAGACTGCTCCCACAACTGCCTGAGTGTATCTGAGAGGGAAGAAAGTGTGACACCCTGGCACCCCAATATTCACCATGTCATGTAATTAGGATATGTTTTGTACAAAGTGTGCCTTGTGAGGTATCATTTTAAAAGTCTTGATCTACCAGAGAGTAGTATCTCACTGGATTGGATGTGCTATCGCCGCATGTGAAGTTATGGAGTTTGGCTACATATGTGTTACTGGAACTTGGTGTGAGGTTGAAAACACCCACGAGCAGCTTTTCAGGTACAGCAACAAAAAGGCCAAATAATGTTAATGGCTTATTAAGGAAATGCACAAGGATTACCCCAGGAACTGTGTACAATGGATCCCTCTCCGAGTTAGTGTTACACAATGGGAACTGTGTGACCCAGGTCATGGCAAAAGAGCTTTCCAGCAAGTGGGAAGAAGATATAAAATGGAGGAAATGACATCAAGAGGGGACCTCACTTTCTCTACAACAACACACCTGGAAAAACACCCTAGGAATAAAGACTGAACAGGGGGGCAGTGATGGTCCCATGCTAAAGGATTTCTATCCTGTGCATGTAAACCTGGGAAACCCAAGCTGCAAAGCCAAGGAAGCTTGTTCCTTAAGAATCTGCCAGCCTGTTTATCACTCAGGGTGATAACTGTGTTAAACAGAATTGCAAACTGAGCTTATTTACTAGGTAATCTGCTTTGATCATTTATAATCACTTAAAATCTACCCCTGAGTGAATAAACTTGTTTTAATCCAAACCAGCGTGCATTCAACTAAAGTATCTGGGGAAAATCTCAGTTTGGTTACCACAAGTGTGGATGGTCCTTTTCACACTGAGGGAGAAGCAGACTGGGTGTTAAACCCATATACTGGCCAGATTTGACCAGGGCAGGAGGATAGTACTGCTCTGGGGTCCTAGGCTGCGAGGCCGGTGGTTAGAGATCCTGCCTGTGGCTGCAGCTGAGTGTGTCCCTACCTCTTTGAATGTGCAAGCATCAAAGGCTTTGCAACTTGTCATAGCAGCACAGTGCAAGAGGGAGCCCAGGCTGGTAGGTCAGAGGGCTCAGTAGTACCTCAGTCCCAGGTGCCACCCCAAGGGGAACTAGTCACAGGAAGGATGCATGATTTTTTCCCAGTTAAAAACAAAAATCATGTTCGCAATTTATATTAATAAATACATGTACAGAAAGAAGGTGTCAGAGATGAAAAGGCCTAGGTCCACAATGCCCACATCCTTTAGACACTCAGAGGAAACTATTATTATTCATTACTGTAGCATGTAAAGGCCTCAATAAAAATCAGGGCCCTGTAGGTGCTAAGCATTGTAGAAACATTTAGTAAGAAACAGTCCCTGCCCTGAGAAACAGATCAAGATAGGTAAAGGGATGGGGAAAAGCAGCATTAACACCCCCACTTTACAGGGCAGGACCAGAAGTACAGAGAAATTAAGTGACAGGTCCACAGTGAGACGGGGAGACTGTGGAAGCCAGGAATTCAACTGAGATCTCCTACCTCCTGTCCTGCACTTAAGCACAAGGTCATCCATCTAACCATGGTAATAGACGTTCACTTCTCAGTTTTCACCTGAGAACTGAGCTCTAGAGAAAAATTCCTGCCCACATACTGTGAGGGTAAAAAATTCCACCAGGATTCCACATCAGATCTACCCCTGGTGGTAAGTACTCCTGAGGGTAGTCAGTGTTTGCACAGGCTGTGCTGTAGTGATCATATCAGCAAAGCACACTAGGGCTTGGATAACAAGCATTACATTTGGCAGCAGATTGATATATTCTAATTTAGTTTGCAACTAAAAGAATGAAAAGAATGAAAACAGCTGGTCTCTAGTGATGCGAAAGCAGGGATCACAAAGCTTTGCACTCAGTGAACTTTTAACTCAGACCCATTAACAGATGGCAAGTACCATTCAGAAAACAAGAAATGGAATAAAATGAATTTCATCTAACATTGCACTGAAAGTTAAAAAAAAAAAAAAAAAAAAAAAGGGGTTTGCACTAATGAGACATAGCTGATATGACAGAATATGTGAAAAGTTGCAGTTTTCCTGCCCCATCCTCTAAATACATACACACAGTGTAGCTGGCACAGGAGACAGGAAGGAAGAACTACAGATATGGGGTTAATAATACTTGATATCTCAAGGGGGTAGTTTAAATTTTAATTTCTATTTGTAAAGTGCTTTGCAATCTTCAGAAGAAGGCATAAAGTCTGTTAATAACGAACCTGGAAAAGGGTTTGCTTTGGAAGTGTGCCATCTGAAGCATTTTCGCCAATTAGCTGGTTCTGGTTATCTACAAGAAGCAACATCTTTGTGGCACAGCAGCCACTACCTGGGCGAATATATCCCCACCCTACTTCAGCTAAGCCTTCAGCTGATATTTTCAGTTGGTTCTTCACTTATATATTTATGTAACTGACATACAGTCAGTGTCTACACTGCAATCCTAACCCCCCTTCTATCTATACACAAAAGTCATGCTAATCCAGGGCTTGAACCCTGGGTCCTAGGACCCCACAGAGTGGAGGGCCCTAGCTTGGGTCAAGTTGGAAGCCAGGGTTAAAGCCCTACTGGTTTGCAGCATAGATGCAGCCCTCTTGGACTTGTGCTCTGGGAGTCTGCCAATAATATCCCTCAATCTCACAGGCCAACTTTCTTTGCCCTCTGGACAATCAAATTTTCCCTCACTGCATCACAAACAAAGGGCTAGAGTACCTACATTTTGGGAGGGCACTAGCAAATCCAGAATATGGGTGGTTGGACTTGGGCCTTCATAAAGCAGTGTAGAACCTGGAGCCCCAGGGTTCAACAATTCATAACCTTGATTTACAAATGAGTATGGAAGCTCAAGCCTTAGGTTAACAAATCCAGGGTCTGCTAACTTGAGCGTAGACATACCCACAGGGTCTGATTCTGGTCACATACTACTGAGGTTCTTTTGGACTGCAGCTAACGGAGTCTCCTGGCAGAGGAACTGGTGCATACGTGCAGGTTGAGGCTGAGAGCGGTGCCAAAGAATTCATTTGTGTGTGGGGGTGGGGGCAGGGGTGGAGAAGATATTTCTGCCAAGAAGATGCCTCTTTTCCCCATAGACATATCCTAGCTAGGTTCTTGAGCAAGCAAACACATATGGAGTCCAAGGTATTCTGGAACTCAGTAATAATCTCAATGACATTTTTCGATGTGGGCTAATGATAAAAACTCAGTAACCCCAATTGCTCTAACGGGATGCTAAGGTTTGCCTTAATTATACAAAGAGAGAGAGCGCCTTTTTGTGCCTTCATGTCAGTAGTCACCAGATAGTGCTGCTATACACAGTTTGACAAGTAGAACTGGCCCAACTTGAATGGCTTCCTAGGATATAGCATTGGCGTGTCAGCTAAATGAAGGGCTTGCCAAATGCTCCTTGTGAATGCCTCCCTTCAGGAGCAGTGCCATGATTTTTGGCGCCCTAGGCGGGGGTCGTTCCGCGCTCCCGGTCATTGGTGGCAATTCTGCAGCTGGGGGGGGGCGGGGTGTCCTTCTGTGCTCCCGGTCTTTGGGGCACTTCGGCAGCGGGTCCTGGAGCGAGTGAAGGACCTGCCACAGAATTGCCGACGACGACCCAGAGCGCGGAAGAACCCCCTGCCTCCGAAGTCGGCAAAATGCCGCCCTCCCAAATCCTGGCACCCTAGACAACTGCCTAGGTCGCCTAAATGGAAGCGCCGGCCCTGCTTCCCTTCCAGGAGAGGGGTGTGTGCCAATAAAACAGGTTACACTAGAGCGTACCCAGACTCAGTGTGTCTGATCTCAGCACAGGGAAGCTGACCAGCAAGACCCCAGAATTCTGTCTTCAGGCTGCAGAGGATGACACACGTGTCAAAATGAGACCCTGATGTCAGAAGGGCAACGCTATATTTCTCTGGCACTGAGCTTGGTTCATTTGCCCATGTTGTGCCTTTGATTAAAAGTTTCCCCTTGTTCTAGTGTGTTAAGCGTCCACCTTCTCTTCCATCATGCAACATTTTTGCCTGCACCCTTTTAGCTGTAATACACCTGGGAAAACATTTAAACAAAAACCCCATGCAGTTTTAAGATTAACTTTCATTTAAGAAGCCAACATGATGCATGCCTGAGGTGGACGGGTTGTTTATTTCTGTTGAAGCTCTTCGGGACAAGGACCACTTCTTTTCTGCATTGTGTAGTGCCAGCCACATGCATAGTGCTAGATAAATGCATACAAGTAGATTAGGATAAAACTCGCTCCTTAATCCATCTCATCGTGCTTAAAAATTGCAGCTGTCTTCCACCATTCTGCCATCTGTATGTCATGACAAAAAGGATGAGAGAAAGACAAGGATTTCAGACAGAAGATATGTTTCTTAGTTTTTGTGGGATCAGATGTTACCTTAGCTTCTGGGGGATGTTTTGGTAATTTAACTAGCATATAGACACAGGCGAAGCAGATTGTTGTTATTGCTTGGGTTAGGGTTAGTTGAATGCCAACTCAAGGCTTCAACCAAGACCCAAGCTCCATTGTTCTTGATACAGTCCCAAACAGCTTACAATCTAAGCACACAGAGGATGGTGGCAGGCAAGCAGAGGCCCAGAGAAATGAAGTGATTGGGATTTGGCCCAGGGTCAATGGCAGAGCTGGGAATAAAATCCCTATTTCCTAACTCCAGTGCCCTATTCCCTAGCGCACACTGCCTCCCAAGTGTCAGTATGGGTGGCAGTCACCCCAAGATAATAGGAACCTATAGTTGCATTTTCTTTCATGTACTGCAGTGGGCATAATGGCTCGCTGTAATGCAACCCACTGCAAAAAAAAAAAAAAAAAAAAAAATTAAAAAAAATTGCAGAGCAATTGGTAAACGTCAACACAAATCACGAAAGCAGCCCCAGTAGTGCAGACATTGGCTTTGCTACAGAAAGACTAGAGAGACTGCCAGAGATCCCTTCCACTCCCCTCTCTCCCTCTGCAATTTAAAGTCACATGGTATCTCTGTCTCAATGGTTTAGAGACATGGACAGCTCCTGGGCTTTCTACACCTTCCTGCAAATGAAAGTGAACTGACCATTTGTGAAAGGCAGATTGAGTTCTGCTGCTGGAGAACAATTCAGACACATTCAATCAATAACACCAGCTCTATAGTGATTTGGGCATCCAGCCAGACTGTGCTGTTGCTTAACTTTATTTTCTATAATGAATATGCTGCTGGCAGGCTACCAAATGCCATATCTTCTAAGGAAAGAATTCTTAAGGAAGCTAGTCCACAGGCCCAGTTAGGTCTGTAATAACTTCTCCTGACAAACCTAGCAAGTGGAGTTGCAAGATACGCAAGGAGGCAAAGCTAGAGTCTCATTCACTTTTTGGGAGTGCACACACAGAGCAGTACTGCTGGGTAGCAAGTTAGCAGAAAACATCCCTTGGCTATCTGTCTTAATTAAAACTGTAACATTGAGTCTCCCCTACATATATTGGTATGCGTTAATGGTATTTCAATCAATCATTCTCCTTCCACTATAGCTGAAAGACTATGGGCCTGACCAATTCCCATTGATGTCAATGGGAGTCTTTCCATTGGCTTCAGTAGAAGTTGGATTCAGTCTATTATATTGCTGCTCCTTCTCAGAAGCAGCACTCTTAGATAGGTGCAAATTCTGCAATACTTAGCACCTACTCAGGCAAAATTGGCACTGGCTTAAGTGTATGTGCATGTACCTACTGAGCAGTATTTCTGCATAGAAATCAATTTCATCAGTATCTCCACATACAGTCCCCCAGTACTGGTTTGCCTTTGCAAATGTAAGTGGAGATCAGTCTCATCCTTTGGAATTTCTAGCAAGCCTGTCATGTTAACTGAGATGTAGACATGAGTCTACTAAGACCGAGACTGACACAGGTAATTCATATTGGATGAGTCACTGAGTAACTTCTGCAGAGCTACAAATAGAGAAAGGCCCAGGGGGGAGAAAAGGGAAAAAACAACACACACACACCCCAAACCAACCACACCCCTCTGGATCTCAAGACTCCCATCTTAGTGAGGGAACGGATTCAAAGTGAAGATCTAGAGGTATGCCCATTTCTACTGGTGACTTTGGGCTTCTATTAATCTGGATCACTTTTGAACCAGTCTTCTAGAGATGCAGGACTCATTACCACAAAAATATTTTTGTGGTAATGTGACCTCCTTGTCTTCCTGGCATTATGCATAGTAGGAAGAAAAAGAAACTGAATTTCCATATAGTTATACAACTGTCAGTGTACAGTTGTATTAAAAAGAAGGGGGGAAAAAAAAAAAAAAAAAAAAAAACCACACACACCCCCAACACAGCCCCTGGTCTTTGGTAAAGCCTGTAAGAAGCCATTCATGGATTTTAGGAAACCCAAAAAGTGTTTTGTGTAGTTGATCCCAGGTGAAAATCTGCACATTCTTTTACTAGTTACGTACGTCTTATGTTTCCTGATCTAGGGAAACTAGAGTAATACTGAGTAAAAGCAGAGATGTGTTATTGTCACTGTATGCAGCTTTAGCAAGGCCATAATCAGAATATCCTGTCTAGTTCTGTTGTCTACAGGTGTAAAAAGGTTGTTAAGTTGGATAAGGTTCATATTATGCAACAAGAATAACATAAGATGTGGAAAACCTGACTTACAAGGTAAGACTAAAGAAGCTCAATCTGTTTAGTTAATCCAAGAAAAGGTCAAGATCAAATCAACTCATGGTCAATACATACCTTTGTGGGGAGAATCTTTCTAATAGTAGAGGGTTCTTTGCTAAATTAAAGGCATAACAAGATCCAATAACTGGAAGCTGAGGCTAGATAAATACAATTTGTAATAAGGTGCAAACGAGGATAAATTAACCATTGGAACTTACAAAACGATATAGTGGACTCTCCATCATTTGAAGTCTTTAAAATGAAGACTGGATGCCTAAGAGATAAGGGTGTGATGCTGGAATTACTTTGTGCATTTCTACGGCCTATCTGATGCAGGAGGTCAGACTAAATAATCACAATAGTCCCTTCTGAACTTTAAATAATCTGTGAAACTCCAAAACCAAAGGGCAGTTCTTGCTGATGATACCCTACTGTTAAATGACCAGCACAAAAATGGTGCCCCTGAGCAGTATGAAGAAGTTGGTCAGTGGCAAAGTTTTGTCATGCTGATCAGAAGAAATAGCAACATATCCCTCCAGACTAAGGGGAAGATGTTCAAAAGCAAAAAATGGGAGTTAAACATCCAACTGCCTTTTGTGTTGGTGAAATGTCTTCACGAAGGCCTTATCCAGTGCCAGTTTGTCCATTAAAGCCAATGGAAAGATACCCGTTGATTTAATACATATCGATTCTGGCTCTACATTGGCAATTTCTTGCAAGTGATCCTGAAACACCTGGACTTCCATTCACTATATGACAATCGGTGATTTCCCATAGCTGTTGCTGGTAACTCTGCTGATGTTCTCATTCACTGTATTTCTGGATGTGCCGGCCTCAATATAAAGACACTAAACAAGCTCCATGATTTAATCCCATGGCTGTATGTGAGGTTTATTGCCAAGCACATGAATTATTGCTGCATTTACCTGCACAGCCCCTACTTCAATGGGATCTGCATCCTCATTTTGTAATGTTTCTGGTCTGTCCAAGGCACTATGTAAAATTAAAATGATTTCATTTCACATGGGAGAATATTCCTCTTGGATAACAGTGCTTGGATGATTGATAACTTGCTTGCTTTCATTTGCGCAAAAAAGTGAGATTTTATTCAGCAGACTGGCTTTGCAAGCCTCAACTTCCAACCTGAAGTTGAAACCAGTTTCAATACCCAAAAGTTAATCCTCTATTACTTAATGCTCTACTTAAAATTCTTAAAACTAAAGACACAAACTGCTAATATAATTAGTAAAAAAATAATTGCTAACAGTTACCTCATTAATATGCACTGAAGTACAAGTTACACAAAAGTACGCATGCTCACTGGTTCAAAGTTGGTGCAACAGTGTTAATGGCACTGGAAGGTTATTTTAAGACAATCAGATTCATTGACTTTAAATGATCATAATGGTCCCTTCTGACTTTAGTCTGATCTCCTGCACATCACAGGCCACGGAATCTCACCCATCCACTCCTGTAATAGATCCCTAACCTCTTGCTCATTTGCTGAAGTCCTCGAATCATGATTTAAAGACTTGAAGTTACAGATAGATAATCCACCGTTCTAGTTTATACCAGCAAGCGACCTGTACTCCATGCTGCAGAGGATGGTAAAAAGAACACACACACGGTCTCTGCCAATCTGACCTGGGAAAAAAATTCCTTCCCAACTCCAAATATGGCAATCAGTTGGATGGCAAGACACACCAGCCAGACACTTGGGAAAGAATTCTCTGTACCAACTCAGAGCCCTCTCCATAGCACATATCTCCATGTGCTACTAGCAGTCTAAGATGGGTCACGTGCCATTGTAGACTATCGCATCATACCATCTCCTCCATGACCTTATTAAACTAAGTCATAAGCAAGTTACATTTTTTGCACCCATTACTCCTGTCAGGGTACAACCCCCAAGTTTCTGGATTCATTAAAAATCCTTCCTATTGGGCTTGTCATTTCATGAGCCAGTTTGTTTATATTTTGAATGGATATTATCCAGGCCCCCCAGTTTGGTCCCATTACACTGTTTGAGTTGACTTACACCTCAGAGGAGGTAATTTCTACTTCCATATCCTGGTTTCCATTAGCCACCCTGCCATTACCCTAAACTCCTCATTACCCTTATTAAAAACTGAGGCAGAGTATGTATGTGTTCAGGTGTTGGGCCATTCCTATATTATCTTTCGTCTCCACCTCATCTTCACTGCTTCATGGTCCCACTTCATCTTTCCTGGTTTTCTTTTTATTTATATGGCTGTAATGATGCAGGTTCTGGTGGGACCCAACTGAGGACAAATTGCTTAAAGTAGGGCAGTTACAGCCCAAGGCTGGGGTTTTTCCATCTCTAAGGCAAACCAAAACCAGACTTCGGTTTTACCCCACTGGCTGACCATAAGCCATTCCCTTAGACACTCCAGTTTCCCAGTATCACCACCAGTGCCACTCATTATGGGGACAAATGGTTATGAAAACCAATACCTCAGTAAAAGAAAAAAGGTTCTCCTGATCCCAAAGGATCAAGCCTCAGACCCTGGTCAATATACAAATCAGATCTTACCCACAAATCATGCTGTTGCCAGTCCTTTATGACTAAACCTCGAGATTTTAAAAGGAAAAAGATCTAGATAAGAGATAGAATTGCTCAAATGGAATCAATTACATACAGTAATGGCAAAGTTCTTAGTTCAGGCTCGCAGCAGTGATGGAGTAAACTGCAGGTTCAAATCAAGTCTCTGGAGCACATCCCCAGCTGAGATGGGTCATCAGTCCTTTGTGTAGAGCTTCTGTTTGTAGCAAAGTCCCTCCAGAGGTAAGAAGCAGGATTGAAGACAAGATGGATACGAGGCATCAGCCTTTTATAGTCTTTTCCAGGTATAAGAACACATCCTTGTTCTTACTGTGGAAAATTAGAGCAAAATGGAGTTTGGAGTCACATGGGTAAGTCCCGGCATACTTTGCTGAGTTACATGGCATATCTGCCTTCTCTCAATGGCTTAACTGTATAGACGATGGTCCTTAATGGACCATCAAGCAGGCTAGGCAGAGGTGACTCCAACTTGTCTGGGGTGTCACCCAGAAGCATAGCATAAGTTTGAGATACCAACAGTATAAAGTCAATATTCATAACTTCAACTACAAAATGATACATACATCTAGACAGCATAACCATAACCAGCAAACCATAACCTTGTCTTAGACACCTTATTTGACCCCTTTTATAAAAGATTTGGTTCCACTACAGGACCTTGGTTGCAACAATGATCTATATGGTCCCAGTTCAGGTCAATAACATCACAATGGCTATTTCTGTTTTTTCATGAACACACATACCCTTTAATACCCGTACTCTATCATGACTACTGTTCCCCATGTTTCTATATATAAGTTTCATTCCTGCACCAGTAGTTCTAGTTCTTCCGATTTGTTACTTAGGCTCCTCACATTGCTGTACAGACATCTTAGTTGTTTCTTTGCTTGGCTTTCACCAGATTCCTTGCTTGATAGGTACAGTCATTCTACTGCCATATCACCTACCTTTAGCATCACTGGACATCAAGAGGAAAGAGTGCCACTGCCACTCTCTACATTCTGTCATCCCTTTCTCCATTGCTGAATCCTTTTTACTTGATTTTCTCCTACTCACATCAGGAGGCATAGAAATTACATAAGCATCTCTCAAGCAGTGTCCCTTGAATTCCTAGCTTAAAGTTCTTTTTAAGTCAGTTGTGCCAGCTTCCATCCCAGAAGTTTATTTCCCTCCCTACGCAGGTGAAATCCATCCCGTGGAACAGTACTCTGTCGAGAACACCTCCAGTGGTCAAACGTTCCAAAGTCCTCTTATAGCCCACTGCCTGAGCATCTGTCGATCATCTGATTTTGTCTCGCCTCATTCTTGTCCTCCAGGCACAGGTAGAATTCAACTGAAGGTTATGTGACCCCTTTCTTTAAGGAGTCTTCCAGCCTTGCGCAGTCTCCCTGGAGATTACTCCAGTGAGAATCTGCCCTATAATGAGAAACAACTGACACAGCTAATCAGTGGATTCTTTCCTGCGCCACATCCTGTAGCTGAGCTCCTGGCAGGCAACACAGCCTTCTGTTCTCTGGATAAGCTCTGGTGACAGGACTGTCTGTTGTTCTTAGTAGGGAGCCCCCAATCATGGAGACCCACCTGCAGGTGAATTGAAAGTCGTTGGAGAGTGAAGGACATGGGCTGCTGGACTTGGTGCAGACCTGGCACTGCTGGGGAAGACAGAGCGCAGCGCCTGCTCTCCAGTAGGGCGCTCACCCTCGTCCACACCACCACTCCCACAGTGGCACACTGCAAGTCATGGCAAGGAAAAAAAAAAAAAAAAAAACCACCAAGGAAAAACAAAAAGAAAAACACAACCAGGGAGCAGGTTGCTGGAGCAGCAAACCAAGAGGGTGGCCATGCGACCCTGGGATTGGATGGAATGCCGCCCCTTAGAATCTGCCACCCAAATCAGAGCTTGCTCGGCTGGTGCCTGGAGCCAGCCCTGCTTGGCTACACCTTCCCCCTCCAAGATCATGGTGCATCCTGGGAACCCCGCCCATGGAGAGAACTGGGAGGTGTGGCCACACTGAGAGAGAGCCTACAGCAGCAAGTCTCAGAGTCTGGGTCAACTGACCCAGACTCACGCTACAGGTCTAAAATGGTAGCGTAAGCTTCCCACTCGGACTAAAGCTTGGGCTCCGAGATCCATCTCCCTTTCCCTTGGCTGGAGCCAGGGGCTCTGATATCTGGCAAGGAGGGGAGTCTCAGAGCGCAGACTCCAGCCAAGCAAGACTGTCTACACTAGGAAACTTGGTGTAACCAACAGTGTCTATTTTGAGTGCGACTCCATGTCTGTGTGCCCAGGCTTTCAGAGTGGCTGCCCTGTTTGTTGTTCATTTTCTGCAGAGTCAGGGAGGGGGGAAAACGTACCCTGGGAGTATAAAATAGAGGCTGCAACAACATTTACAAACATCCTTTTTTTAATACAGATTTTCAACTGAAAAAAAAGAAAAATGAAGTCCCCATGGGAAAGACACCAAACCATTTTGCCACCTTTGCACGACGTGGTCCTAACTGGCACTGGTCATTCCTTAGCTGAAGATCTGAGCAATATATACATTTGTCTCATAAGCGATCACTTCAAAGTCATATATAATTCAACTTGGATTTAGTTAAGTATCTTTTTTTTAATTAGTACGTGGTTTTAACTGGTCCCTGGGTAGTAGTTTAATATGGGATTACATTACAGAGGCTATAGTAACCATTAGCTACAGCATACATTGTTTTAAACATGAGTTCCGTGGGTGAATACCCACTTCATCAGATGCATGCATCTGACGAAGTGGGTATTCACCCACAGAAGATGCATGTCAGATGCATGCATCTGATGAAGTGGGTATTCACCCACGGAAGCTCATGCTCCAAAACATCTGTTAGTCTACAAGGTGCCACAGGATTCTTTGCTGCTTTTACAGATCCAGACTAACACAGCTACCCCTCTGATACATTTTTTAATGCACTTGTAGGGTTTATGTACATTAACTAACCATAGGAACGTGGTAAGAGCCCTCTAATGAGCAGAACAAAATGCATAATCCAATGGGTAGATGTAAGGGCAAATATAACTGGAACATCCTACTAAAGGGATAAATAACCCATTTGTACATTTCAGGATAGGTTTTCCCCACTTATTCTGTAGAAAATATGAAGATTGCTATTAGCAGGAGGCTGGGGTGTGAAAACACAATTAGCACTGATTTTCATTCTGGGAAGCTACGCTCACAAACACAAAGGGAGTACTGGGATCAGCAGACAGGGTCACCAATAAGCCAGCAACGTTTAAAGGGGACACCGTAAATCAACAAATAGACTTTACAAATCACCTAGGGACATATGTTCAACGCTGAACTTCAGTCTATGAAAAAAAGAGAGCCACAAACTAGCTTATTATTTTATGAAATGGCCTGGGTGTGAGATTCAGTCAGCAGAGTATATGAATACCATACTCAGCCAACACATCTATTAAAGGAGAAAAATGTCATTGGAGAACTTGCATCTATACAGAAGAAAAAACTGTATATGGAACAGCAAACATCTGGCAAGAGACAGTGGGCTTAATTGCTATGCTTTCCACAGTCCGATATTCCCCTCCTCCATTAACTTGGGAGGAGGAAAGCAGACGAAGGCGAAGCCAGCCAGCAACTGCAGAAATGTGAGAGCAGCCGCTATGCAGCACAGCATGCTCCTCTCTCACCTGAGCTTGTGAGGGAGTGAGGTGAGAGGCATTTTGTTTTCCTCAGTACTGCAGGGACTTCTCTGTGGATGCTAATACTGCGTTCCTGGGCACACCTATCTGTGCTCTGCCGGGTGCTGAACTAACAGCCAGCCAGGAGGATAACCTTAGAGACACTGTGGCCAAATTCCCCAGTTTTTACCCTGGTGTAACTCCACTGACTTCAGTGAAGTGGTTCCTGATTTATACCAGAGGGAGAGGAGAATCAGGCCTTTTGGGTTACCCTGCTCTGCTTCTTTAGATCCTGGCTGTGAATTCTGACTCCTGCTTAAACACATTCAAAATCCCTGGCCTTTTATTGACAGAAACAGCCCTTGTAAGAGGCTGCTGATGGTCAGCAGTGCATTATCATTACGAACCACAGGGCTCTTAGCAAATGTATGTTGGCATTCAGGAAAGAAACCTCTGCCCCAGAGTGTGAATTTAATGCAAACAACTCCATACAGCACTCTACCCAGCCTCACCACAGTCTTCTGGAATGCTCTCCATATCTGAAATCAAGCCCACCAGAACTATCCCCTTTGCAGGTGATGGTCTCACTGCCAATTCAGCCATCACACAACAAATTAGGCACAAGATGCTTCCCCCCCTATTCATGGGAGATCTGTTCTCAGGGACCCTTCAACCAAAGCACAGATGTCAGAATCCCAATTCCTGGCCTAAAATGGGCCTCCTTTCTTCCGCCCCACTCAGAGGCCTACTTCTGTGCTCCACCTGTGAGGAGATGCTCATCCTATCACATGGTCCTTCGTAGAGGACCAAATCCTGCTAGATCCACCCATGGATCTAAGAACAGTCACAGGTATGGTGTGTTTTACCCTATTTGCCAGAAGGAAAACCTTGCCCTCCAGATGTAAATGGTGAAGGAAATACTGTGAATTAAAGCTAAGAGTTTCCTGGTCCCTACATGGAGGCCCATAGACACTAGGTTCTTGTTATTTATGTTCCTAATGATTTTGCTCTGGCAGTATTAATCCACTCTTAAATTTGTTACTTGGTTCTTCTGCACTCACTGTCATCTTGCAAAACCAATTTCTGTGTGAGATCTTGATATCAATAATAATAATAAAAATAAAAAGAAGAGGCTGCTCACTAGACTGTGAGGAACCTACGTTACATTCGATACCTTGGAGGGGCTGTTCTCCAGCACTGTAATGAAGTACAGTTTGTTAAACAAGCTGGCCGCCCTTTCTTTCTCTGGGATTTTGTTGCTGGAAACCAAAACAAGGGTAGAGCCATTTTTGCTACGCAGAAGCTTGTTTTCTAGTCTTCTTAAGACCAAATCCTGAGCCAGTCCAGCTGCTTGCCAATCAGTGGATCTATCCCAATTTACACCAGATAACAATCCGGCCCTTCAAATACAAAAATAATTTAGGAAACTGATTTCACCTTGAACAGGCTGTCTTTCAAAATTTACTTAGCCCTTCACAGTTTCCAGCAGAGACAGAAAGTCACTTGTTTGCCTATATACTAAGAAGCTTCTTAAAGAAGAATGTTGCTGTGGTGTAAGTTTATCTTCTGTTTCCTTGCTGGATTATTTTGAAGGCTGTCTGGAGCATTTGTTAATACCAGCATTAGTGGCCAAATTCCAATCTGGAACACTTTGTCTTACCTGCTTAAAATCCCCTTGTCGCTTCAAGGGGATGATGCATTCTTCACCACTTGCCTGTCTTCAAACTACTAGATTTATAATGGCTACTGCAGGGGTAGGCAAGCTATAGCATGCATGCCAAAGCCGGCACACGAGCTGATTTTCAGTGGCACTCACACAGCCCGGGTCCTGACCACCAGTCCGGGGAGGTGGGGCTCTGCTTTTTAATTTAATTTTAAATGAAGCTTCTTAAACATTTTAAAAACCTTATTTACTTCACATACAACAGTTTAGTTATATATTATAGACTTATAGAAAGAGACCTTTTAAAAATGTTAACATGTATTACTGGCACACGAAACCTTAAATTAGAGTGAATAAATGAAGATTCGGCACAGCATTTCTGAAAGGCTGCCGACCCCTGGGCTACTGTGTTCTTTCCCAGAGACTGCATTTCAGTGCTGGATGGAGCAAAGAGACTCCTCTTAGTATTCTGTAATGAACCTACCTGCCTGGAGAAAAAAGACTCTGTATAAGCCAGAGCACACAATAAAAACTATAATAAAAATAGAAAAATAAATAAATAATGTTCCCCCACTAGTAAAGACATTCATCATTACTTTCAATTTCACCCAGCTACTAAGGACTCTCTAGCAAAGCTGCTTTTCCCATTCACATGTGCATTGATCCCTTTGCATTTTATTACACTCTTATTTCATTGCTCTGCTCCCTTCGAAGCTCTTAATTGTTCCCTGCAGCTCAGCAACCTGCAGTCACCTACAGACTGTGTGTGGCTGAGTCATGTAATTTTTTCTTTCCCTACCCCTGCACTCTCTCATTTAATGAATTTGTTAAAGCTACAGCACTTACAAGTCAAGAGGCCAGCTTGGAAGTGAATTTGTCCTTGGATTTGGATCAGGACTTGGCAAACACTCAGTTGGCTTCTTAAGCAACTCCAACTGAAAAGTTACAATACTGCTTTGCAAGCCTATTTAAGTCAATGGGAATCTGACTTCAGTGGGTTTTGGATCAGGCCCTCAGTGAGTTCTGTTCAAGGATATCAAAGGGCCCAGTTCAGGAAGGTACTTAAACATGTGCTTAACTTTAAGCACACAAGTAGTCATTAACATCAATGGCACTATTCACATGGCTTAACAGAGGCCTTACAACACACTTTGAGGAAGGAAAGTACATTTTACAGTGGAGGGGGACACAGAGGCATAAACTAACATTTCTGAACTCGGGTGCCTGAAATTAAACACTTCATTTCATATTTAAGCACTTAACTGGTCTGATTTTCACAGGAGCCAACAAGACAGCTCCTGCAGAAGTGAAGAGCAACTAATAAAAAAAAACAGACCACTTACTTGGGTGTCTAAATACGGATTTTGTTATCTAGCTTCCAGCACCCAAATTTGAAAGGAAAAAATGACAGTCCTTGCCCCACAAGGGTCTACAATTAAAACAGACAAAACAGTAGGAGAAAAGGAAGCATAAAAGTGAGGAAACAAAACACAGAATAAGAGCTTGTCTACATGGAGCAGTAATGAGGGACACTGAGATGCGAGTTCTAAAGCACACCAAAGTGTTATGTGCTAACTAACCTATATAGATCCTGCTATATTGAAACAGTTCATACATATGACATTAGTGTGCACAAGGGAACTTTTAGTGTGCGTCATTGCGCCTATGCTGGCCAGTTAGCACATAACACATTGGTGAGCTTTAGAACTCACATCTCAGTGGCACCTGTTACCCCCCCGCCCCATGTAGAGAAGCTCTGTGTGACTTGCCCAAGGGTACAGAGAAAAATCTGTGGCAGAGCCAGATCAGAAACCAGGTCCTATAACCCTGCCCTGTATATTATTTAGGCCTGGTCAGAAAAGAGAAAAAAAAAAAATGTTCATGGAAAAATGAGTGTTTCTCATGGAAATTTTTTGAGAGTTTCTGATTAGCTCTAGTTTTAACTGCAAAACCATCCATCCAGGCAATTCTGCATTGAAAAAAAACAGACCTCTCCAGAATTTGTACCAACATGTTTCCACTTCACACCACTAGAGATCTGCAGCATTTCTGGTACATCTAACAACACACCAGAACATCCATTAAGTATGACCATTTTGCATGTTTTCTGCTAAACAATAATAATTTTCTTAAAAAACCATGACTCGTTTCTGATGCAACAGCATATGCTGTTTGCCCTGGGCCTTGGAAACGGAGGATTGCTGCAAGGTTACATTTGAGGGAAGTGTGCCAGAAAAAGATTTTTCTTTCAGAAATATCTTGTTGCAGACCATTTTGCTCCCTTCTGGGTGGACAGACAGCTTGTGTGCTAGGGTGAGCTCCAGTTTCTCTTTCTACTGAAATAACAGAAAGTAGTTTGCAAGTTGGGGGTGTGAGGGTTGAAAACAATGATGTTTTTCCAGTGGGAGGTGGTGATGTCTTTCCCTGGGAAACCTCTCTGGACATTCAGGTCAGTTGATGATTTGCAAATACAGAGGGGGGATGGAAGAAGGTTCAGTAATATCCTTATAAACTGGATATTCAAAGTCATCTGAATATTAATAGCTATAGTCAAACATTATTTGATTTTATTTCATGCTTTTTAGTATTCAATCAATGCATTTTAAAAATCTTAGACTGGCATTTTCAAAGTCACAGAAGGTACCTAAAAGGCCAGTTTGCATATAGTTGGGCACTTAAATGGAAGATCAATGGGAAGATGAGTTTCCCTTCCCAAGATAGGTCTCCTTCGCTTTCCACAGACTGGTTTGTGCTGGAGATGTGGCTTAGCCCTCCAGCAAAGCCCCAGACTAACTTGCTACCCCAGAAAAGGGTTAATAGTCCCAACAAACAAAAAGGCTCTTCTGCCTCCCTGGGGCTTCTCTTCAGGCCATCCCTCTGCTGGGCCCTTCCCCCCACCCCCCCAATCCCTTTCTAGAGTATTGTGTGAATTTGTCTGGCTCTGGTGCAAGCACTAGGTCCCCAGGCAAGTTCCTCTGAAGCACCTATCCTCTTGCAGGCACTGGCTCAAGGCTTTCCACAGGAGCCTGTCCACTCCCTAAAGTTCCAACTCCAGACTGGCCTCATGCTCTCCTGGCCCTCCTTCAGCTAATCAATAATGGAATAGGTGGTTGCCCCCACCCCCATCTCCACTTAAAGGGGCCAGTTATCCTGTGCCAGTCTCCATTATCACAGTATCTAAGCCCCTCACAATGTTTAGTGTGTTTGTGCTCCAGACACACCCTTGAGGCTGGGAAGTGCTGTTATCCTCATTTTACAGAGAGTTAAATGGCTTGCCACAAGTCACACACAGTCCATGGAAGAATAGGGAACTGAACCCGAGTCTCCCAAATCTCAGGCTCACACTCTAACCATGGGATCATCCTTCCTGCCCAATGAAAGAAAAAGGGGTGTGCATAGACCTCTCAAGTGTTATTCCTGGCATGCAGCAGGGTCATCTCAGAGGTGAAGGGGGTGGAACACTCCAAGTCCAAAAGAAGCATGAAACAACAAACTCTTCCCTTACCTCCAGGAAATCTGCTGGCCCTGGCCAGCCTTCCCTCCCCCTGTGAAGGCCCCACATCCACTTTCTCTGCCTACCCCCTCCACCTGAGCTGGGCTCGTCCTCCAAAGCATCTCATTGAAAGTCTGGCTCCTGCCCCAAATATCCCCATTTGGGTTGACAGGGCCGTCAGTAGTCCATTAGCCAATTCCTGCCTTCCATGAACACCTGTTGCATACCATAACACCGTACATTGAACTCTGAAGTTCAGGTTTAAATTCTCAGAGTATTTCCTAGAGTCCCCTTCTATCACCCCCCTGCCACTTGCAGCTCCAGCCCCATGGGGCCCCACAGATCCCCCTGAAGCGAGCTTGCAGCCCCTAGAGGGCCAAGGACTCCCAGTTGAAAACCAGCAGCATCAAACTGGAATCAAAGGTTGAAAACATTTACCAGCACTCTGCTCCAGCCGAATTAAAGCCCTGCCGAAGTCACACACAATCCTTCATTAAGAGAGAGACTGAAAAGAGGGGAGAACCATTGTCTAACTGATTATGTTCAACCATAAACACCTTGCATTGTTCAAAATAGGTTTGTTGGCTAGTACATACAGGGGTAGGGAGCTTAGTTACATAGCACATCCAATAAAATCAAGGGGGAAACCTCTACAAAGCTAAAAACAATGCTTAACAAAAACCTGTTCTACCATATTAAACAATTACCTTTTTACTACTCAGCCTGCCAGTTTCCAGCAGTTTAGCTTTTCTCCATTTTTTTCCTTCAGAGTTGGATAGAAATTGACTCTCTCAGCTCTGCAGCCATTCCTTTTCTGCTGGTAACAGCTCTAATTATGCACCAATTAACCTTAATTAAACCAATTCTTGTATAACTGCACACACAGACAATTTGCTGAACAAACAGCTTGACAAATATTGTCATTTAAAAGACTTAAAAACAAGTCAAATCCTTAATTGGAAAAGTCAGGTTCTAAATTGCTGCATATTGCTAGTTCTTTGTCCTTACAATGATAGAAAAGGAGTGGTGGCCAATCACCTTCAATGCTCCCCAAACCTTAGCAGGAATTAATTAGTTCTGGCTGATGGGTCTGAAACTGATTATTCCCATAGGAAAGCAGGGTAATCAAATATACTTCATTATTGTGACAGGCTAGTGTAGTAGGCACTGGAGTAATTGTCTTGACACTGGACTGGGAGACTGAAGACCTTGATTTTATTCTCTGCTATGTGACCTCAGGCAAATCACTTCATTTCTCTCTTTTCCCTCCCCAGCTTTGCCTGGTCTGTTTATTTAGATTGTAAGATCTTTGGGGCTGGGCCTGTCCCTTGCCTAGCATCCTGGGTCCCTGATCTTGTTGGGGCCTGAAAACCTTAAAGTAATACAATTAGGGCAAGAGTCACCAGATGGCAATGCTACAAATCACTTTACAGAGCAGGCAAACACAGTTCAGTCTTTGAAGAAATGCTCTGGAGTGCAGGATCTTTCTGAGGGAGCTCTTGTGAGTAGCAGCTGAGTTTGTCCTCTGCCTTGTCTATGCTACAGTATTTTGTCGGCATAAGTTATGCCGACATACAGCCCCCGCTGTTGCATGTCCATACTATGCTCTTTGTGTCAGTGGGAGCACAGCCACACTAGCAGCTCTTCCACTGACACAGAGAGTGTTGCATTGTGAGTAGCTATCCCTCTGTGCAGTTGGTCGCAGGGTGCTTTGGGAAGGGTTTGCACCTTATATGATCAAACTGACAGTGATGAGCACTAACACAAGAAGCCCACAGAAGTCTGGGAGGCGGGGGAGTGTGTGTGTTGCAGGACAGTGAGTGTGTTGGAATCCTGTCTCTTTAAGTTCAGACAGCAGCTGGAATCAACCAGTCCTGAGGCAGAAACCTGCAGCTTTGGAAAAAGTAATTCAGACCCTGAGTCTTTGTTGGAGAAGACGGGAGTGTCTGGCTCAGCAAGACAGGGTGCTGGAGTCCTGAGCTGTCAGGGAAAACAGGAGCAGAGGTAGTCTGGGCACATCAGTTGGCAGCTCCCAGGGGGGTTTCTGTGATCCAACCTGTCACAGCCACAATACATTGCATTAGACCAGAAAGACTTGTAGGAGTCAGAAAGATTCAGACCTGGACCAAAAATGTCTATAGGTTGGGAGGGGAAGTGTTCATAGATTCTTATACAGAATCCATCGTCATCCTTAAGACTATGAATATTTTCTCCCAATAAATCCTTCCATGTGTACTTCATGTACAGGAAGTGCCTTTGGTTTCCTGCTTCAAGACAGAACATGGCACCTCCATTGCGAGTCACTACAGTTGTTCCATCAGTGGCCATCGCCGTCTCTCATGTAGAAGTGTACCCTAGACAGAAAGTGCCTAAACGCTCTCAGAAACACCCATTAACCTTCTCTGGTATTCACTTGGCCTCTAGTGTATATAATATACCTGCAGTAGCTGGTCAGCATCGCCTCTTCATTAACAGGGAAGGAGCAACACCTCAGACTTCAAACCCTGGGCTGATAAATGAGCCTGGAAGCCCAATCACATGCCTCTCAGAGACACAACCAACAGACCAAAGCAAACACATGGCCTAATTAGAACCCCAAAAGCTGACACCCAAAGCCCCCATAGAGACACAACACATTGACCAAATGCCCATCTTGCCAAGTCCTTACCCTCCAGCACAAGATCTGCAACTACTCCTCAAATGCTCCTTCCCCACCTCCATTAACCTGCTTCCCATTCACCTGCCAGTAGGACATCAGCTTCTAGACCTAGCTGATATTGTGTTCACAGTCCTAGAGCAGTTTGATAGGAGTCTGTCTTACTAGAAATTGCTATTGGATTCCTAATAAACCTCCCTCACAAAAGCCCAGAATGGGGACTACTGTTATTTCTCTTTTAACTTCAGAGACTAAGGATCAAACCATGAAGCTGCCAGAGCCCAGAGGGATGTTGTGTTCAAGGGTCAACCGATTTCCCCCCTTCTTAAATTTCTGCTCTCTCTCCTGCATTTGTCCCACAAACAGATTTCCCATTGAGGCCACTGGGAGTTGTATACTCAGTTGTACACTTGACCAGTCATACTGCACTGGTGGCTTAGGATTTGATTCTGCTCTTAGAGCTGCTTGGGTGGATCCCTGTGCCAGCGTAGAGTTTGAATGAAGTCAATTTAATTACAAGATCAAGGAGTTATACAAGTCATGGAGTATTTTTTCTGTTCCTTCCACAGCACAAACTCAACATTGTTATTGCTCTACAATTTGCAACTCATGCTGTGCTTGTTAATTGTGAAAGTTACAGCTGTACAGTGGCAGCCTTTCTCTGCTCCTCCTGAAATCACTGGCAAAATTCCCATTGACTTCAATGGGAGCAGAGTTAAGCCAGTGCTGAGCACTTTGGAAAATCCTATTATAGACTCATAGGAATGAAGGGCTAGAAAAGACCTTGTGAGTCATCTAGTCCAGCTCCCTGCACTGAGGCCGGACCAAGTAAACCTAGATCATCCCTGATGGGAGTTTGTCCAACCTATTCTTAAAATCCTCCATTCTTTATTGTGAACAGTATATTTAATGTTTTTTTTCCCCCATTCAAATTATCTGCAGTCCCAAAATTACCATCTGAAAAATAATTCCAAATAGCAGTACAGTCCAGATTTTCCCAAGCTATTCACAGACAGCTCAGGAAGGATGGTCCAGTAGTCAGGGTGCTAACCAGAGATCTAGGTTTAACTCCCAGCTCTGCCACAGACTTCCTGGGTGACCCTGGGCAAATCACGTAAGCTCTCTGTGTATCAGTTCTGCACCTGTAAAATGGGGATAATAGCCCTTTCCTATCTCATAGCAGTGTGCAAGGATTAACATGTTAACGATTGTGAGGTGCTAAAATATTATCATGATGGGACCCTGATACATATTTAAGATAGATAGAAAAGCGGAAATGTATTGAATACATTTGTTGGGAGTTATCTTCTCTAATGTTTAATCTTCCCATATTCTCCATCACTATAATGCACCACTTTTCAAATCTTCATTTGCATTCTCACCAGAGTTTGGTCCCTTTTCAATCCCTGCCTCATTTGAGCGACCACTGAAGTTGCTCTGTCAGTGAATGGCAAGGATTATGCTACCCATCATCCCTCCCATAAGACCTTATCTACACGGTATGGTAGGTGTGATTTGTAAACCACACTCATGTGCTGCACTCTAACTACCCACGTAGACTCTGCAGGTGCGATCTAAAAAGGTACCTACTTCATGTCAAGGCAGATTATGTTGACCTGAATTTAGCTTCCTTTCAGAGCAGACCCATAGGATCTACACAGAGTAGGGTGACCAGAGAGCAAGTGTGAAAAATTGGGACGGGGGTGGGGGCTAATAGGAGCCTATATAAGAAAAACACCTAAAAATCGAGACTGTTCCTATAAAATAGGGACATCTGGTCACCCTAACACAGAGTGAAGAGCTTTAGAGTACTTTTCAAATCACATCCCTGTGTGCACTTTGTCAGCACTGTGTAGACAAGCCCTAAGCCTCTCAAAGGAGAATTGCTCACACTCCCTGGGGAAGGAGAAGGTTTTCATGTGGGAGCTTGCAGAGCCTCCCTGAATAATTTCTCTTTGCTTTTTCCAACCTGGTGACACACTTATAACAGGGTGTCTCCAGACCTGCTGACACATCTCACAGGTTTTCACTTTGTATAGAAGCAGAAACAAAATGCCCTTCTTTTATCTCCCGCCGTTTCAGTTTGGTCTCTGCACCAGCGCGCACACATGGCACACTTCGTTCTTGCTGACACGAGCGTTCTGTTTTTCAGCAATGCAGCTGGCAAGCCTGGAAACAGCAGAAACAAGACCCAAGGGCCTGCCATTGCACACTGCATTACATGTGATAGCCAAAGCTGTTCTGCTTTTCACACCACTAGAAATTCAACAGGGATGTGTTACATTAGCACACGTTAACAGTCCTGGCTGGTAGCAAGCCTACGGTTTCTTTGTGTTTTTTTTTTCCCTGCTGCACTGTTGTCTTTGCATTTTTACTTAGTGTGCTGTACTTCCATTTGAAGCAAATGTGCCAACCTTTCTTCCCCCCCGCCCCCCGCGCGCGCACACACACACACCAGGATGCTTGGATTTTGTTTTTGTTGTTGTTGTTAGTGGTGATGGTTTGTTTTCAAAGTACAGCCTTCCTGATAATTTTACCAATAGGATTCTTTATACCTGTATTAGCAAACAAACCCTCGCTCACATACAGATAAGTGTGCAAAATGCACATCATCGCCAATTTATTAGCTTGGGTCACATGATATTCGCAAGAATTGATGTTAACACTAAGTGGCATTAGCAGGACCTTCCCATCAGAACCACATTCATTGTCACTACTAGAGCAGCAGTTGTGCTACATGATAAATAATTATATTATCCACATTCATTTTGTATCATTGTACACAGTAGTATGCTGGTGCCATATCACACTTCATTAACACACTAGACGGGCCAGCTCCACAGAAATACATTTCCTGACACTTTTCATTTGAAATATTATTCTACTAATTAATATACTGCAGATCAGAAATGACACATGCCAAGTAAAAATTTGCATTCCTATATTAATAGAAAAAGAGCATTAATTAAAATCCATTGCGCTGAAAAGGATCACTTTACAAACTTACAGAGAAGCTGTCAAGGTTGGTAAAGCCCATATTTGACACCCGTTGTTTTCCTGTCTCTCTCTGCAAAGTCCCTGTAATTCTCTGTGTCTTTGTCATCACAAAAGCGTAATTGCTCTTTAAAAACAAATCAGCAACCAGGCATTTAAGAACAACCCTAGGATATGACATCAGTGTGCTTATGGAATGGAGGTAATCGAAGAGGTCTTGTTCCTTTTTCCAGAGGGGAGGGGCAGGAAGTGGTTGCTACACTATTCATTATGATTTTTTTAATTATTGTGCTGGTGCTGTACAAAACATGGAGGAAGGGGCACTCCCTGCTTCAAGTAGTTTACAGTCTAAGTGACAGTAATGGCTTACAGCCCTAATGTTGCATATGCCTTAGTGTGGTAGCTAAGGAACCCCCTAGGGGTCCCCAGAAACCACACAGTAGAGATTATGGGGTCAAACAGCTAGTGTGTGGCTGCTGAAAAGACCTAGGAAATTCCCTAACTACTCCATTAAGTTCCTCTGCACATATCAGAGCTAGCAATAAGGGTGCATCACTGCCTTTTGGGTTGCGATTAGGTCACCTCCTGAGACATACCCCCAAAGAGACACATCTCTTGATCTAGCGCAAGGGTGGCCGACTTGTGGCTCCGGAGCCACATGCACCTCTTCAGAAGTTAATATGCAGCTCATAAGAACATAAGAATGACCATATTGGGTCAGACCAAAGGTCCATCCAGCCCAGTATCCTGTCTGCCAATAGTGGCCAATGCCAGGTGCCCCAGAGGGAGTCAACCTAACAGGTAATGATCAAGTGATCTCTCTCCTGCCATCCATCTCCTTGTATAGACACCATCTCTGGGGCTGGAGCTACAGGCACCAACTTTCCAATGTGCTGGGGGGGAGGGGTGCTCACTGCCCAACACCTGGCTCTGCCACAAGCCCTGCCCCCACTCCACTCCTTCCCGCCCCCTCTCCTGAGCCTGCCATGCCCTCAATCCTCCCCACCCCCCCATTAAAAACACCTTAGAGAAGTTCACCAAAACCTTCTACTACCAAAAATTCAAGGACTGAACTTCAAAGTTGCCCCTCCCCTATCTCCCCCAAGGTATTTCAGGGAAGCTATGGGTATGCTGGAAAGTGCTAGTGGCTGGCCTCAAGGGGGATTTGGATTCAAAGACAGTCACAGACCTCATTGAAGCCAATGGGCCTGCCAACAACTCTCCTGTAGGCTCAGCAGGAGGAGCAACCACGCACCTTTATATAGTGAAAACAACTGTAGTCAATGGGGGCTTCTGCCCAGGGCACGAGGCCATATGGCCAGGACAGAGCTGTCCCCTGGTTACAAATGCAGGATGTAGGATGGGGTAGCAGGTGGCGTGTACAGAAGGAAACAAGTCAAAAGTAGTTATGAGCTGACCTTGAGAGCAAACAGAGACACTGGTCTTCTTGGGCACACAGCTCACTGGAGGAGCTGACTTGGGGCTTTTCTCAGCAAGGAAACTGCCTGCTGTTGTTTGTTTCTAGTGTGCACAGGGAAGCAGGACTTGTTAGTTACAAAAAATATTTGCAGCAATATAACTGATTTTTATGGCTGAGTGTCTCATCCTAATGGAAAAAACTTTGCCAGGCCTGGAATTTTGGCTAAATGCTTAGGCCAAAAGAGCAGCAATGTGAAAACATCCACCTTTTCATAGACATGTTCAGGGCCATCTTCTTACCCACGTTAAGTAGTACCTTGTTCTGCAAGTAGGTCTCTTGTTTTCAATAGGGCTTCCTGCCAAGTAAAGTACTACCCAGTGTGAGTGGGGCCAAAATAACGAGACTGTGCCACCCCAACTCACCCCAGCTTGTGCTCACCAGTGTGATTACAGGGGGCACAATCTAGCCTTTAAAGAATATTTCGCCATGTTAAGGGTCAGCTCATACAGTCCAGTTTTGTTGTGCCATTAGTAGAGGGCTCTGTGAGAAACCTGTTTTGGAGCGGCTTTGTGCACTTTAGAGAGAGAGATTATTAGAGGGGAACTTCTGAACTGATTTGGTGAAAAACAATTCAACAATCAGGCAGCAAGAGAGTGTTTAACTCCTGTGCATAGGAACGGAAGATCACGCTAGAACACAGAGTTAACCTTAGAGACACATAACAGTGTCTCACTTAAAGCAGTCTCCCCAAATCAGTAGCCCACATGGCCAGGATCCGACTTTCATGACTGCAAAAATGTCCTTTTTGCTTCCTCGGTGAAGGAAAACAAAATGTCTTTTTGTTTCTCCTTATATTTCCCCCAACTCATTGTTTTGGCCCCAGAGCCAGGATGGCACCCAGTTGTTTGTTCTCCAGTGTGTTGTCTTCAAATCCTCCTGTTGCCCTGAAATGCAAATATAGCCCCCATTGTATTTGGCTGATAATTGCTTATTCTGCATAGAAACCTAGGTAGACATGAGAACATACACCCCTTGGTCTGGCAAAACCAGTTTTTTTCCACTTGTGATGGGGAGTAACACCTTGATGCAAGCTATAAGGATGTATTTTTCAGCACAGACACAGAACTTTTTAAATATAACCAGCACGTATATTTCACAGTGATATTAAGGACCAGCATGATTTTGGCTTTCATTTAAGATCTCACCATGGCACCAAAGTGTTCCATGTAATGCGTTTGTCAGGCTTGACACAAGCAGCTGTGACAGTACAGTGAACCTGTTGGCAGTGAGGGATTACTAAATCACAATTACATCCAAGGACAATGGCTTCACAGTAGAATCAGATGCCCCACTCCACAGAGCCCAAGGATAGGAGCTAATACGTCTTTAATTTGGACATGATGTTTAAAATTAGTGATTAAGGAGCTAGCCAATATGTCAAACTTCTCATAGTCCTCCCAGGACAGTGGGATTTAGAAGGAGGCTGAAGGATTTATCTAGTTACAAAGCTGTTCCTTAACCCTGTTCCTGGGAGTTCTGACTGAAGAGGGGCAAAATTCAATAGGGCTTTAGTGGATGATCCTTGAATGATTCCTATAACCTTTCTATCACAGGATTTACATGCTTTGGACATGTTAAAAGAGTTTAATATAGCTGCATTTAAGTTAATGCTATTTTTTCTTTCCTAAGCTCCAGACTCTGATATGCTTTCAGAAGCTGAGTAGCATCATCTACCAAGAGTAGTTAGTGGAACTGCTCTAGAGTAAGGTGTTACTCAACTTAAGTAAGAGCGGCAGAATCTGGCTTTGTGTATTTTTCTTATGGACCAGGCAAATGTTTGTGAATATAAGAACATAAGAACAGCCATACAGGGTCAGGCCAATAGTCCCAAAATCCTGTCTTCCGACAGTGGCCAATGCCAGGTGCTTCAGAGAGGATGAAAATAACAGGCAATCGAGTGATCCTGTCATCCATTCCCAGCTCCAGGTAAACAGAGGCTAGGGATACTTAGAGCCTGGTGTTGCATCCCTGCCCATCCTGGCTAGTAGCCATTGATGGACTTAATATGTATGTATTAAGTGTTGCACTCTTGATCTATACCCTTTGGTTTGGACCTCACCTGGGTGTTTCAGATGAAGTTTGGGCTAACCTGTTCTTAAAAACCTCCAGTGACTGAGATTTCACAATCTCCCTAGGTAATTTGTTCCAGTACTTGACTACCTTTACTGTTAGAAAGTTTTTCTTTAACGTCTAACCTAAATCTCCCTTGCTGCAATTTAAGCCCATTGCTTCTTGTCCTGTCCTCAGTGGTTAAGGAGACAATTTATCATGATCCTCTTTATAGAATCTTTTACTGGAAGACTGTTGTGTCCCCCCTTAGTCTTCTTTTCTCCAGACTAAACAAATCCAGTTTTTTCAATCTTACCTTTTAAGTCATGTTTTCTAGACTTTTAATCATTTTTGTTTGCCTCCTCTGGATTTTCTCCTATTTTGTCCACATCTTTCCCAAATTGTGGTGCCCAGAATGGACACAATGCTTCAGTTGAGAAGGGGCATTCCTCTTACAGAAGTAGGTGCCTTTGTAGATAGCTTAGCTTAGCTCCCAACTTCAGCTTAGCTCTCAACTGAGAAATGGCTGAAAATGTCAACAAGCAGAGGTAGTACAAACACACATACACACACAGGTAAGCAGCTAGGAGTCTGAGTGCAGCTCAGCTCCTTGTTTCATCAGATCAGTTTACATTGATTTTCATTTTCAAGGTTTATCTATGCAAGGAGAGGTGCTAGAAACACACTTATTTTCTCAACAGAAGCTGAGATTTCCCCTTTACAGAAGCTGGATCTGTTAAGGTGTTCATGTGTAGAACTGGATGAATTTTTTTGGATGAATTTTTCGGCAGATAAATGCAGATTCATCAACATGAAACACAAGTTCACTTCAGTATCCCCAAGACATTTCAGTTGGAAAAACAGTGTGAAAGACTTATGTAAAAAACAGAGATGTTTTGTTTCAACATTTTTTAAATGAAATCTTTTGATTTTTAGGTTTGAAACAACTTTAAAAAAAATAAAGGAAATTTTGAAACAACCAAAAATGTTGTTCAACCTTAAATAAAGTATTTTTTTGACTTTTAAATTCACCAAAATTTATAAAAGTTTAAATTCCAATTCAACATGAACATTTCCCTCCCCTTGGAATTATCAGCGAGCCAAAAAATATCCATTATTTGCTCAGCTATACTCATCTATGCCTCCTCACCAGAGGATAATGTTACTGGCCTGGTAGAAAAACTTGAAGCTCAAACTGCAGCTGAAAAGGAAGAGTGTAGTGCAATGGCAGGAGCAGAGTCCTCTTGTGGGCCTTGTATTGCCCCAGTGTGGTTGCAGGTCTTCCGAGGAAGAAGTCTGCACCTCCAGGGCCCGCTGTAGCAGAGCTCCAGCCCACCAGCGAATTGTCCCTCCAGTCTTACTTTCTCTGGTGGCGGAGGAGAGCTGAGCCCCCAAAAGTTCCAAAATAAAAGCAAATCCAACTCAATATTGGACCAGCCCCCAGTCTTCCAGTGGGGCGCCCCATCTTCTCTTGCTCATGCATTGCTCGCTCCTGGCGTCTGGCTGTTCTTGCCCAGTAGCTGCTCCAACTAGCAGGACAGAGGCAGAGCTCCATCCTCCTTCCTGGCCCACCAGTCCACAACTGAGCCAGGCTTTCTCTTTTTATTCCCCCTCCACGCTTGGCATTGGCTTCATGTATAATGGAGGCGGGGCTAGCTGGGGCCACAGGCTTTCCTTAACCCCTTCTCTGCTGGTGTAGGGCCTCTCTGCCCATAACAAGAAAGTGGAAAAAATGAAACTTATGGGCCTAGTGAATATATGTGCTGTGATGTGCAACTCTGGCCTTTCACAGCCGTCCGTGTATGTTCCATGAGGACAAGGTGGTGCTCAGGACACCTGAATCCATTCTTTGTAAGGTAAATCCTTCCTTCCACACTTCCCAAGAGGCTGTGCTTCCTTCATTTTGTCCAAAACTATAACACCCAAAGGCATGGCACACCTTGGAGGTCAGAAGAGCATTGAAAATCTGCCTCAAGCATGAAGAATCTACAAGAAGACTGGGTTCCTTATTCGCGTCCTTCCACCCAAAGTGCCATGGACTGAGAGTTACCAAATCCTCCATCACTATATGGTTTAGACTATGTATTTTGGAAACAGACAAATCATCAGAGGTTCTTGTCCTGGAAGGGGTCAAGATGCGCTCCACGAGATCCTTAGCGGTGTAAGTGAAATGAACAAATGCGTCCACTTTGGAAATTTGCAAAGCAGCCTCTTGGTCTACAGCTAACACCTTTGTTAAGCTTTACAAAGAGGACTGACTTATTTTTTGCAGAGGCTTCCTTTGACGGGAAGGTGCTAAAGGCGGTAGCCCAGAAAGAATATATACCTTTGAGCAAGCTCATTAAAATGAGGGGTTCTTCTTATCTACTGAACTCCTATTTTCATATCCCTCCCTACATCTGATGACTTTAAATGGAGCCATTACCTTAGGACCATTTGTCTGTGGTCTAATGTACATAATTATTCTGTGTCTGTCTGTCTGTTAATGATATTATGCAAGCGTTATAGATTGGGAATAACTCATCTAGTGGCAAGTAGGAGCAGAGGGGGCATGGTCAGAGTATGTGGAGCCAAAACAATGATTTGTCTCTGTGAAGCTGCAGCGAGGGGATCAGCCCAGAGGTCTAGACTTGTGGGAGATGCCTTTACCAGAAAGGAAATTATTGGTAAGAAATTTTCCATTATAGTGATAGACTCAAGGAGCTCAATCTTATTGCTGGAAGATTCTCTGCACCTCGTCTTTAAACCATGATTTGAGGAATTCAATAGCTCAGACACAGGTTTGATACAGGAGTGGGTGGGTGAGATTCTGTGTCCTGCATTGGGCAGGAGGTCAGACTAGATGATCATAATGGTCCCTTCTGACCTTAAAGTCTATGATTCTATGATTCTATGAATCTTCTTATATTTCAACTATAAGTCACTGGGAGAAAGGCCTGTCAGAAAGACAGTGGGAGATGAATGCCTATCCTCAAGAGGACCCAGCTGGTGAGAGTTGATTGCAGTTCATGCCTGCCACGGAACAGTAACAGAGGCCATTTTCACGGTCTTTAACAATTTATTTTCTGTTTACTCCCTTGCCTCCCTGTATCTCTTTGGGCACACGTGAGTGACACAGGCAAAAAGCAGCAGTCTTTTTATGACAAATTGTTCCTGTTTTCCAGATGACTGGGGAAGCACTGTAGATTTTTCTACACCACTGAATTCTAGTTTGCCCTAAGAGAATGGCCAGCTCTGAAAGAGCAGGTTTCTGAGATGACTTTTGTATCTCCCCTTTACTACCTCTCTAGTTTGTCCCCTTCTCCACTTATCTTCATGAGCACACAATGAAAAAGAAGTGGTCATGCCATGACCAAAGTCCCTTACATATGTAAGCAGGGGCTGAATGAACTCTCCCCTGACAGCTAGCTGGTAGCGGGAGAAACTTCAGGAGCAAACTGTATTTACATGAACACACTTACTCTGCTTAGATATTTAGAAGACAGAACGGCGTTTCTCAAAGTGATCAAAGTTAGCAAGTATTGGGTTACAAATCAGTCTAGTGCTGAATGCAGGGGTAGTGAAATGCTGTTATCAACACTGTTGTCTGTATTGTATGAATAAAGGGGAGAAGAACTGTGCTTAACCTGTCCCGAATGAGGGGAATCACCCTCAGCTGATAGGACCTCGTTAAGCTAGGGGCTGGAATGCTAGACCCCTGTGAAAGTAAGATGGGGGTGGGGACAGATGTCCCAGCCAGAAGGTATGGCTTCTTCCTCTGTGTACCTGGTCTGGTTTAACCTGTTCCTCCCCACTGTTCACAGATAGAACTAAATAAGTTTCATTAGGAGGCTTTCATTATGTTAAGTACTCAATGAGAGCTGAAATCACTCCTGGTGGGGCAGTGTTTCTGCCCAGCCTTCTGAGAGCTAAGGGTATGGCTACACTTGGCAGCGCTTTGAAGTGTGAGTGTGGTCACAGCGCCAGCACTGGGAGAGAACTCTCCCAGTGCTGCACGTAAACCACATCCTCTACGGGTGTAGCTTGCAGCGCTGGGAGCTGCGGTCCCAGCGCTGCGGTGCTGATTACACTGAGGCTTTACAGCGCTGTATCTTGCAGCGCTCAGGGGGGTGTTTTTTTCACACCCCTGAGCGCGAAAGTTGCAGCACTGTAAAGCGCCAGTGTAGCCATGGCCTAAAAATCACGAAGAGACTGACCTACAGAGGTCACAGCAGAGAGGCAGATGGCAGTGGGATGTGACTGATGGATGACCGGGGAAGGTGGCAAGCGGTCAGCTGGTAGGGCTGGCAGCCAAAGCAAGTGCTCAGATGGCAGAGCAAGCCAGGTGTCTTCTTCCTCGAGTGGGAGGTGAACTCACACAGAGGCACTTCTGAACCCTGTGTTCTCACTGACCAAGGACAACCATTGTGAGTGGGGTGTTGGTGAGGGAGCAGAGGGGAGCACAGTAAAGGAACTTCTGGTTGTATAACTCACGAACATGAGGCAGAAAACTCTGCCCCATGCACTCTGAGGTGGATGTCGTGCTCACAGTTTTAGCTTTATGAAACATAGTTGCAGCATTTTCCCTAATTAATGTCGGGTGACTTCCCTCCTTTCCTTAAAAGTTTCTTTGCTATAGTCAGACTCTGTGCTTGCGAGTGGGGAAGTATTGCCTCTTAGAAGCACCCACGGGTGGTGTATAATTTTCCCACATTACTGGGTGGGGGTGAGAGCAAGTTCTGTGTTGTCTTGTTGTAAAGTAACTCCTAGATATTGAACCCAGTCCTGGTTACTACCGGCTCCACCTGGCAGAGGGGTTACACACAGCTAATGAAATTAGAGGCACATCTGATAGATTTACGTAATATTAACAGCCACACTAACACTTTCATTGCCTGTCACTCCAGGTGAAGTCTTCCAGTCCCTGTGAAAGTCAGGCACTAGCTGTATTCGCTAGCATTTTTTGGCATATTAAACACAGTCACCCCAGTGACCTATGAGAGATTAGAATGAGTCTGAAGGAACTCAATATGCCATAAATATCCATATATGTGTATGTCATTAGAACAGACAGCTTCATTGCAGTTTCGAGTAGGTTCAAATCTCAATGACAAACTGCTTTCGAAAATTCTCTCTCTGAACCTGAATTAACTGTCAGACTAATCCCCATGCAGCAGGGATAACATTTGGAATGAGAGAGACTGTTATACCCCAGTGAGAGTTGGTTGGTCACCCCCGGTGACTCAGACCAGACCACGCTAGGACGTTTTAATTTCGCTGCCAGAGGACTGGCATGGCTGGATGACAAGACCCTGGGAGCCACAGCAAACATTCTGGGAGCACCTGTTCTTCGTTTGCTCCTGCGTCACCACTTTCCTCTCATGGTGCTTACTCCCCTTGTTTTGTTTGGATTTTGTATTCCCCCTTCACCAGCCTGCCAGCTGCTGCTGCAGCCTCTTTATTCACACCGGCAGGAGAAATTGGATGAGTGCTGTATCCATCTTACCTCGCTGGGCCTGACTCCTGCCAGGGTAAATCAGGAGTGACTCCACTGAAGTGAACGGAGTGACACAGGTGGAAAAGCGGTGTGAGTGAGAAGAGAGTCAGACTCCCTGCCTCTTGCTTGAGCAGTGCTGTTGCCCTATTGGAGACCAGGCTGCAGCACTGTAAAGCTGCTGTCTGTCCTGGGGCTAAACAGCAACAATCCTAGTTATCAACCTCTCCAGCCGAACATCAGGGAGGCATTTCTGTGGTTATGCAGTTTGGGATGAGCTGCAGCAGCCGTCTCCTGTCCCCGTTTAATTCCCCTGCCAATGTCCATTGCCGGCTGGGCCTCAGTCTTTTCTAATGAGGGTAAAAATATTGTTCAGCTGCAGCAAAACAAAAAATAAAAACAAAAAACACTGCACCGATTTCTGTGACAAGTCACTCACAGCTTGAGAGAGCAAGCCTAGCTGGCAAGCTGTCCTTTACTGGCTGTCTTGTTTGCTGCAAGGTGAATGGAAGGCAATTCATTTGCAGATCTCCTCCCACACGCCTGACAAAATGGGTTTTAATGTACTGATACGTTAGCTCAGCAGTGCAGAATAGGATCCTCACTGCACTTGTGCCACCCATTGTTAAACTTAAAAGGAAAAGAAATGGAACTGAAGACTCACTGTTCTCTGGATGAAGAAAAACAAATCAGTATATGGGCCTTGGGGCTCTGATCAGAGATATGGCTTTAGGATGCCCTTCATTTAACAGCATTTATACTTAATATTTTGCTTTTATGTGTGTCTTTGCTAAAGGGGTGTTTCCAGTGGGGTCCCACTGGGATCGGTTCTCAGCCCTATGCTATTTAACATTTTCATCCATGACCTGGAAGAAAACATAAAATCATCACTGATAAAGTTTGCAGAGACACAAAAACTGGGGGAGTGGTAAGCAATGAAGAGGATAGGTCACAGATTCAGAGCAAACTGGATCACTTGGTAAGTTGGATGCAAGCACAACACATACTTAAATACTGCTAAATGTATGTATCTAGGAACAAAGGATGTAGGCCATACTTACAGGATGAGGGACTCTATCCTGGGAAGCAGTGACTCTGAAAGATTTGGGGGTCGTGATGGATAATCAGCTGAATGTGAGCTCCCAGTGTGACACTGTGGTCAAAAGAAGTTATGAAATCCTACGATGCATAAACAGGGGAGTTGATAAGTTGTTTTGCCTCTTTAATTGGCCCTGGTGTGACCACTAGTGGAATACTATGTCCAGTTCTGGTGCCCGCCATTCCGGAAGGATATTGATACATTGGAGAGGGTTCAAAGGAAAGCTATGAGAATGATTAAAGGATTACAAAACATGCCTTATAGTGATAGACTCAATGACCTCTGTTTTGTTTAACAAAGAGAAGGTTAAGGGGTGACTTGATTACAGTCTACAGATATCTAGATGGGGAACAAATATTTAATAATAGGCTCTTCAATCCGGCAGAGAAAGGTATAATATGATCCAATGGCTGGAAGTTAAAGCTAGACAAATTCAGACTGGAAATAAGGTGTACATTTTTGACAGGGACCATTGGTTGTGGCGGTTTCTCCATCACTGGCAATTTCTAAATCAAGATTGGATGTTTTTTCTAAAAGATCTGCTCAAGGAATTATCTTGGGAAAGTTCTGTAGTCTGTCACTCCAGGTGAAGTCTTTCAGTCCCTATGAGAGTCTGTCCCTACCTGACTAGCCTTTTGGGGCATTTTAAACAGAATCACCCCAGTCTAACAAATGAAGATTCCAGCCTGTGCATAAATTCCCTATGCTGGCTAGAACTCATTCGTTGCCTGCATAGTTATAAGCTTGTGAAGGCCAAAAGAAATCTTGAAGGCTATTTTCCCCTACTTTTTCAGACCTGGGACGGTATAAAAATGACTGTGCATTTTGGAAACTTCCCCTCAAGCAGCTGTACTAGGAGAGAGCATTGGAGCAGATGCAGAAGAGGAGAGTGAGTGGGGTAGAATGCCTATTGACAAAAGATGGTAACATTTTTAAAACATTCTTCCTGATGAGGGTACATTTTTAAATGGAGACATTCTGATTTTTTTTTTTAATTTCACTTCATAGGGTTACTGTATACTCAGATGTTGTAAATCGGCGCTGCTCCTTCAATGGAAATAGTTCAATTTGTGAATGATTTTTTCATTCTCCAGATTGCTCCTTTGCTCAGTTTCTATCCAGTCAACATTTTTTGCAAAAATTAATTTTTTTTGATGTTCCTCCTTTTGTCACTGAAAGAGGGGCAAAAATGAATATGTTTTCACTGGAGGTTTCATCAATTGGGGAATGGGAATTAAACAGTTTTCTTCATGAAAATATTTGCTTTTGAAAAGAGGCTTTTTGATTTAAAAAAAAGGGGGGTTAATTCTGGAAGTTTCAGCCACTTCTACATAAAGTTGTTTAAACTTGCTGGGTAATGGGCAAGCTATGCTATACATGGTTCTAACACAGGCTCTCTTCTGTCCACATATGTGGCCAGGAACCATGTTTGAGAGCTGTGTTTCAGGCTAGGTATCCACCAGAGTTAACCTGTTTCCCCTAGGCCTTAGCCCTACTGAGTTTTTTTGTGGAAGTCTCCCATGTTTCTGAAGCATCGCATTGAGAGGGGTGGCAGTGCAGAAAAGCCACGGGATCTTTACCCATTGTAACGTCTAGATCTGCTCTGAGCAGCAAGAGTTGACAAGGTGGCAACTGCAGCAGAAGCTGAGCTATGCTATCACTGCTGCCAGCCCAAATATTCATACAATGGGAAGAAATTTTCATAGAATACTTAGTGTAGCCCTTCTGTGTGATTTACTGCAGACAGTAACTGTATCAGAAGAGCCACTATGCCTGATTCCTGTGCCAGTCTGACAACTTTTATTATGCTCAGCTGCATGCTGCGAACCCATACTGGGTGGCAGGAGCGATCTGTGTTCATCAAGAAGGAAGAGTTTTCAAGTTTCAACAACTAGCGCTTTTTCACTGCGTATGGGAGAGGAGGCATCTCCTGCCCTCAGACCAGCCTGATAAGCAGTGAAGCTATTAGCATGTCTACCTGAATTTAATTGCAGACAGCAGGGTACAAGGCCAAGAAAGCTGATGTCTCTCACCATAAAGTTCTTTTAGTTTAAACCAACTAACATCAGCCATGAGTAAGTCTATGATTTAGTCACAGGTATTTTTTAGTAAAAGTCATGGACAGGTCACAGGCAGTGAACAAAAATTCATGGCCCTTGACCTGTCCATGTCTTCTACTATAAATACCCAGACTAAATCTTAGGTGTTCTGGATGGGGCAGTCCAGGGCGCTGCCTCTGTAGAAGTCACAGAGGTCACAGGATCCATCACCTCCGTGACAGAATCGCAGCCTTACCCATGAGCTGTCCGAAATTGGTGGCATAGGAGGTGGCCAGCCTGTGCCCCAACAAAGCTTCCGGATGGCAGCCTCTGCAGAGCGGACACAATCCGAGTCATAGAAGATGGTCACAAATGCATCACAGTCAGAGAACACTGGGCTGTTCTGCTCCAACAGTGGGGAGGCCCAATTGAGCGCTTCACCAGAAAGTTGGCTGACCACTAGCACCACCTTAGTCTGGTCTGTGGGGCATGCAAGGAGGTGGAGCAGGAAGAGAAGCCTGCATTAGTCCAGGAAACCTCAGGGGCTGGTTCAGGCGATGCATTGTCTGTTCGGGCATATGGTGTCACTGCTTCTCCCTGTGAGCTTGCAAGCTACTCTCATACAATCTGTGCCTCAGCAATGAGCTGCACTACTTGAGCCTGTGACCAGTCTAATTGCTCACGCAAGTGTATGTTGTATAGCGTGGGTCTGCAATGTGAGGTTCTCTGCCTGTAGAGGGGTGACTAGGTCCTGCAGGTCCCAGGCCAGCCGGGATCCCCTGGTTGGAGGGCAGCCCGCACCTTCCATCATCTGTGGAGGGGTTGGATGGATTTGTGGCAGGCCTGAGCAATCTGTCACAGCTAGGACATGGGCAGTCAGACCCAGCGGTCAGTCAGAAGTCAGGCCAAATCAGGTACTGGGAGGCCAGAATTTGAGTCAGGCCAGAGGGTAAACCAAGAGTCAGGTATCAGGAGACAGCTGGGGTCAGGTTACCTGGAGATCGGGGTCAGGTATCAGGCTATAGACAGCAATCAAATAGCCAAACTGAGGACAAACCAGAGTTAGAAGCTGAAGTTGAGGGTCTCAAGCAGATGGAGGGAGGCAGGCTGTCCATATTGTTGCTCCTCAGGCAGTCCCCTTTAATGGCTTCCTGATTTAGATACCTGTATCAGCCAATCAGGAGGCTCTGTGGAGATGTCGCTCCGGCCCTGCTGGGCGGTACTTCCTGCCCAGCCCCACCTCACAAGGTCATCCTGTAGAAGCCTAGCCTAAGCCTCCTATAGTGATGTGGCAGCATCAGCAGCCCAGAACTTCCCTAATTGTTGGTTCTTGCCCTACAGAATCTAACAGAGAGGTTGTTTCTGAGACAGATATTCTACTTCAGCCCATACTTCTGTGTGTTTCCTAACCAGGAAGCTCCAGCAGTGCTGCTAGATCTGGATAAAGCATCTCTTTTTCTGTTTCCTCAGATCCTGTTTCCTCAGAATGTAGTGGCCACTCATGGGCATTGCTTCCTAGTCTTAACCTCAGAACATAGTCCCAAATGGATCCCTAGCTACCTGTCCAGCTCTTCTTATCAGTGAGATGTCATCGCTACCTTTCTCCCTACCATTTCTTTTGTAGCTGAGCTGCAGGCTCAGGAACCAGGGGAATGCTAATTCTGCAGCCACCTTAGGGGGACCAGATAGCAAATGTGAAAAATCAGGATGGAGAGTAATAGGGGCCTATTAAGACAAAGCCCCTAATATCAGGACTGTCCCTATAAAATCGGGACATCAGGTCACTCTAACCCACCTGCCCCTGGGTTTAATCAGTTGGGTGTGCACTAGCCCTGTCTTAACTTTCAAGCACTTAAGCCTTTCCATGTTGGTGAAGTCCCAAACTAACAGGTGTTGCCCCCCAAGACAGACAAGGAAACCCGCTACACTGGGTACCACTAGTTGCTTAACTACAATGAAAGATTTGGCAGATGTCTTGCTCGAGGGATGCAAACAGGGTTCCGTTTCTTAAATCTTGGGATTCCTATGACACGTTCCTACCTGTCAGATTTCTCTTGGTCTGGCAAACGTAAACCTATTTTTTTTTAAAAAAAAACTTCTTGCTTATTAAGAAGCAAAATATGCAGTAACTAGATGGACATTTAATGAGAGAAGGCTGGACAGCAAAGGTGACAAAACAGTGACCTTTCAGTTGCAGCTCTCAAGACACAGTTTGTCCAGAGGTGCTGAGCTTAATGAATTTGCTGGTTTCAGATAAAATCTAATGGGCATTATTCATATCATAGGACTAATATGAGGTGATGCAAATTTCATATGACTGAACTCCTTCCTTAAGAGAAGCCCTGAGTTGTGCTTGCATAAAGGATCATTGAATTATCTGCTATTCCTAGCAAGCAGACTTCTCAGGTCACAGCTGGAGAAATCCATCTGACATAATTTAGCAAATAATTCATCTAAGATGACTACCATTTTTTGTCCCATTTATTTGTAAAAAGGGGATAGAGAATAAGACTGAGAATATATTATTGCCCTTATATAAATCCATGGTACGCCCACATCTCGAATACTGTGTACAGATGTGGTGTCCTCACCTCAAAAAAGAATAAAAGCACAGAAAAGTTCAGAAAATGGCAACTAAAAATGATTAGGGGTGTTGGAGAGGTCCATATAGGAAAAGATTAAAGAGTCTAGGACTTTTCAGCTTGGAAAAGAGAGACTAAGGGGGATATTGATGAGGTATATATAACATCATGAGTGATGTGGAGAAAGTGGATAAGGCAAAGTTATTTACTTACTCCCATAATACAAGAACTAGGGTCACCAAATGAATATTAATAGGCAGGCAGGTTTAAAAATAAAGGAAGTTCTTCTTCACGCAGCGCACAGTCAACTTGTGGAACTCCTTACCTGAGGAGGTTGTGAAGGCTAGGACTATAACAGTGTTTAAAAGAGAACTGGATAAATTCATGGTGGTTAAGTCCATAAATGGTGTCTCTAGCCTCTGTTTGTCAGAGGGTGGTGATGGATGGCAGGAGAGAGATCACTTGATCATTGCCTGTTAGGTTCACTCCCTCTGGGGCACCTGGCATTGGCCAATGCTGGTAGACAGATACTGGGCTAGATTGACCTTTGGTCTGACCCGGAACGGCCGTTCTTATGTTCTTATGTATCTGAGGCACTGATGCATCAAATACATTTTAATCAGTTATATTGCTGTGCTAAAAAAGCAATAATTGTTATGAGTTATGTCAAGGCATCCACACCCCATGGCAGAGCGGGTAGCAATACATATATTTAAGGTTGCCCAGCACCTCCAATTATACAACCTTATTTTTAGTTGCTTATAACTTTTGACAAATTTTTACCATTTTGGCTGAAGTTTCCTATCCCAGGTGCCTGGCTCAGGCTTAAGGGATTGCTACCATAAAACTCAGCACAAGGACCACAATAGGCAGCAGGTTTAAAACCAATAAAAGGAAGTATTTCTTCACACAGCGCAGTCAACCTGTGGAACTCCTTGCCAGAGGATGTTGAGAAGGCCAAGACCATAACAGGGTTCAAAAAAGAACAAGATAAATTCATGGAGAATAGGTCTATCAATAGCTATTAGCCAGGATGGGCAGGAATGGTGTCCCTAGCCTCTGTTTGCCGGAAGCTGGAATTGAGTGACAGAGGATGGATCACTTAATGTTTACCTGTTAGGTTCACTCCCTCTGGGGCACCTGGCATTGGCCACTGTTGGTAGACAGGATACTGGGCTAGACAGACCTTTGGTCTGACCTGGTAGGGCCATTCTTATGTTCTTATGAGTTTTTCTGTACAATGCCGAGCACATTGGGATCCTGTCCTGACTGGGGCTTTGACTGGATCTACCAGTTTTGTATTTAATGAAACAGTTTAAGTTCTTCTCGAAGCCCACTGCAATCCCATTAAGCAGAAATCAGATCTTCAGAATGAAACCAAATGGGAACCAAATAACAGAGAGTGACTGAAATGCCTCTAAAATTCTATCTGTGCAGTCTGTTGAAAATCTTTGTTTTAATTTTAGACAAGCTGACAACCAGAAAGCCTAAAACTCCAGTAGTGTAAAGCTGCTCAGACATAACCTACTGTCAGCGCAAGGCACATTACTACTATTCACAGATAAGAACCCCTGTTGCATAGTGCGAAGGCTGAGACAAACAGGCAATTCATAGCTCAGGCTGACATTCCACCCTTAACTTGTCACTCGCTGGAGTGTTTTTTTCCTACTTGTTAATACCACTGCAGGCGTGGAGGTCAGCACCTTGGCCTTAATTCTGAATCCTCTGGATGTTGTTAGTCTGCTTTGCACTCAGTGCGGTTTAAATTGATTGTCTCAATGTTATCATCTTCGTTACTGGAAGAAAAATAAATTCTGGAAGGTGGAAAGATCCTCATTAGAAAGCATAGAAAAGGTGCTATAAACGCATAAGGCCTGGCAGTGTGATTCAGGGGCTGAACTGGAAAAAAAAAATCAGTTCGGTTTGAACCAAAACTGACTTTTTTCTAGGTTTTCTCAACAAAAACATTCTGTTTAAACTGAACCTAAGGGTTTTGGATTCATGTTTTTCATCCTTCATTTTTGACAGCTGGCTAAATTCCAAAACAAACCTCCGGCTGGAAAGAAAAACGTTTTATTTTGAAGGGGCGAAAATGAACCAATTAATGTAAGAACTTTGGTGCCCCCTAGAATAAGGTACTTTTAGTGAATTTACTAATTAAAAAAATTGCCCAGCTCTACAAGTTAGCTCCACATGAGGATGGGTTATGATGATTTAAGTTGTCCTTTTTAATCATGGGGAAGTGACTCTCTAGGACTCATGAATGGTACCTGGATACAAGTAGAAACTGCTGTGCTAGTCCTTGGTCACTGTATTTTCCATTTGTCTTAGGGGGCGGTTCTTCCCCTGTGTAGGCCACACACTGAGGCACTGGAAATTTGAATTTCACCAGAGGCAAACACACCAGCTCTTGTGCAGAAATGCCAGGGGATTTTTAGCAATCAGCAACCTTAGATTTATGCCCCAGTCTGAACTGAAGAGATCCCTTCTCAGGGCAAGAGGGAAGCCAAGCCTGCATGCTCCTCCATCCTGCCGAGACCACCAATGCATGTGCCACTTAGGGTTCGGACACATGTCCATTAGGAATTGAACTAAGTGCATGAACTTCTTTCAGTTACTGATCAGGAACCAGGTGGTACTTTACTGACTGTGGGCTCAAGCAGTAATGTAGTAAAGTGTGAATCAGGTAAATTAAGTTTACCTGCTTTTCATTTGGGGAATATGGAGTTCAGGTTACCTCTATGCCACTGGCCCCAAGTAACAATTGCTTGGCACCTAGTCAGTGGCACCAGTGCAAACCACATGTACTGCTGTGATTTGGTAACATGTTTTTCTCACTTGATGCTGGTGTAAGCGGCTCCAGAAGGTAGAGGGCAATGGTGAATTGAGCCCTTGGTTTGATTTGGCTCAGTGCCCCAAAGACAGAACACCTCAGCCCCTGAGCTATGCCAACACCACTACAGTCTTTAAAGAAAGGTGAGGAAATTGGTACACAGGAGACTTCTTCAGAGCCCCCACCCCTACGTCAGCAGAGTTTATAGGTTTCATCCCGCCTGCAGGTAGCTTCACATCATTGCACATCTTGTCAAACCAATTACTGCCCTGCTGCATAATAGCTGATTTCACAAGGTCTGGGATGAGGAGCTATATCTCCAAAGACAGGCTTTAAACCAACAGCTGGAATGCTTCCCATTCCTACAATCTATGCATTTGTATAGAGCATAGCCTTAACGAGAGTCCACACATAACAATGAGAGTCCATACATAGCATCAGAGGAGGTAGGCCAAGCAAACCCTCATAGTACCAGTCATAGAATCACAGAATATCAGAGTTGGAAAGGACCTCAGGAGGACATCTAGTCCAACCCTCTGCTCAGAGCAGGACCAATCCCCAGATAGATTTTTGCCCCAGATCCCTAAATAGCCCCCTCAAAAATCATTTAGGTTTTTAGGGGTTTTTTTTTTTACAAAAAGTCAAATTTTTCAGCTCAAAAATTTTCACAAGTGTTTTTCCCTTGTTATCAATTTGTTCCCCACAAAAACGCTACAGACCATTTTCCAACCACCTCTAGTTGTGATTGACATTATTGCAAGTTTAGAGTATGTGCTGTTTGCAGGAGGCCTGGCTCTTAACGTAACAGTAAGTCATTCCCTTGATTTCCCCTTGGCTTCTGAGACTGGAAACTGTAAAACTGCAATCTGTTTGAATGAGACCTGCACTCTTAAGCCTTGTCTACATTATTAGAATCACCTGGTACCATCAATTGGTATGGCTGAAACAGGATGGAAGACAGTTTGGGGCTTGTCTACACAAGAAGTTTGCCTAGAATAACTATTCTTGATTAACTCCACATGTGGATGCTGTTGTTCTGGAATAAGAGGGCTTTATTCCCAATTACTGTAATCCATTTGAGAACAAGAGCATCCACAAATGATATTAATCAGGAATAGTTAATCTACTTTAAACTCACACTCTACCTTATTCTGAGTTAATTTTCATGTGTAGATAAGCTTTAGATGCAAGTGTAAACAAGGGCTATGTTGATAAATCATGACTATACCGGGAGCATTGGGGATCTCTGTAGGGGAGAAGGGGTGGTATAAGAAGGAATCTTATCTCCAGGCCACAGGGTTACTGCAAAGCTCTTCTGCAACCACTGTTGAGGAGCAAGGTGCACAATCTCCTTTGTACTGCTTGTGACTCTCCTTTGCAGGAAGTGGTGGCTGGGCAATCAGTACTGTAACAGCCATTGGGACAGTTTACCGAGGCTTGCAGTATATTCTCCATCACTGACCACTTTAAAGTCAAGATTGAATTTTTTTCTAAAGGATCTGCTCTAGGACAGGTTTCAGTGGTAGCCATATTAGTCTGTATCACCAAAAAAAAACCTTGTGGCACCTTAGAGACTAACACATTTATTTGGGCATAAGCTTTCTTGGGCTAAAACCCACTTCATCAGATGTATGAAGTAAAAAATACAGGAGTAGGTATAAATACGTGAAAGAATAAGGTTGTTTTACCAAATGTTATGTCAGTCTAATGAGATAAATCAACTAACAGCAGGATACCAAGGGTGGAAAAATAACTTTTGAAGTGCTAAGAGAGTGGCCCATTACAGACAGTTGACAAGAAGGTATGAGTAACAGTAGGGAGAAATTAGTAATGGGGAAATTAAGTTTAGGTTTTGTAATGACCCAACCACTTCCAGTCTTTATTCAGGCCTAATCTGATGGTATCTAGTTTGCAAATTAATTCCAGTTCTGCAGCTTCATGTTGGAGTCTGTTTTTGAAGGTTTTTTTGTTGAAGAATTGCCACTTTGAGGTCTGTTATTGAGTGACCAGATAGTTTGAAGTGTTCTCCTACTGGTTTTTGATTGTTATGATTCCTGATGTCAGATTTGTGTCCATTTATTCTTTTGTGTAGAGACTGTCCAGCTTGGGAGTGGTTGGGTCATTACAAAATCTAAAATTAATTTCCCTGAGGGGGCAAGATTTGTTCCCCTGACAACTCCAGTCTGCGATATGAAACAACTGGGTACCAGTTCCTAATACTCAGAGATTTACAGAAAAACTGGAGCTAAAGAAAAGGATTTCCAAGATGGAAGCATTTCGGCGTAAGAGCCTATGGCTTTGTGTTGCATGTCACAGGGCAAGCCAGCATTAGACTGCTCAGTGTAGCTAACTGCAGCCATGGAAGCACTATAGCAAAACACTTCATTAGAATGGAATTAAAGGTCCATAACCTTATTAGTTCCACCACTTGCATGCCTTTGTGATATACCTTGAGGTGCTGAATTCAGTGATGGGAGAAAGAAAAGCGTTGGTAATGCAAACTCATGCTCTGAGCAGGAGGGGGATGTTGGTAGGACAATTGCTTCACTCTTTTACCCTTCTTGGGTAAGCTCTTCTTTTTACTCATGTTTTCCTCCATGGGAGTTATTTTTGTGTGAACTTCCACAAATTGGTTGCTGGCTGATTTTGCTTTCTGTCGCAAAGCCCGGTTGGAATAAGGTAGTCATAAAAGTACAAGTAAACAGTTAATATTCATATTCTCGTAATTTCAGTCAGAAACTCACTATGTAGCTTCAAATAAAACTGAGGAGTGATGATAGGATTTAAAAAACGCCCCTCCCAGACACACAACGGCTCCAGTGGCATACAACAGCTTAGCAAGACACTTGCATCATAGTATAGGGGCTTCTTGTATAGAGTAACCCGCAAAGCGTGCTGTGGATGTGTGTGAATCATTTTTATTAAGAAGTGTTCCTTCAGAGAACAAGGTCTAAATATTCAATCCATAAATTCTTGCAATACAAAAAAGCCCCTGAACAGCTGTTCCTATTTCCTTAAACTACAAAGCTGTTTTCTCAAGGTCATATTGCTCATTTAAGACACAAAACAAAAACAAAAAACACAGCAGCAGAAAGCCTTTTAGCAAGCTTAGAATTCATTTTCATATATTTCAGAAAGTGAGCCTGTTTTATGCGGTCTGACATTGACGTGTCGTTGAAGGACACTTACCTCTTCCATGTTACAGGAAGCTTGAAATAATTGAGGGCCATGGAGGTTCCAGTTCACAAGTTTAGGAGGGTCACTGGAAACCAACTTTCTTACACTCGTGCAGAATAGTTAAGGGCACTCTGGCAAGTGACCCTTGTTCCTCCAGCAGTGGCCATCAGGCATTTTGTTTAATGGAGTCCTGCAGCTGCTTTGGAGACCTATCAGAACCTGCATGTGTTCAGTAGAGGCCTAGGCCACTGGAGCATCAGACCCCATGTGATGCTTCCTGGGGGTTACCAATGGTTGCGAGGAATCTTGGTACCACCTGCCCTTAGCATGACAAAGCAATGTCTGTGCCCATCCAGGGATCAGCTTCCCAATTCCACCAGCTACAGGCAACACAAGCTGCCCCACGCCTAGCCAGGTCCTGCTCTTTCTTTACAGCTTAATGATTGGCACACCCCAGCTCTCAACTTCTCTGAGCATCTCCCTGGGGTGTCCAATCCCTGGTCCACTGGCAACTCACAATATTCCGAGATTTGCTGCCTCCAAATCAGTAGTACACCCCAGTTTACCAATTCCATCTCAGATCACTGCTCCACTTAGATATATTTGCAGTGAAATCAAGTATAGGGTTATTTAACAACGCACAGAGATTTGAGTAGTTGCAAGTAGAAGTACTGGAAACAAATAATATAAAATAAAATCAGAACACACATGCTAAAGTCTGGACTTAATTAACAAGGTACTCCCGTGTCTCACCAAGCATTGCCGACCCCAAATCCTTGCAGCACTTTACAGTCAGGTTTGGCTGTGCCCCTCCCTCCCCCGCCCCTTATGAGACAGCTTGCCTCCTAAATGAAGGAGCCTGTGTGTTTCTTTGCTCCCTCCCTGATTTATACCAGTTCCATCCTTTGTCTTTAACCTTGGTCCCATCTTTTGTCCCTGCTCCTTGTTTCATCTGGTATATTTCCTTTCTTGCTGATTTGGCAAATTTTTGCAACTAGCTCAGTATGCAAACAAGCATTGAGTGTGAGGCATACAAACCACAATCCACAAATGGCCAGGAGATAGGCATCTATTACCTGAAAGGAATATATCTGAAATATATCACCTCCTGGTGACCTGCCTTAACTCCAAAACCTTAACATAATCTGCAGTTTAGATACAGAACTCCTTAGATACTATCCATACATACATTTTGCAATTATGATGATGATCAGTGAGCCACTGGCTTTTGGCAGAGACATCATATGACACCTTTGTGAACTCTTATGCATATATCCAACCCAGGGGGTCCCTATAAAACCCTCTGCACCACCTGTGACATCTGACTATTGACAGATGCCAACAGGTCCATGGGAACAAATGTCTCACCCTGCTCCGTCAGCTGGAAGAACTAATCTGTTAAATTAATAGCTGTGAATGGCACACAAAAGTGGGATGAGGAAGAATTTTACTCAGTTTTCTCATTTTCCTGTAATGGTCAGCACCCCAGGTTCCCAAATGCAGAGCTGTCATTGACTGTATAAAACTGACCATTTTTCATATGACTAAAATGACCTAATCTAGGATTTTTTGAATGTGTCAAGAAGACAGGGGATAACGGAGAACTGGCTGCTATAATTTATTGGGATTTACAGAAATCCTTTGACAAAATCCCTCACAAGAGGCTATTCAGGAAGCTAAGTAGTCATGGGGTAAGAGGTAAAAATTACTGTCATGGATTAGAAACTGGCTGAGAGGCAGAAAGCAGAGTACGTATAAAGGCTGAGATTTCAACCTGGCAAGATTAAGTAGGATGCCTCAAATTCTGTTCATAATAATGAAAGGGTGAATGCCAGAAAGTGGCAACATTTTCAGGTTGCAAGTATTTTCCCTTGCTCAAACTGAGAGAAGACTGAAAATCTTTTGGGAGACCCTAACTGAGCTAAATGAATTGGGAGCACAATGGCAGATACGTCAGTGTTGGCAAAAGCAAGACGCAATGTAAAGAATATTGGAAAGAATTATTTGACTATTCAAGCACACAGCTTTGCTCTAAAGTAACTGTAACTGCGCAGGGAAAAAACAACAACCCTGACATGTTGCATGCCCAGAGATGGTCAAACAGAACAAAATGAGGGGATATAAAATGTGGGGTTGTAATAGTGTAATTCCATTTTAGAGAGTGATGCTACGTCCTCAGCCTAAAACACTGCATTGAGTTCTGGTCCCCACCCAGAAATGCAGAAGATCCAGTGACAGGCAACAAGAGGATTAGAAATGTCTCCATACAAGGAGAAAAGGTGAAGGCTCATGTTAGTTTAGGGAGAAGAAGAATAAAAGGGGGACATTATAGACGTATATAAAATCGTGACTGTACAGAGAAGGCAGGTTCAGGCTCTCCTAATCAATACGAGAAGAAGGCAGCCAATGGACTGGAAAGACAACAGATTTAAGACTGACAGGTAATACTTCATACATAACTACATAATTAACCTGTGACACTCACTTCTATGACCCCATTCAGGACAAGAGCTTAGCAGGATTTTAAAAGACTATTAGACATTTATATAGACAACGAGAACATCCAGTTACATTGGGTAGGACAAAATAGAAAGCATATAAACCCTCAAGCCATGAGACATCAAGCATCCACTCATGGGGTTAGGAAGAAAGTTCCCCTAGACACAGATGTCACAGAGTGACTGGTCCCTTTAATGGGAGATGAGGCCAGCCACGCCTGTGCCATAATTAATTAGTTGCTTTCCAACCTGAGGGATCAAGACTAAGGAGGGTCAGGTGAAAAATTAATGGAGCTGGGCCTTATAAAGGACTGAAAGTGAGCTCACAAAGAGGGTGAAACTGCAGGCAATCTGGCTCTGCTGAAAGACCCTGAGCTGCAAGGAAAAAGGCCGTCCAAGGCCCTATACCAGAACTGGGAAGGACATGAGGTACAGAGTCCAGAACACCATTGGCCGCAAGGCCCAGAGGGTGAGCTGAAGAGAAGCCCTGAAGAGCAGAGAGATGTTTTTGCTTGGTTGGGACTTTTTAGTTTGGACTTTTGGTACCCTGGAAGGGTTATGTTTGTGGTGCTAAGCCACATCTCCAGCACAAACCAGTGTCTGGGAAGCCGAGGAAACCAACCTCCATGAGGGAAAGTGAGTAAGTGGCAGCTGCCTCATGCTTGACTAAAATGGGAGGGCCTATGGGGCATGGAGGTGAACAGCTTATAGCTCCTTGCTATATAACGGGGAGTCACTTAACTAAGCAATGCCTCTAGAGCAGGCTCTCCACAACAAAGATGCAGCAGTGTCCTATGTGGAAAAATCTGGTGCAGCCAGGCAGAACAGGGGAGACGGAAAGGAACCACCATTTATCTGGGAATGACAAACACCTTGATTTTATATGAGATCACCATTAAAGTTATTGGCACCTCCCTTCTCAAGATCACAGCAACAGCATTATTAGGGGAATAAGTTAGTGAGAACATAGCTAGCAAACCAGTGTGGGTTTTCTGCCAGTCATGGAGGCAGACAGCCCGGGAGGCAGGTGTAGGGAAAGCTTGTCTTGCTTACCAAGTTGGTCCAATAAAAGATATTACCTCACCTCACCTACCTGATCTCTCAAATATTCTGGAACTGACACGGCTATAACTACACTATATACTTGCACCTGAGTAGCCATTTACTCAATGAGGGTGAAAGACACAAAGAAGTGATCTGGTAGTGTTTTGCCACCAGTGTACACAACCACTTTGCACAGGTGTAGATGACTCCACAAGGCAAAGAACAAAGGAGAATCTGGCTTTGAGTTTCTAGAAAGGAGAAGAGAACATGGATTGAAACATAGCATTGGTCTACACTGCGGGGGGAGGAGGGAGGAATTGATCTAAGTTATGCAACTTCAGCTAAGTGAATAACACAGCTGAAATCGACATACTTAGATCGACTTACCGTGGTGTCTTCACCGCGATGAGTCAACTGCTGCCATTCCCCCGTCAACTCTGCCTGCGCCTCTCGCAGCGCTGGAGTACAGGAGTTGACGGGAGAGCACTCGGGGAATCGATTTATCGCATCTAGACTAGACACGATAAATCGGTCCCAGCTGTATCGATCACTGCCCACCAATCTGGCAGGTAGTGTAAACATACCATAGACATGGTCAATAGAAAAGGGACCCTCTTTTCCCCTTCATAGACTGTGGCAAGTTCCTGCTTTACAATCCCTTCTACTAAATATAGGTTGAAAATCCTTTCACAATATATTCTATGTGAAAAGATTCCACCTCTCTGTCACATCCCCTCCAACAGGGAAATTTACCCTCTGGATTACAGAAATGATGATTGTGTGTTCATCTAGATGTCTTTGTTCATAAAGATGAGACGTCCAGAAATGTTCCCCATGCATCTTAAAAACTTACTGTCCTTTCACTAGTGCCAAGAGCTATTCAAAGGAGAAACTGCTCTGAACAATGGATTACCAGGGTGACAACATGGGCAGCTGTGGATTCATTCAATTAATCAGAAGCCACTTCCTTGCAGCAAAGTGGGTAACTGAAATTAGCTTTTTAATTGACATTGTGCAGCTCTCTATTATAGACATGCCTCTCTGTTGGAGGAAAGGTGCCCCCAGGAGGCATATCGTCCATGCATATCTCAGCTTGCTGTGCCTGCTTCCAGAAGGGAAAGATTCCAGTACTCTGCCGTACTTGCCAGGAACAAACATTCTTTCTCTAGCTGATAACTTCCATGCCACATCTGATGATTTGAGTGTATGCCACATGGATTCATTTTCAATAAGGCCAGAGGACCAGAATGCCTGTGTATCATTTTTATTCCATGTATTGCTGCCAGCTGCTCTATTTGAGAAGTCAGTCCTTCCAAGATTAATTATTATTGTAGAGTAAAAATCTCTCCCCCACTGCATTCTTGTGTAGTTAACCTTCTCTTATTTTGTTTGGAGAAATCAGAAATCCCCTTTGACTGCGTAGCTGACATCTTCAGCAATTTAACAAGATCACAGATCAAAGGTTGCCTTTGTGGTTATAGGTATAGTTGAATCGACAACGTGCGTCATCTACCACAACCCAATAAAAAAAGAGAACATTTTTATGGTGTCTTTTTAACCTTGTTTTGTTGGAAGTGTTGCCAGTTTGAAAAGTGTTAAATGGTAAGTGACGAACTCTATAAAGCAGTCCTAAAGAGAGAGCTGAGGCTCTGGTTCTTCAGTAGCTGGCTGAGCCATACCTTAAGGTGGCTTGCAGTGCTGCTTTGGTCAGTGGTGAAGCCTCTGTCAGCCTTCGTGCTTGCTGCTTCAGTAGTTGTATCCTAGGTCAATACTATTTTGGGGTTCTAGAGTATTCTTAACCCCCGGTCTCCCCTTCTTTCTGCACTTTGTACTGTCACATCATGCCTCTATCCTGTGTTTCTTTGGTGCTAAGGATTCAGCCAAAAAACAACTTCGCTAAACACCTGAACTGGTGTTGCACTGACACCTCATTTAGAGGTGACAGAACCAAACTTCAAAGTGACCTGGAGAGATGAGAGCAGCGTGGGGAAGGGTGTGTGCAAGAAATAGAGATTTTCTTTCTAAGCATGTAACTGAGTGGTCTGGGAAGATGCGTGCAGTGGTCATCGCTAATTGTTTGCAATTGTATTTACAGTGTTACCACAGCATTTGTAGTATTCCCAATACCATTAAATGTATGCTGGCTATTAAGCTTGACTAAAGTGGACAGGAATTGCTAGAGGGAGCCTGGTATAGAGGCTAAGGGAGTTGATTTAGCTGTGGAGGCTTCAGGGACGGAGAGTGTCTAAATCCTGGTAAAGTGGAGTGACTTCCTTCCAAGCCTGTTCTGAAAGTCTAGTGAAGATGCAGGAGAAAACATCCAGATAGGAGCTAGTTCTTATGGCCATCTCAGCTATACAATCATCTTTGTATAGTCCCTGTCTGAGATGGCTATTGGATCTCAGTTATTCCATCTACTGGTTGTTAGCTCCTGAAGTGACCTTCATTTAAGCTTGTGTCAGGATAGGCTAGAAGACCTAGTTGTGCTAAGGGGAAAAATAAACCTCTTAGGGTCAATAATGTTCTCTTTTGGGGATCTATTATTCCCAAATTGGAAGGGCCAGGGTGCAGAAGTGGCATTAGGTGCTTAGTTAGTATCAGAGAACCCTCAGTTACACATTTCTACCTAAAAAATTCCTTCCATTAATCTATATAAAGAATCTGGGACTAAAGTCACAGGTAATTTAGACTGTAAGCTCTGTTGGGGACCATCGTTGCTATATGTTTGTATCATGCCTAGCACCATGAGGTCCAACTTTCTAGGTGCTACCACAACACGAAATACAGATAAAGCATTGTAGAGCTATAGATGGAGTGTGAACTGGATTTTTACGTCTATGATGTTGGGTTCGATTCTTGAACCCAGTTTGGCAGAATGGGCTACTGCTTGAGAAGGTAAATTGCTAAGGATCTGGCCAGAATGGGAGCAGTGTTCCGGGAGGTCAGAATTCACACATATTGTCGGAGCTGTGCGGGGAAACTGGCATGGAGCCTGTTCACAGTTGCCTGCTTCCAGCCAGTGCTATCAATTCTTTACTAACTCTGTATTAAAAAGTCTCAATAAGATTTTTTGGTGCGTAAGTGCATAATGCATTGCACATTAAATTACTTGAGTCCAGAAAAGCTGCATATATGAGCCTATTATCTAAATAGGTTAGCTACTTCCCACAGCCTGGGCTAAAACATGGTGTCTCTTAATTTAAAAATAGTATCTTAGGTCCCAATCCTATTCCCACTAAACATCCCATGGACTTCAGGGGGAACAGAATCAGGCCCCTAATATTTTAATAAGCCATTTCCTTGACAAGTTCATGGGCTACACCACATTCAGGATAAAGAATATCTCATAATCAAATTAAATAGAAGCTACTCAGACCTTGATGGTAATGAGTGTAATTAATCACTGCTACTGTGTAGCATCTCTAACATGGCAGCGGCCTATAAGCAAAACAGCGCAACCAAAGGCAGCCTGGGAATTTGACCATAAAAAAATGCAAGAACAAATTAAAAAAATGTTTCTAGTTCATTTTGTGGCTGGGTTCATGATCCTCTAGTAATAAGGTGGGATAGGAAGAGTCTTGTCTCACATGACATCATTCTGGGCCCAAAGCTAGTTTTGCTATTGACTTCACTGGCCCATAGCTACAGCACCTTGAATTCAAGTGCCTGTCCCTTTACACAATGGGGAGGGGAGGGGCCACAGCACAGCGTTTCTGTCTAACCCAAGAGTCACAGATCCTATTTCTATCAGAAGGCTGCCAAGATAACTAGCATGAGGAAGATGCAACTGTCTCAACACTCATAGCAAAATCCTCCAGAAAGTAACTAACTGTCTTAACATCAAAGATCGAAGAAAATTGCCAGCACCTAATTTAGGGTTTCGCCACAATCTTTGCTGCTTGCTGTCAACTCTAAGCTTTTTGTTTAGAAGTTTAGTTTCTTTATTTCTCCAGTGTAAATCCAAAGCCTTGACAGTGGTGCTGCTCCACTGCAGAAAGCTCTTCCAGCCAAACAAAGGCAGTAGCAAAAGTGAGCCGACTCAACCTGTTTGCTAAAATGAATTATGCAAGTTCAGTATTGCATTACTCAGTTTTTGCACTGATTATTTATGAGTGCTGCTGTAATTAAAATGCTATTTGTCAGTAAAGTAAAAATACATTAAGGCCAGAAGGGACAATTATGATCATCTAGTCTGATGTCCCTGCACATTGCAGGCCACACACCATCATCCTATTATTGCATAAATCAGATAAGACTGATCCTGTCAGGAAAAGGCCAATTTGCTTATTTTAGCAGTCACATATGTTATCGCATTGTGTACACACACAACACACAAAAATTGTTTTTTTTTTTGGGAGGGGAGGGCATAAGCATAAGTATCCCTTATTCTGACTTGCGTGTCCCAAATGTGGGTGCCTGCATGAACTCCGAAGTTAATTACCAGGTTAGTCTGATAGCGCTGCCACCAGCAGCGATTCCAGTGCCTGACTCACTTGGTCTCCCAAAAAACTTCCCTGGGGAGACCCAAAACTCAGGATGCCTGTACATGTCTCACAACAGAAGGGAACTAATCCCTGCTCCCGTTTTTCTCCCTCGTTTACTATTAATCTTCAGTTCTCTGCTGTCCCCTTCCCTGGAGAAGACCCTGGCAAAGATCACCCTTTTCAATTCCTGTGAAAGAAACAGAGAGATCAGTTTTCTCTCACCCTCACTCCAGAGTCCTGCAAATGCAAGCTTTGTAATTCTAACACAAGAGATTTCTCTTCCCCCGTCTTCTTCCTCCCACCAATTCCCTGGTGAGCTGCAGACTCAATCCCCTTGAGCCCCAACTAAAAAAAAAACAATCCAAACAGGTTTTAAAAGAAAGTTTATGTAAGAAAGAAAAAACATAAAAATGGTCTCTGTATCAAGGTGACAATATACAGGGTTATTGGCTTAAAAAAAAATGAATAAACAGCCTTATCCAAAAAGAAATATCAATTTAACATTCCAGCAACTACACACATGTAAATACAAAAACAATATAGCTATTGTCTTCTACCTTTGTACTCACAACTTGGAAACAGAAGATTAGAAAGCCTTATCATAATCATAATTCCTAATCTGAACCTTAGCATCCAAAATGTGGGTGCCTGCATGAAACCTCCAAGCTTTATTACCAGCTTGGATCTGATAGCGCTGCACCAGCGAAAATCCAGTGTTTGGCTCAGTCTGGTCTCCCCAAAACCTTCCTGGGGACCCCAAGACTCAGATGCCCTGAGTCTTTACCACAAGGAAATAACCCCCTCCCCTTGTCTTCTCTTTACTTCCTCCCCAGGCTTCCCCATGGGTTATCCTGGAAGATTATTGTACTTAAACTCCTTGAATTACAAAACGAGAGGGCAACTTACCTTCCCCCTCCTTCTTTTTCCCCCTCCCAGTCTTTCCTGAGAGAGACCGTAATCCTGGCCAGGGATTTCTATCCCCTAGAGCCTCACTTAGAAAAGAAATCCAACAGGTTTTAAAAAGAAAAGCTTTATATAAAGAGAGAAGAAAGACATAAAAATGGTCTCTGTATCAAGGTGACAATATACAGGGTTATTGGCTTAAAAGAAAAAATGAATAAACAGCCTTATCCAAAAAGAAATACAATTTAAACATTCCAGCAAACTACACACATGTAAATACAAAAACAATATAAGCCTATTGTCTTTCTACCTTTGTACTCACAACTTGGAAAAGCCTGGAGAAGATTAGAAAGCCTGGAGACAGAGTGATCCCCTCAGAGACTAGAGAGCAACAGACCAAGACAAAGAACACACACCCAAAACTTCCCTCCCTTGAGATTTGAAAAATCTTGTTTCCTGATTGGTCCTCTGGTCAGGTCTTTGGTTCCCTTTGTTAACCCTTTACAGGTAAAAAAACATTAACCCTTAGCTATCTGTTTATGACAGGGGGTTTGTTACATAAATGGATAGTTAGGCTCCAAGGATGGGTTTTTCAAAAATACCTTACTGAATTAGGAGCATAAATCCCATTCACTTTGAAGTATGGCTCAGATCCTGCAAATGACTCAATATAGAAGAATCTTTGAGTCAGCGTAGCAAATTTTATGCCATCTGATTCCCTACACTTGTGGGGAGTATGGCCGGAGTGAGGAGGGGCTGGGTTAGGGTGCCTAGAGCTCTACCCAATCCTCAATGACCTCTGAGGTCCTTGTTAAATTGCTGCGGCCATCATAACTCAGAACAGCCCATAAATTACTCTAGTTGCTTAGGTGGCAATTTCAGTCCCTGGTAGGGTTGCCAGGTGTCCAGTTTTCAACCCTGAAAAGGGACCCTGGTTGCTCCAGTCAGCACCGCCGACCAGGCCATTAAAAGCCCAGTTGGCAGGGCTCTGGGGCTAAAGCAGGGTAGCCCCTACCTGTCCTGGCACCGCGCTGTCCCCTGGAAGTGGCCAGAAGATACGGCTCCCAGGCAGGGTGGGCCAGGAGGTTCCATACACTGCCCAAGCACTGGCTCCGCACTCTCATTGTCCAGGAACTTTCCTGCACCCCAACCCTGAGCCCAGTGAAAGTGAGTGAGAGTGGGGGACAGCTAGCCACCGAGGGAGGGGAAACATAGTGAGTGGAGGCGGGGCCTCGGGGAAGGGGCAGGGGGTGGGGTCTCAAGGAAGGGATGGGGCTTGGGTGTTTGGTTTTGTGTGAGTAGAAAGTTGGCAACCCTGTTTGGACTGTGAAGCAGGGAACGCTCAAAGGCGGTTTAATCATATTTGCCTGTCCTCTCCTGAGATGTTCCAGAACAGCCATCTGTTTCTAAACACCTCACTCTGATAGATATTTGTGCCAGGATTATCTTTACCAATCCTCCTCCTTTTAGTCTTTGTTTTTTCAGGTCTCCCTGTCCCCCCACCCTATTATTTTGATCAAACTTTATTCCTGTAAAAAATTGCCAGGTTGGCTGCTTTACACCAAACCCCTTTTCTTTCTCCATAGAAGAGCACAAGCAATAGGCACTTCCCCAAGCCACCTACCCATGTGCAACCTCTATGGGTGAACCAGGAAAGTCCATTCTGCGCAGTCAACCCTTGGCCTCTCTCCACCAATAGAGATCAATGATTCTGTACGGGAGTGAGTCCCACATCAGATACCAGGCTGTACCCCCTTTATTTTCAGTTTCATGTATTTTATATGCTTCAGAGATCACTTCACTCCTGTGTCCTCAAGCTCCTACTCTGCTGTGGATTCCCCTGTAATGAAGTTGTCAAGAGCCATGGTGAAATACAAATCCTTCTTCAGCACTAAGAGCAACATTACTGCAGTGGAATGATTATTAATGGCTGCAGACAGTGCTATTCAGTCATACAACAGAGATTGAAATCTGGCATTCCAGAGTTAAAGCTGGCCAAGCTTGCGCCTTTTACAATAATACTGTTGCAGAGCAAAAGAAGCAAAACATCCGGGGAAGGTGATTTTATTGGCTTAGAGAGTTTTAGGGTTAATGCATAAAACAGAACCTCCCAGCATTTGATCACTATGTCAGGCTATGCCACAATGATGCATGATGACAGCCAGGCAGCAGCTACATGACAACCAAAAGTCAGTTTGACTTTAACACAAGCTATGATCCTAAAGCTGGCTGAGTCCCAGCCTGTACCCAACTCAATTCCGGCGGCACACAAAAGAGCCACATCTTACAAAGATTTGCACGCTCATATTCAGTCCGAATGGTTCTAACAGCTGTACAGCAAAGCAGAGCAGTGCTGCTGCTGTAGTATAAATCTGAGCTAGCTCCTCAGCAAGCGATAATGGAAAAAGTGTGTGTGTGTGGGGGGTGGGGTTGGATATTTAAAAAAAAGATGCTCTGACTGCCGTGCTAAATCATACTGTGAAGACTTTGTTTGCCTTGCTTCTATCACTACGGACAAAAGGCAGTTTGCCTGACCCAGGAATTGGTGATCTGTTTTTTGTTTTACTAATGCTTTAGATGAAGGATATATTTATAACTCATTTGTCAAGGATTAATAAAGGATCAACTAATGCTTTCATAAATGGTTACTCAATTGTTACAGAGCCCAACAGGTCAATAAGTTGCTTCTGACCATTTAACACATGCTATTGATGTGCTTAACATCATTCTGGAAAAAGGGAGCTTGGCCCAGGAGCACCCTCCTGTGGCAGGCCACAGCACAAAGACACACCTGCCTCAGTTTCCCCTCAGGCCAGTCATTAAAACACATACACCACAGTCTCTCCCAGTGTCCAATCAAAATTCCATCTTTGAGCAGAATTTGTTCAAGTTCACACACAATAGTTCATGGAACCTGCATGGCTTCTCCACTTCCTAAAGTAAGGCACAGAAATGCACAGCAATTTCCCAAGCTCCTCACCCAGGAGTTCACCAGCACGCGGATTCCAGTTCCTTTCTGTCCCTGTTCCAGACCCCCGCCCCCTCCAGGCTTTCCCAGTGAGAGTAAAGAGTCTCGCGCCTTTAGCCCAAGACAGAGTTCAATGGCTCAGCTCCTTTTCAGCCTCCCAGCACAGAGCTCTTCAGCTCAGGACAATCAGCAACTATCTCCTTGCTGGCTTTCTAGCACATTCTTCCCTCTTCCCAAGGAGGTTTCTTTCTGCTTTCTGCTCTCTGAAGACTCTCTCCCAGGCAGCTCTAGCCTGCCCCTTTCTTTGTTCCTCTAGTCCAGTCTGTGCTGTCAGGTTCCCCACCGACTCACCACTCTCTCCCATGTATACGGCCCAGATGCATTCTCTTAAAACCCAAGTGGCGTGAGATGATGAATCACTGGTCCTGCTCGCTGTTAAAGGACCAGTGTCAGTCTGTGACATCCATAACATGATGATCGCAACAGTCCATCATTTAACAACCCTTTGTCAGCTACTTATATTAAGGGTGCATTTATAAAGTAGCACAACTAGAAGTACAGCCCATACAAAAAAGGGTTAAATTGTGAGAAGGAAAAATAAAATCAAAGCCACCGACAATTAGCACCTGGACCCTATGAAAACTAGCAATAGGAAAAAATAGCATCATTGTAAAATCTGTTGCTACATTTTGTGCAATGTGAAACTGCTACTCTGCAAAGAAAAAATAAACACACTAGAATAAATAAGTGGAGGCAGAAATCCTTGTGCTGCCACAATATCCACAGCTTTCATGCAGAACCAGGATATTTAACTATTTCACGCAGAACCAGGATATTTAACTAATTCCAGCCCAGGTTGCTGGTAGAAAAATTTTCAGAAGCAAAGCATCCTCTTCCTTCTCTAAGCATACAGGCAGCACAGTTTTCTTAATACCAATTTCTTAATATTTCCTACTGTCATCCTCATCAAATTAGAAGTATTTCCCCTCAACGTTCACAGTTTAGACAAATACAGGAAATTACATCACTTTTCTTTAACACAGATTTAGTCTCCCCATAATTCTGAGAGAAGTTAGATTTCCATTACAACTCCAGTTTGGATCACCCCTAAACTAACCACTCTGCCTATACATTTCTCATACATAATCCTCTGCTAGAAAATTCTCTAATGATGGAGAGAAGAGGCTTGGGGTTAATGCTATGCAAAGATAAAATAGATACCAGATTTGGCATGTGTTAGCTACTGCAGTATAAAATTAAAAAAAAAAAAAAAGCTTTTCAACTTTTAGAAAAATGATCCTTAATGTTTTTGAAGTGTCACAGCTGACCTAAAAACTCTAATTTCAGTTATTCTGCTTTCCTCAGCAAGGACTGATGGCACACTGACTTGGGAGATTTGGATGGGTTAATCTGAGTTCTTTCCCTCTATATTTCTTGTTATAATTTTAAATGAGAAGTTTGAAGAGGTTATAAACTCTAGGGCTGCCAACCCAGGTCAGAGTAGTGGTCCGTCTAGTTCAGTTTCCAGGCTAACTCAATCGATAATCATACATTTCAGTGGAGAGTCCAAGAAACCCCTTGTAAGCAATTAACCATTTTAGTAATTTATTTGGGACCACCCAGAGCATGCTGGGTGGCAAGTAGTTGTACATCACTCCCTTAAACTCTATGCCTCTTCAGACTGGAGTTATTTGCCTTTACAGTGCTGATCATATGGATGGCCCTTTATAAATACTGAATAAAGGCCCAGTTCTGCTTTCCTGACACTGCTAGTCATTTGGGTCAATGTAAGATGTAATTTAATCAAGTTATTGTGCACCTTTTTTTTTGCGCAATGCAGACAGACATTTCCACAATGACCCAGTTCCATACTATATGAATTTCAGTGGAACTATTTGCAGAAGCAAGCAAGCACCATGCTCAGTACTACTAAGTATTTTGGGCCCTAGTTTTATGAAGGAAACAAGCAATGTTTAGAATGATACGGCATGCATTCCGCTGTCTAAGAGATCCATTCCTTTCAGACACTGAAAATGTCCCTCACGCAGTCTATTATGCCTGTTTAGTTTTCATTTGTTCAGTTATCAAACTTGTCCCCACATATCTCCTAAAACTGTGTTTGACTTTGACAGATTTGGGGGCTTTTTATGTTCAGTTCTGCTTTTTTCCCTTGCGTAATCTTGTCGCTGAAAAAATTCCAATGTAGATAGCTTTGCCACTGTCTGAATTCTGCTGAGAAAGGAGCTAATTTTAGGCTATTATCTGTTGCAAAGTTAATATTTTTTCTTTGAGACTCTGGTAAAATGAATAGGAGGCAATTGCATTTTATCTACTCTATTCTACCTGCAGTGATGGCCTCATTAAATGGTGGATTTCTTTCAGTCCTTTGTGATCTGTAATTCCTTCTAGATTTCAGGCTTTCTAAATATTCTCAATTCCTTTTTGTAGTTTGTGATTGTGTCAAGGATTCTTTATTGTACAAACTGGAAGAGATTTGTTTGTTTTGCTTTCCTTTCTCTGTAATTTGTCCTTGGCTTTGCTAAAGCAGCTGTGAGAATAGCTCCCCCACTCCCACTGATGATAGCTCCCCCACTCCCCTCGCCCCGTTTGTTTGTTTTTTAATTACACCAAGTTTTTCTAGCTTTGTTAAGGGACTGCACAGGGATCCAATTTTATGTATTCCTCCTAACTCTGTTCCATTAAGTTCCCAAGCATCAATGTAATTTCAGAGTGCCCATTGATTAGGGCTCTCTTCCCAAAGGACACAGTATCAGTCACATATTGTGTAGCATGTGTGTAAATCTTTGCGAGCCCTGTGGCATGAAAAGTGCAATTGTTACTGGGAGGCAGAGAAGCTGTGAATCTCTTTCCTGGTTCTCCAAGAGCCAGGGCTTTTGCATGTGTGTTTGCACGGAATGGACACAAAGGCAATTCTCAGATACCTTTTTCCACCCTCCAAATGAGCTTGTAAATGTGTCTCACAAGCGGTGCAAGCGTTGGTGAAGCTGCAGTCCTGATGTCCAATTTTGACAGCAGCGTTTTTCCATGCGTAGGATCCAATCCCAAAGCCCACTGAGTCCATGGGAGTTTTTCCATTGACTTCAATGGGGTTTGGACCAGTCCCACAGAGGCAGTTGCATTTGCACAGCAGAGAATCCCTGTTTACTTGCCTGCCTGCCTCCCATGAGCCAGCCACTCAGAGCTGAAAATACAGTCCTGGTTTACCGATTTCTTTCATGTTCTGAATGAGAGCTGGATATGAGCTGCAGTTTGAGCTAGAGGTAGAGTTTTAATACAAAAATCGGGGTAGTCAGAGCTGAAGTTCATTATAAACGGTAAAGGCTACGATATGGAATGTGGGTGAGACTCTGGGTTGAATATTGAAACGCTGCAAAGTTTGAGGTGTTTAGATCCAGAGCCAAAATCCTCGTACCCATACATTTGGGAGCATGGGCAGCGCTAGGACATGCTCTCTCTCTGGGGATGGGCAGGGGCTGTTCACCAATCATTCGACAGACTAAAAACCAATACAATCTCTTTGTAAATAACCATATGCTTCGGGGGCCAATCTCCTCATTTGTTGGGGATCTGACCCATTTATTTTTTGATCTCTTGAGGCTGGCAATACGCCAAGTGGGACTGACTTAATTACATTGCATTTAAAAACTGCAGAGCAAGTTACACATCCTTAGGAAGACTACTTTGGGAATGAGAAGAAACTATTAATTATTAATTGCTTGTCATCCCAAAATATTATTCTCAAGTGCATGTCACCTTCTCCACAGAGCATGCTTTAGTCCAGAGTTATTATATTTAGCTGTAATGTTAGCGTCCGCTGTTGCAAATGTTAATTCTGTTGCAAAAGACGGATTGCGATCTAACGTTAGCTGCCAGGGTTGTTTTGATTTTAATCCTACTAGCCACGTTCGGGATTGGCTCGTGAACATTCATGAGCTCATTTGGAGACAATATGGTGGTGTGCCTCAAAATAATGAAAGGTATCAAAGTGTGACGCGGCAGGAAAAAAAAATGGTTGGGAACCACTGAATTATTGAGCTTGATGCAGGAATCATTGAGGGAAAATTGTCTGGCTTCTATGATGTTCTATAATGAATCTAATAGTCTCTTCTAGCTATAAATAATAATAATTACTCCATGAATCCAAAGTATGTTACTAGATCTAGGGCTGGAGAATACTGCCTCTAGCCTGCAGAATTTAAACCCTCCTGGGTCAGAAACTTCATCCTGGTATTCACAAATGGACAAGTCTCAAAGGAAGCTACAGTAGCAAAGAATTGTAGCCCAAAGGAAAGGAAGCAGGAGGGAGGAAGAACAGTTTCTTCTGCTATAAGACGAAGGCATCACGTAACCTTGATCAGCCTGAGACATTTTCCATGCAATCATTCTTTGTGTTCAACACATGACTATTCAAACCCTCATCCTTTGACTTCATATCTAGGAAGAGTTTTATTGCCAAGATTAGTATCTCAGTAACCACTCCATACTTTTATTATATTCCATAGGAGGGGGAAAAAAGAAGTTATTTAATCTCTCCTTCTTTTATGTTGTAAAAACTCATCTATCCATGTACCCTGTGGCTTTGCTTTACTTTCTATGTCAGAGAAAAACTCTGCTGCAGCCTGTTTTACAGTAGCACAAAGCCGTGGAGGGATTAATTGAAGGTATTTGGCATTCACACTGTGCTTAAGAGGTTGTCAGAGATATGTATATTTGAATCCAGTATCCAACTAAACCACACAGGTCTGACTGCACTGAGCATAGGGGCATGATTTACAAGGGCTAGCGGTTGCCCAGTTACTGTCAATAAATGACATTTGGTATTTAATTTGATGATTCATAAGAAAGAATGTTAAAAGATAAGGCAAAACCTATCGAGACAGAGATAAAATGTCCACTTTCCCAATTAATAATTGGAACTTTTTATTTTTGGCATCAACAGACCAAGCCATGTTTTCCTTTATAATTGTAGAGGTGGATTTCCCTGTATTATATGATTTTAAAAGCAGGACTCACTGTGTCACTAGAAAGAGGAAGGGCAGTCTTGTATTCAGGAGATCCAGATTCAGGTGAAGGATCTGCCATAGGACTTGCTGTGTGACTTTGCTCTGTGCCTTAATTCACCATCTGTAAAATGGAGATAATCCTTTTCCACTACACTTTCTCTTGTCTACTTAGACGGTAAACTCTTCAGGGCATGGTCTGTCTCTTACTCTGTGTATGTGCAGTGCCTAGCACAGTGGAGCCCTGATCTCAACTGGTTTCTTTAGCGGCTAATGTAATATCATCACCACCCCCATTAGTATTAAGAACAATAATAACCCCTCTGTAATGGGGATTAAATCAGTCCATGCACACAAGGTAATTTGCTTCTTTTTATTGTTGTTTAGAAACTCTACCAGCACTGAATTGTGAAATTACAACATAAAAAGCAAGATAGTATTTCCTGAAGGTAGATGTGCTAGATGGGATTGAGATAACTCATTTGCCTTCTTTTCTGGAGGTACAAATTTAAATCCTCCTTCTATCACAAGTGAAATGAATTCGGAAGGGTCAACCTAATCTTTGTGGCCACATATCCACCTCAGAGAGTCATCGTGTATCTTAAAGGTTATTGCTTACAAAAAGCCCAGAAGTGGGATAGTAGGTCAGGGCTAAGATGCATTAGCAAAGCTGTGGAGAAAAGACTGTATAACACATGCCTGCACCAGGATAAGCTCTAGCTAGTTCTATCAGTCCCTCTGGATTTCCCCAATGCACGTGATCAAATTCCTTATGTGGGGAGATGGCACCCATGGAGTACGTCCCACAAGAGCCAGTTAGAAGAGCAATGAGTTGAGAGCATACCTAAGCTCTTGCTCAAACTCCTACTGTTTATCCATTCCTACTTACTCAGCTCCTGCTTTATGGCATCCTGTACGAAGATGGCACAGTACAGGAAGCTGGTCTTGCCAAATAGGATTTCATGGTCCAGCCTCTGGAAAATCCTGCTGTGAGGATGTGAGGAGTCCCAGAGCTGTGTAATGTTATTTCAGGCTCATCATTTCAGACTGAGAACAACCAGGTGTCTGAAGCCCCAAAGCAGCTGCTGAGAATTTGGAATTCCACCCCCGAGCCCACAAACCAACACCAGAGCCAAGCACGTAACCAAGACTGCTTTGCTGAGTGAGTGGGAGGAGGTTGTTGGAACTCTCTGGGCATGATCCAGCCTCATGGGCGGCACCTAATGAAGACATGGGGAGGCAAAGCCTCCCCAAACTTCATGCCACTGGGGCAGGGCAGTGGTGAATTTGGGGTCCCCTGAAAAATCTTCTGCCCCCACCACAGCCCCAGAGCTGAAGGAGCTCTCACTCCCTGCTGAGGCAGGGGCACAGAGCTTTTCTAGTGTCAGAGTGGCAGGGTAGGGGAGAACGGAGTAAACAGGGGCAGGGCCTCGGGGCAAAGAGGCAGAATGGAAGCAGAACAGAAACATGGTGACGCTTGAAGAAAGTTCCTTCATTCCATCTCATAATACGGCATTAAATGTAACATCTAGCACAGCACTGAAGCATGCTAATCCTGAATGATTTGAGCTGACATCAGCAGAACAGTGCCATTCAAGGCCAGATCTCTTGGGATGAGAACTCAGCCATTATGTTATTGTTTTCCCCAGCACTATATTATCCCCTTGGATGCTCACTCTGTTTTAAATTACCCTCATGCATGTTAATACTAGTCATGAAAAAATAACCGACCACTCATGCCTAAAAGGTTTGAAATGATCAGAAACAATACAGGTAGCTATGGAACTGTGATCCTTTTGTTTTCACCTACTGCGTGCTTACAAGGCCTAAGCACTCTTAGTGCTATCAAGTAAGTTCTGTGGGAAATGTAGAGATGCCACATTACCTGTATGTGGAGATGCAGCCTTTGGTTTCTCGGGATGCTTCCTGCTGAGGTAGGAACAAAGAAGCCCAAGACAGGACAATCAGAGGCTGCAGCTACATAGAGTAGTAGACAGCTTTGTCACCCAGGGCCGCCCAGACTGATTTGTGCATAGATGGAAGGGGAGCTTGTGCTCAAATGTGAGTTGCAGCCCAGGCTTAGCGTGCTGGGGAGATACTCCCCCATGGTCTAGTGAACTGCCCACACAACACACATATTTTTAAAAAATAAAATCCTCCTTAAACCATCAAAAGACATAAGACATATACTCACTCCTGCTCTTTGGGTCAGTTGCACACAATGCTCAAGCTAGCTCTTGGTACTGGGTGGGACTAATATTTGCATCTTTTCTACATATGTTTGCGTGTGGGCCTTATGAGTTGGGTCAACTTATGCGGACAGCAGACAGTGCCGCCTTCGGGTGCATAAGCACTTTACATGGGAAGGAGGATGGGCTTATGCTTAAGATTCTAGAGTAGGGCTCAGGAGATGTCCAGGTTAGGCTCTGCCACAGATTCCCTGTGGGACCTTGGGAATGTCACTTATTGTGTCTGTACCTCAGCTGCTCAGCCGTAAAAATGAAGATCGTAAATATACTTCCATGCCTCACAAGGTGCTATGTGGGTAAAATCCTTCTGGGAGGTGCTCAGATGCTACAGTGGTGATGGCTGCAGAAATACTTAGCTCAAGGGAAATTGCCTCAGACCCCTCCCCCATTCAGCAGTTCCCAACTGGAGCTGATTCCAGCTGTAAAATACTTCTGTGCTTGAGTGCAGTGCCAAGGGCGAGGAAAGAAGAGACCCTGAAGAGAACTGTCTACAATTCCCTGGGAAAAGAATGCAAGGAGCAAGATGGGGCCAATAAGCGGCTGATCAGAGACCTGAGGTTTACTAAAACCCCTTTCTGGAATTGAGAAAGCTAGAGGGAACTAACCAAAGCAACACAGACTGTAATTTAATGCTGTGTTGAAAGGGTAAGGGAAGTGAACAAAAGATGTGATTGTGCAGTTAGAATCGATAAGAGGATCCAGAGAATCTTTTTAACAAATAAAACATTGGGAAAAGGAGAGAGAAATTAGAACCAATAACAAGCAAAGAGAGGATATCAACCATGCTGACTTAAATGGCTCAGCTACCAGCTGCTTTTTACACTCTAGCTGTAAGAAGGAAAATAAAGAAGAGAGGTTTGGACAATTTGGTAATAATGAAGACCTTGTAAAAATGGCTGTTGATAAAAAGCTGGTGAGGAAATGCTTGTGTACTTACAGAAGTGAGCAAAGCTACATAAGGTGTGGGGAATTAGGTAATGAACATACTGGGCCATAAACAAGTTCATTGCATTTTTTATTTATTTATTTCTGGGTTTTACACAAGACACTGTCTCTACTTGAGTCTGTTGTAAAACTGCATTTGGTACCTTCTTGCCTACAAAAGAAAGTTAGGAGTAATGGGATTAAATGAAAAAAAAGCACGTAGAGATTCATAAATCCCAAGACCAGAAAGAGCCACTGTTATCATCTAGTGTCCCCTCTGGTATAACACAGGCCAGAGAACTTCCCAAAATAATTTCCTAGAGCAGACCTTCTAGAGAAATATCCAGTCTTGATTTTTAAATTGTCAGTAATGGAGAATCTACCTCCCCCTTTCTCCCCCTGTGGTAAATGGTTCCAATTTAGGCTGAATACCAAGAAAAACTTCCAGATAATGTGATCAAACAAAGCGCAATAATGTCTCAAGGAAAGTAGTGGAAGTGCCATGTCCTGAGACATTTACAATTAGAGCTCTAGGAGGTGTATCGCAGGGAACAATCCTACTAAGGTGACCAGATGTCCCAATTTTATAGGGACAGTCCCGATTTTGGGGTCTTTTTCTTATATAGGCTCCTATTACCCCTACCCCCGTCCCGATTTTTCAAATTTGCTGTCTGGTCACCCTAAATCCTGCACTGGCCAGAGGATGGACTTGCAAGGCTAGATTTTAGCCATCTAATTTCTACAATTTTTATAGGACACGTACAGAGGCAAAGGATACAAACAAAATATGGGGAAGATTAACTCCCCATGGACACTAGCAGGGTAGGTGGTGCTGCTTTGACTGCTTTATGGTATTCCATCTTTCCTCTCAGAGAGGTCCTGCATGGTGGCTTCAGACAATTGCTTCTCTTCCAGAAGGGATCTCTTATACAGTGATCGGCAAGGCCCTGTGTTTTCATCCCTTCCGTTCACTGTGTATGTGGGGCCTATAGGAAAGATAGTATAGCTCTTTGGACTATGGCATGCTCATCCAGTGACATCGAGCTCTATTATATTAGATTTTTCTATGTTATATTTATAGTTTGTAGAATTTTTGGGGACTTTTTCTTTCCACTGTTCCTCAGACAGCTACAGAAACGAAAAACAGGTGAAGTTAGTGAGATTTTAAAGAGGAATGCTGCTGACAATACTAATAAATATGATTTTTAAATGTTTATCCTGGAAACATAATAATATGTTACAGCCAGAAAGTGATGAACAAAATTTAATTGTGCCAAATCCGGAAATTAAATTGAACAATAAAATTGTGAAACAGACAGATACTACTCTTTAAGGTCAAATCTTGGCACAGCCATAACTATGGAGCTATTGCTGACACCTCCCTAATATTAAAGACCAAAGAGTCTATTGGAAAAACCACTTGGGCAAGTTTTGAAACTGCAATTTTTCCACATTAGATAATTTTAGAGTGAGTGCAGTGTTTTAAACTCTTGCAATTTTATAGTGAGATTGTGGTATTTGGTATTTTCCTTAAAGCCTACGCTCTTGGAGTCATGGGGTTACAAGAGGATCTCAGCTTTCATTTTTTAAAATAGGTAAGTTTCCAGACCTCATAGTTGTGAAGAAAAGCTTGAAAATGTGATCCCAATGTACCATACAGTTTCAAATACCAGCTAAAAAGAACACCACATTTATTTATTTTTCAATCACATTATTTTTAAGCCAGTCTCATGATCGTTAGAGACCTGACTTGTGATTTTTGAATGCTTGGGATTGACAGTACTGGGTAGTATGTGTTTACTTAATGAATCCATTTCAGAATGTGCAGATAACTGCCCTGATTTAATAGTTCATAGATTGTTCATAGAATGGTAGGGACCTCAGGAGGTCATCTAGTCCAACCCTCTGCTCAAAACAGGACCAATCGCCAGACAGATTTTTGCCCCAGATCCCTAAATGGCCCCCTCAAGGATTCAACTCACAACCCTGGGTTTAGCAGGCCAATGCTTATGTGGTTTAGGCCAACATCCTCAAAGACATTCTGGCACCTAACTCCCATTGATTTCAATGGGAGTTAGGCACTTAAATACTGTGGAGGATCTGGGCCATAGTTAATAATTTACACATTTCCTTGTCATCTTTCATTTCTCCCAAAACCAGCAACAGCACTTTTCTATCCTCAAACAACCTGCAAATGTTTTAGCTTCCCATATTTGTTGCTAGGTGCAAAGGGGTTTAATCAAGAAATGATAGCTAACACTAGATAAATAGAACATTTGCCTGATGACATGTAAAACTGTAGCCCAGTTGTTAACTTATATACAAATGTATTCCTTAAGAGGAACTAACATTGCCTTTCTTTATATCCAAATCGGTTCACTAATCTGTCTGCAGATTTGTCCTCATCTAATCTTCTCTTGATGGACAGTCATAGACACATGTCAAACAACTGGTCTGTAAAAGCAGCAGAGAATCCTGTTGCACCTTATAGACTAACAGACGTTTTGGAGCATGAGCTTTCATGGGTGAATACCCACTTCGTTAGATACATGTAGTGGAAATTTCCAGGGGCAAGTATATATATGCAAGCAAGCTAGAGATAATGAGGTTAGTTCAATCAGGGAGGATGAGGCCCTGTTCTAGCAGTTGAGGGGTGAAAACCAAGGGAGAAGAAACTGGTTCTGTAGTTGGCAAGCCATTCACAGTCTTTGTTTAATCCTGAGCTGATGGTGTCCACATGCAGGTGAATCAACCG
>NC_133771.1:206863537-206887896 GCF_003597395.2 Chelonoidis abingdonii | reverse complement strand
AAACTGCTGAGCTTCAGTTCATCTGCAAATTTGACACCATCAGCTCAGGATTAAACAAAGACTGTGAATGGCTTGCCAGCTACAGAACCAGTTTCTTCTCCCTTGGTTTTCACACCTCAACTGCTAGAACAGGTTCTCATCCTCCCTGATTGAACTAACCTCATTATCTCTAGCTTGCTTGCATATATATACTAGCCCCTGGAAATTTCCACTACATGTATCTGATTAAGTGGGTATTCACCCACGAAAGCTCATGCTCCAAAACATCTGTTAGTCTATAAGGTGCCACAGGATTCTTTGCTGCTTTTACAGATCCAGACTAATACGGCTACCCCTCTGATACTAAACAACTGGTCATTGCCATTGTTGACTGTCTTGTCTCTGTTCAGAGTGCTGAAGCGATGTTCACTGTGTCCCACAAAGACAAGAGAAATCAAGATCTCCAGGGTAATGACTGGGTAAAGTTTGATGTCAGCGGAGCCCATGGAAGTCACACTCACTCTTTCATGAGGCTAATTGGCCCACATCTCGACCATATGATCAAAATCTTTTTGAACCCATACCAAACCTAAATATCTTTCACACGTTTTTAGAAGGTCAGTTCTATTGGAGACATTTTGAAGGGATGATGCTTTTAAGAGCCAAATCCTTTGTTGTTTCTTCAGAAACCAGTGATGCAAACCTGGAAGAGGAGAATCTGGACATATAGGAATGCCCTGGCTGTGAGCCATTTCTCTTGGGAATGCCATGCCAAGTATATTGCTTCCCTTGCACAAGAGTGAATCCTGGGGAAACTGGTTGAGCCGGCTTTGTTGCTGCTTTGTTCTGTTTCAGGGGTGCAGAAGAGCCAGACTGGCTCCAAGAACTAAGACCTGAATGTTTTTCTAAATCTTCCAGGTGACAAAAAGTGCCCTGAATGTCAGATTCCATGCTTGGGCTGTGTGTCAAACTCCCTTGATAGCAAGATCTCCCTGAGAAAAAGGGTCACATACTTAAGGATTTTACATTAGTACTATCAGGTTCAAAATATTGGTAAGTAAAATGTCATCCACTTTAGATAACAGCTTAATTTTTATTGCAGTTATCTTTATAAACTCTGGGCTGGACCTCGCAATGGACAGCAGGCCCCAGCTACCCACCTCCTGTAACTACTAGCAGAAGCTTTAAACTGGTATTGGAATTTTGGTTTTATACCATTCCCAGAAATACAGAACCTCCCTTTAGAAGTAGTGTTGTCTTAAAGCCACTTGTGACCTGTCCCTGAACCTCTCTAATGGGCAGTGCTTGCAGGAACGACACATCCAATATGGTGACATCCATTGCTATGGAGGGATTTGAGGGTAACCAGACCAATCCAGGCTACTCAAAGCCTTAGAAATCCTCTGTTCTACCCATAGCAGAACCTTGTTGGCTCATATCAACAGCCATTGAGATGGCCAGATTCTTAATAATATTTCCATTGAGTTTGTGGTCTTTAATGAGAGGCATTAATACAAGAACTAGGGGTCACCAAATGAAATTAATAGGCAGCAGGTTTTAAACAAATAAAAGGAAGTTCTTCTTCATGCAGTGCCCAGTCAACTTGTGGAACTCCTTACCTGAGGAGGTTGTGAAGTCTAGGACAATAACAGCGTTTAAAAGAGAATTGGATAAATTCATGGGGGTTAAGTCTATAAATGGCTATTAGCCAGGATGGGTAAGGAATGGTGTCCCTAGCCTCTGTTTGTCAGAGGTTGGAGATGGATGGCAGGAGAGAGTTCACTTGATCATTGCCTGTTAGGTTCACTCCCTCTGGGACATCTGGCATTGGCCGCTGTCGGTAGACAGATACTGGGCTAGATAGACCTTTGGTCTGACCCGGTACGGCCGTTCTTATGTTCTTATGTTCTAAGACTGGCTGCCTGCACTGAAAGAGTTAAAATCTCTCTGCTAAACAAAACAAACTTGACCTGCATCTGAAATATCTACAGCTTTCCTACTATCACATGCTAACGGTAAGCCAGGCTTATTCACTGTATGCATGAACAGAGTGCAATCAGTATTATGTGGCTTAAGAGTGAGAAGAATTTTCATTACAGACTATTTTGTCATCTTTCCTTCTAAGAAGGTCGCAACTTATTTCTAACATTGCCTGGCTCTGGTTCATAAGTGGAGAAACATTACATCATGTCATAAAACAGCCAACTTGTCTTCTCACTCTAAATACCTAGAAAGAAGATTAGTGCCCACGCCACTAATTCATCCACATCTGTCTTGACAAGCCAGACTTCCCTGCTATTGCAAAGCACGTCTGTGTTGCAGATTTCAGAATAAAAACAAATCATTAAACTCAGTATTCCCTTCATACTCAGTAATAGAATGACTGCCATCCCTGATGGAGCTGTCCTGTCATAGTGGAAACTACCAAGATGCTGTTTAGGAAGTCTAGTTTGTATAAAACACAGCTATTTATATCCCTAGTACTGCACAGCAGTGGTGGGAAGTGATCATCAAAGACATTTTGATTATATGAATACGAGTCAGTTTCAAATTTATCCTTGAGATGTACACATGAAGTCTTTTGATACTGAGGCAGCAGTACTAATTAGGGTTGCACTCCTTTTCGATCATAGAAGGACTGGGGTTTGGTCAGTACCTAGGTGGGAGACCTTAAAGGCAAATTTAGTGTGCTGCAGGGAGTGGCTTTCAAGTTGTCAGTTTGTGGCAGATTCTTCCCTTTGAAGCTGTTCTAAATCAATGGTCCTGCCAGCTGCTGGAAACACTGCTCCTGCCGGTGCTGCCTTTAATAAATGATTTTGCTTTTACTTATTAAAGATCCCAAGGCTCTTCTTGCAGGAACTGGACTGTCAATCCTGCTGCGCTGTTCAAATTCCAGCTTGGGAAATTACATTCTGCCTACCTAAATTCCTAATGTCAGTTGGACAATATTCTTCTTCACCCTAAGGTAGCGTTGCAGTGGCTGATAAACAGCTGACGTGATCCAACCCAAAAGGTATACATTGGCTGTGATTGATGGGAATGATTTCTGTGCTGCTACAGTGATTTTTGATCATTAGAAATGCTATATAACTGCCCTGATTATTATTATTACTCCCCCTCAATTAAGTTAGTAACACAAGACCTCATCATTAGAAGTGATCAAAACTAGGCCAGTTAGTCTTCTGGGGGCATTAGTGAAGTGGAAAATCTTATGGAAATGGAATGCAAAGAGACCAGGCTAGCTGGGCTAGGAAGTTTCTCTCCTCCCCAGCCATCGTCTTTCCACTTAGAGTGTGAATTTAGCAAACTTCTCTCTGAATGATAAAATAGTCGAAACATTCTGCATGAAGAATCTGAGCCAGTGTCCTTATTTTGGCTTTTCTTTCTGCTGAAGTTGATATGGTCTGTCACTTTTCCGTCCTTTTGGATAAACATGAAGGCACTTTATATAGCAGGAAGATCTTATTTTATATATATTTCTCTATGGTATATGCATCATGCAGATTAGCCTGGAATGGAATCCCAGCAATGTAACCAAAACATCTTGATTCACTTCCTGTTATTGCTACGCCATATTCAAGTTATAAAAGGTGGTGTTTGTACATAATCTCAGAAGGCAGCATTTCAACCTGACTGGTTTCTCTATATTTCTCATTCACTTTTATCTCTTGCATTTGTTCTCTCATCAATAGCTCTAATCTGGCAAATATTTAAGCACATGCTCAACTTTATCCATGGGGGTAGTCCCCATTATCTTCAAGGGAAGTGATGATTTCTCTGATCTAATTATAGATTCCCCCCCCTCCCCTGGGCAGGTTGGTAGAAAAACACTGCCTTCAAAGAGGCTACTAACCATAGTTGCCAACTTTCACATGGTAAATAAGCACCTCGACTTTCACAATAAGCCCAAAATCAAGCTAATCCCATTTCAAAACAAGGCCAAAACAAGCCAGTCCCTAAGAACATCAACATTGTATCTGGCTAGATCCCCCGGTGTGCAGTCTGGGACTGTGGTGGGCCCGCTGTGAGCCCCTGACTTTCTTCCCCACTTCTCCCTGCTTGGCCCTTGCCCCTCCTTGCCAGGAGCCAATCAAAACAAAGAAGCAACAAGCTGCAAGAAGCTACAAGCCAAACAAGCAACTCACAAGTCAATTAAGCCAAAAACAAGGCCAATTTCTGTGTTTTTTTCGTGGATGTGGCATGTCTGCTACTAACAAGAAGTAACAGGTTTATAGGATCAGAACTTATGTGATTAGCATTTTCTTCTCACTCTTCTCTTCCCTTTGTAAATATCTACTAAGATCTAGTGTTGTTACCACATTCCATCATATAAGACCATTTTTCCTGTCCCCTCAAATAACTATCCTCCATCTCTCTTCAGGTACCATATTTTCCTCTCTAACTCTTTGGCACTTGATTGGTCCTTCAGTGTACTTTCTCAGATGGTTGCCTGTCCCATATTATAATGTGCTGACTGGAATCCTTCACATATTTAAAAATACTTATTTTCATAAAAATGCACTCATTGCCTTGCAGGCCGGTGACAGGCTTTTAGACCAGCAATTGGTTCTGTGGTTCCATTCTTCTGTCTGTTTGCAGGAGGAGGAGGGGAATCAATTTTTAAATCAGAGAAAAGACAACCAGTGTTAGTTTTATTTGTTGTAGCTTCATCCAAGGTGAGCTGTGACAAATCCTGGGTCAAATTTTCTTCTGGTGTAAACTGGTACAGCTTCAGTGGGCCTGCACCCAACTCATGCCAGCTGAGTATTTTGCTCAGGCTTTGTAGTCTTTTTCATTCCAGAATAAACTACACTGTAATTTCACTACCTGTGGCCTAAGTTCAAGTGAAAAAAATATTGGTAGATGGCACCTCTGAGGATAACAAGCCCCTTGAAAACAAGGAAATATGCATATATTTTTTGCAATTGAAGCAAATTCAGTGCCAAGTCATGGTTTTAAAAGAACTGGGCAGGAACTAGAGGTGAAATCAGACAGTCCCCTTTATGGATTTGGAGGCTAATCCTGCTTCCTCTGAAGTCATTGAGGCAGAACCTCAGCCGGTATAAATTGTCATTGCTTCATTGAAGTAAATGGAGGTACGGCACTGCTCCCATTGACTTCAGTAGAAGCATGTTCAGGACCTTGATTGTAATGCACTAATGAATCCAGCACCTATGAATGCTAGAAGATATAAACAGTGTACTCACATGTTAAATTGGGGTGAAAGTCACCTCTCGGTGGAGAAGCAGGACATGGTAAAGTGGTGCATAGTCCCTTGTTCTGGTCTCCTGCAGAGGAGTGAATTTCATCCACTCAGCATAAAATCTCAGACATGAGATGAAATCTGTGGAATAAACTTTTCATGATGGCTTTGAAGAAAGACAAAGATGCTGGTCTGTCTTCCTGCAGGTGGTCTGTGCAAGTTCATGAATTGTTTCTTAACAGGAAAATGCCTTTCGCTGAAGAAATCCTATCCTCCATTTAGCAAAGATGGTAATTGTATCAGAAAGGAAGAGCTGCAGATTCATAGAAGAAACTGACGTGGAGAAAGAGCTCACACAGCACTGTATAAAAATCTTGAGATGAAGATTTTATGCAGAATTACACTTAGTGAGAAAAATAGGAGTTTGATGTCTTGGTTATTTCCTAAACTGGAGTAGTGTGTGCATTATAAGCTGTCCCAGAAGGATAGTATAGAATTTTCTTTTTCTTTTGAATTTCCCTTAGTACAATAGATCCTATAAAAACAGCTAAAGAGCTTGTCTATTATCTTTGAAACTACCTCATTTTGTCTCCCTTTCTGGCCCAATAACATTCCAGTTTTATTAAATGACAGAAACCTCAATAATTTAAAGGGACACTGAGATGCGAAAAATGATATTTTTAAATCCCTGGCCTGTGTTATAAATAACAGGTTAGATTATTAAAACCAAAAGAATTTTCTGATTTATTTTTCATTATTTTGTTGGGTTGTTTACTTCTTGTGTTTTCTCAGCTTGGACTTTCAAATAACCAAGGCAGTTCCTCTCTGTAGTCAATTTCAGGCTTTCTTGTAGGAGTATGTTGCTGGAGTGTTTAATTTGAAAACATATAGAGAAAATGTTTGTTTAATTTATGTATTTATTTTTAAAGAAAGCATCCCGCTGCATTTTTTTCAACAAACGTTTCTCTTCTATTGGCCATGGGAGAAATAATGGGGCTTGAAAGTACCAGTATCCCTAAATTCTTAACAAGAGAATTTACCGTAGAGTCATCTCATTAAGTTACATACACAGGCTTATTTTGTTTCTTAACATATTATTTTTTTATTGTGATATTGGGGCCTGATCCCATAAACTTGTGGCAGAGACCATCAACCCAGAGAGTTCTAAGATCTTAGAAACTCCAGGTTCATGTCCTTAGTAAGCTGAGGTCCCTATTATATTTAATTCTTAAGCACAACTCACAGTCTGCATCCTGATCTAACAGAAAGACTCCCATTGATTTCAGCGTGAGCTGGATCAAGCCATTAATCCCTTAAATAAGTGCTCATTAAAAAGTAGAGAGAACATTAGAAATGAAGCCTGAGCAAGCAAGTGTGTTTCCCTCCTACACCCATCTCATAGTTCTGACAGCTGCTGTGGCAGGGATCTTGTATTTTTTTCTTGGCTATTAGGAGATCTGTCAATCAGGAAGGGATTGGCAGCAATCTCCTCTCTGATCACAGGGACTGTTTGATGACCCATGCTACTCAAAGGTTTTTTCTTATAAGCACACTACTCGTCTCACACTGTTTTTCTTTCAAACGTTCATTTTTCTGACACCTTGGACTCTTGGTGTGCTAACATTAGCGTACTGGGTACAGTTTCCCTACAACAAAGAGCAGTAGCCTCAAGACTACCTTTTAAAAGGACTCTTATGTACCCAATTCCTTCCAGCTAATTTTTTCAATAGAAATTTGATTTCCTCTTCTGTAAATAATTTTTGCCTACAGTTCTAAACAGAAACCCTCCTCCTGGGTAACAGTATCTCAGAAGCAAGATTTACTGTTCAAATTTGCAAGCCTATTCAGCTGAGATTTTAAAGCCTCTTTGAAATATTGTTATTCTCATCCATTCGGACAATAAGTTAATTATCCAACCTTGGGACTTGATCCTACAATCCTTACACACACAACCAGTCTCATTGTCTTCCATGTGATGACCCACATGTCAGGACTGCTTGGGAGAGACAGGGTTGTGGGATTGCACCTGTGTTCAGCTCACTAGCTTTCTTCTCTCATTATTATATTGATCCCAAGGAGCCACAGGTGTGGTCCAGGACCCCATTGTGCTAGGTGCTGTACAAAGATAGAGCAAAACCACAAAGGTTTGTTAAATTGACATGCATTTGGTAATAAAACCAGATAAGTGATAGACTTATTTCAGAACCCGGGCTTTCCATCTTACCTTGATGCCTATTTCTTATACTGTTTTTTGAAAATGAGATAGTACAATAATATCCTTTATCATAAAAGGTCAGTTCATGCAGACCTTACTAGTCAGGGCTTTGTCCATTATTGTCCCACTCCTGTTTCCACAGCAGACAATGACAAAACTCCTGCTGACTTTAGTGGTAAAGAATCCTACTCTGTGGGGACTTCTTACATTCATTTTAGTTCAGTGTTGCCACCTTCTGTGGTTTTATGAGTATGGCAATATTTGATGGTTTTCCTCAAGCCTCAGCTCCTGGAGGCAAGTGATTTCATGAAAATATTCCATTTAAACATAAAGTCAGTCTCTAGCCATCCCAGTTGCAGAGAAAAGCCTGAAGATGTGAACTACATGCACTTTAAAAGCTCGGAACCCACAAGGAAAATGGAAAGAACCTAGAATGTGGGTCCATTTTTTGAGTCTCGTGATTTTGAGAACCTGGCTCATGATTTTTGAATACTTGGGGTTGGCGCTACTGCTTTCCTCCCACTGGGCCTACGGCTGCTCCCACTGAAGATGCTGGCAGAAAACCCACTGACTTCAGGGGAAGCAGTTACAGGCCCCTTATTCTCTGCTTTAAGTTCAGACTGAGACTAGAGATAACCCTAAGTCAATGTCCAGGTGTAGCTCCCAATGCCTACAATGTTCAGGGATGTCTGAATATGGGCTTGGTTCAGGCTCATTTCAAGGAGTCCATCTCTAGGATGAAGATCCTTGCATTTTTGCCATGAGATTCAAGGTCCATGGTCTGTAATTTGAAAATTACAGACCATAAGTTTTTTCCCATTATAGCATAACATGGATTCTGTTTGTAACAATTAGCATCTGGAGCCAGTGTTGGACAATACCAAAGGTTTTCTGTATGATTTCTAGTATCAGAGGGGTACCATTTTAGTCTGGATCTGTAAAAGCAGCAAAGAGTCCTGTGGCACCTTATAGACTAACAGACGTATTGGAGCATGAGCTTTCGTGGGTGTATTATTTCTGTATTCTGTATGATTTCTGTATTAATGCCATAAGGAGATGTATGGTGGATAGATTGAATGTAACTCCTCTAGTTTAGAGAACCCAAAGTAGTGTTAATTAGAAGGCCTTTTTCTTCTTCTCCCTGTGAGCAGTTTACAAGGCCAAACTGCTAATTGTGTCAGCACATCGTGGGACAGAGTCTGCTCTCAGAAAAGATAAGACCTTGCAGAAACAACTGTTCCTTGGAACAGGACACAGAGACTCCCACCCTTCTCGCATTCTTTATCTTGCTGGTTATGTATGTTATATGGTAAGGGGGTTAAGCAGTTTCATTATACCTTAAGAGTGGTTAAAGTCAAAAGAGATATATGTTGAAATAAAGCTAAGGAATGCATGTGAATGGATGTGTGTAAATAGGAGATGAATGGTTAGGAGAGCCAGCCTAAGAGTTACAACTTCAGTATCGATCAGCTGAAGAATGCACTAAGTGGCGATAACCGGATGACCCCCCAGAGGGCAGACTGAAATCCACCTAAGAGCCCCAAGGATGGGAGAACCAAAGAACAAGATCACATCTGGCAGCCGTCCCAGAGCCATCATGGATGTGCCATTTTCTGATTGATTCAGCAACAGCAGGATGAGGCCACCTCCATAGACTGGAACAGGAATAAACTCCTATAAAAATAGACCCTAAAGACTAAGGACTTTGAGTCTGGTTCTGCAACCATCCTCCAGGAGCATCAGATGTGCATCTGACACAGATTCTGCTCCACCCTCTTGCCCAGGTTACCTGGCCAGTAACTTGGCATGAGCAACCTCTAGGCTGGGAACTATAACAACTTGGCAGAACTTGTGTGTATGTGTGTGTGAGTGAATGGAATGTAGTAAATACAACTGTCTACTTGCTTTGCTTCTTTTGGTATCTTGTGTGAGTACATGGATTAGAATATTTATGATTACTTGTTTACTGGGCTTTTCTGTATTCACAATAAACGTGGCATTTTGCCTTATCCTCTTTTAAAAAGACCCTGTAGGTCTTTATTTTGTTGGTATAACACCAGGGATTTGTTGTATAATGAAATGTCAGTGTCTGGGTGGGTCGGTAGAAGGGGTTATTGCACCAGAGAGTCATATCATGTGGCTTGTGGTTCTAAGTTACACTTTGTATTCATTTACTTTCATGTTTGCTGCTGTGATATGAAGACAGCCACATATTATTTATCTCTAACATGGGGATAGTGAGCCTGACCTCCTTTGTAAAGCACTGTATAAGAGTGAGGTGTCACTATACCTCTGCGTCCTTCATTAGCCCATAGTTTTCCTTTGAAAATCTAGAAGTGAAAATCAGAATCACATTACAATATATAGTATTTATTTCTTTTTAAACCCCACTTACAGCAGCACTTAATTAACTTTTCATCATCTAAAACCATTTCATCTGCTACTTTGGATTCATTAATGTGGAATATTTTAACCAGCAAGGTCTCCTTTTGAAAAAAAAATTGACACTTAAAACTGAACATTGTGTCTGATACGTGTCCATTTCATCTCTTATACCACTATGATCTCTAATCAGTGCAGTTGCCGTCTTGATCTAAGACATATACATCTTTAAATACACTCCATCACAGTCACTGTTTAAAAAAACCCTCAGAATGGTTCTGTCTACACAGCAGATGGGAGGTGTTATTCCCAGCTTGGGTAGATGGATGGACACACACTAGCTCTATTCAAACTAGTGCATAACCTAGCACTGTGTGGGTGGCTGCAGAGGTGGTGGACTCAGGCTGAGTACGTATGCGGGAGTCAGGCAGGATTGTAGTTGGTAGGTTATCATGGCAACTCTGCCATTTTTAGACACAAGCACATCTGGGAATTACCCCTCTCTGCTACAATCTAGATCAGTGGTTCTCAACCTGCGGCTCATGGGCTGCTTGCGGCCCAATCAGCACACGTGCGGCCCATGTGACATCCTCAGGGCCATAAAGGTAGTATATATGTTGTATGTATGAGGCCCACATAACAAACAGAAACCTGCATATGCGGCCCATGGTGGTAAATAGGTTGAGAACCACTGGTCTAGCTGCAACCAGAGTGGTCTGCCTCGTTAAGAGAATGTCTGGCTTCTTTACTTCTTTTCCCACCTTAGAGATGCTGCTCTCTTTCCCACTCTGGGTTCCCTGTTTTGTGTGGTCTGGGTGTGTGGGTGAATGATAGGAATGAATCTGAATGGAGATGCATTCTTCTTCTGGTTTATTTCTTCATTTTGTTAATCACGGTAGCATTTGGCCTTTTCTCGATCCCACCCTAAGACCTAGGGAATGGACAAGCAGGCAAATGCATACACCCGTACTGATGGCCACGGGGGTATTAATGACTGACCGATCCAGATTAACCTAGCTCTGCTGCAGGGTAGGGGCAGCAGGTGAGCAAATGGGAAGCTGAGGCATGGAAAACAGGATTTTTAAAAAAAGAATGCAAGACGACTGTGGTTTGAATAATTTATATTTCTTGAATAGAAACAAAGACAGTTGATGTGACACATGTAAGGTTAAAGAAACAGTTGATTGCCTGCTGTGGGAATGCAGGGAGTGTTCCCAGGAAAGACAGGCTCTTTGTGAAGAATTTATGAGAGTATATTGTGAGGGGTTCGTGAAAGTAGTGGGAAAGTGGAGTGACCCTAAAGAGCTGTGCTATGTGTTTTGAAGGATAAAGAGCAGTGTACATGTGTAGGAATGTCTGAGGAATAGAGCAGGTGATAGACCCAGTGGGTAAGCCTGCTTCACTATAAAGCAGAAGAAGAAGAAAACAAGAAACCTCAGGGGCAGTGAGATGGGACAGAGCAGGCTTGGTTCAGAACTGGCCACTTAGCCTAGTAATACTTGGGCTAAGATCCCTATATATAAAGAGAGAGTAAATCATGTGTGTCTAGCTCTTTGTGCTTCTTTGCCCCATAATGAGGGCTGAAACTTTCCATTTCACGCAGACTGATCTGCAGCACCTTTTTCTTTCCGAGCCAATTGAATTGATGGGTGTCCGTGATCTGGTGCTGGAGGAACAGCCCCACAGAACCACCTGGACCTGACAACACATCGTGGGGGAGACGTGTTTCTGGAGGAAATGGTGGCCCTATTACGTGTGGAAGAATGACATAGTGCTATAGGAAAAGGGGAGGGGAATTCTAGGCAGAAAGATAGATACAGTGCAAGGAGGCGAGCTGCTGGCCAAGCTCACGGACCTAAGAGTGGTGTGCTACAAAAAGAGAATATCCAATGAACAAATCCTAGATTTTAATTATGGTGCTCTCTCATTCATGCACAAAATTAAAACCCACCCGTCCTCGATCATTCTCTTTATTTAATTAAAAGTTTTTGCTACACTAAATCGTTACATTGGTCCAATTCTATCAAATCGAACTAATGACACCAAATAGCCCCTCTCTCAGGATTACGTATGAAGGGCCAATGCCTGCCCTCTCTTGTGTGGAGGAAAGGAACGTACGGAACTTCTTCCCTTCCCCCATGCAGCAGTAGGGCCGGATTCAAAAGCCAGTACTCAGTAGATTGCAAGAAAGCTATGTTCAGCCTGGTTCTGAGGTGGCGGGATGGGATTGGCCAGCTTGGGGCATGGTCAGACATCTGACCTCTTTCATGTGCTGCACTCTGCAACACATGCCGGGGGAGAAGGGTAGCTGTTCCTCTCTGGAGCGCACTTGATCTCTTTGAAGCATCAGGAAGCTTTGGGGATACATGTATAGCTCCCTCCTCCCCCCCACCATCATGTTATGCAGCCCTCTGCTCCCTCCACCCCACTCTTCCTACCCAACATGGGTAAGAGCATGACGGATAGGATTTTACCCTGAACATGTCTCCAATAATATCAGATTCAAGATGTTGTTCCTGGCAGCTCCTAATGATAAATCCATGTCATTAAAAAGAGAGAGAGAGAAGAAGAAGAAGGCAGCTTATTTAAGAAGTACTGGGTCAAATCTATGGTGATCAGTTGAATGATACTTGAAAATTACTGCAGGGCGATCCCATTGTAAGAGATGATAATTAAGCCTGCTGTTAACACACTGCCCATCCTTACTGCCAGTTCAATTCCCTTAAACATTTTACATCCTGCTCCTTGTTCTGCCCGGGGGTGTTGTCATAAAATGCAATAATCATTTTCCTTTCTAATTTCCCATTAAAACACCACGTTACTTTTCATTAAAGCTTCAGGCCCTGGTTAGCTGATGAGTTGTGTCCCCTTTGCCATGAGGCTCTTGGAGCCTGTTTCTGCACCTGGCTGAGCTATCGAGCAGGAGTGGGTTTATGGAAACATGTTTAGCTAGTTCTGCAGGTGACTCCCATAGGGGCTGCTTCAAACCCATTGAAGTCAACTGGAGCCTTTCATTGACTTCAGTGGGCTTTGAAGCAGGCCCACAGAGAGCTGTGAAGTCATGGTGAGTTTATTATGAGCCTCTTAAAACCTTTCCACCTAACTCAGTAGTAGCAAAAACACCCTTCTAGCTCCTGTCTATACTCTGTATGTGCACGCAAATGTGTCAGTGTGTACAGGTATCTCCCAAGGAGAAGAAGGATAGTTTTGAAGTTGAGACACTAAACCAGGACTTGAGACCTATGCTCAGTTTCTAGCTCTGCCACAGACTTTCTATGTGACCTTGGGCAAGTCACTTAAACCCTGATCCTGGAAAGCCTTATGCTATGTTACTTCACCCACAAGGGTAGTGCCTCTGAAGCCAAGTCAGGTGTGCAAACTTAAGCATGTGTGTAAATTTTGCATGATCAGTGCCTCAATTCCCTATCTGCGAAATGGGGAATATTTCCTTACCTATCGCAGGTGTTGTGAGGATACATCCATTAATGTTTAAGGCAACAGGGGCCATGTAAGCAGCGAGGCTTACTACTACCACTGTCTGTTGATCTAGGTAAGAGCATGGAGTAGCTTCCCTGGGTCAGATTGTCCCCTGCAAACATAAACTCTATGATAAGGATGGGAATGAAGAATAAAGGGCAGGTCATTCTCCACCCAAGTCCTGTATCTTGTGCAGTACAAAAGATATGGTTCCTCATCAGGGATGGCTCTGCTGATGCTGGTTGACCCTTCAGTGCCTCCATTTGTTTGACAATGAAGTTGTTTGCAGTATCCTGGCTTACTGCTTATGCAGTTTCCATTGGCTCTATCACCTACCTTTATAGAGACAGGCCTGGAGGAAGCAAAAGGAGTTAATGTTTTTCAAGTTCAGACATTAAATGCCAGGAGGAAAAATGACCATCTCTTGAGACAAAGATTTATAGTCGCTCCTTAAAGGTCCCTTTTTATCCCAAGCCTTTTCCTCAAAGCAAGTTTGGGTTGCTTCATATTACAGTAGTCTGGTCACAAACGCACCAGTCCAGGCTAACCAGCAGTAATTCACTTTGGGGGATAGTTCCATGCTACTGAATGAAACTGCCTTTCACATTTTATAATGTCAGCAGAACCTGTCAAATGAATTATTGTCTTGTAACAGACTCAAGTATCAATTAGTCTGTATTTTCCAGAGCAGTTAATACTAATTCAATTGAATCTGAGAGAATTGCTATGCAACCTGCTAGAAGACCAAAAAATAGGGTAAAAAAAGACCAATCTGCACCAAAACACTGTGCGGGAAATCACTATCTTTGGCTGCAACTTCCTGGCTTGTGGGTTCGACCTTAAATCTTTTAGTATACGGGACCAGGGACCTCCAAAACTACAGCCTTAAAGAGCTTTACTGTTTGACCTGCAACTAATTACATGGTTCAAGAGAGGTTTACATGCTAGGACCTGTAGCTTTGATGGGCTACATCTCTCTGTTTAAGATAATGGGCCCAGTCCTGGGACATGATGAGTGTACTCAGCTCCTCTTGGCGCCCATATAAAACTGTGGGTATTGAGCACCTCATCAGGGGCATCCCAAACCCCACAGGATTATGGCTTACAGCTTTGGCTGCTGCAATCTGCTCCACTTGGTGCAAATCACTTGCAGTCGGGAGCTCAGGGAAAGTTGCCAATGCACATCCCTTCGGTTGGGCCAAGTCTGCACGCCTGCGTTTAAGGCTGATATGTCTAAACACCTGGCTTTTACTCCTTGGGCTTGCATGGTAGCCCATATATGGCACTCACTTTGCCTGACAAAACAGAGAAGAGAGAGCAGCAGCTGCGCAGGTTAATTTTACAACAGCTCAGGTGGTTGTTGCAGGCAGGCAACTTTTCCTATCTTTAGTACTAGACATTATTATATTGTGCTTTCATTTGCTAACTGTTCCAGTTATGGCTTCCATTTGCAGTAAATCTCTCCTTCTGTCTTGCCCTCCTCTATTATTACACATAGGATGACAACCTTTCCAGGAAGTCTGTGCCATGAATAAAATTCACTGAAGCTTTAAAAAAATAAAGGAAAAACAAAAACAAAAAGGTCAGTGCTAGCACAATGCCTAATGGGAAGATGCCTGCAAAGATGGCCTAATTACACCCCAGAGCACTCGGAAAAACCTGCCCAGCATGCAAGATTCCTTGGAAAATAAATAAATATATCAATAGCTCTTCAAGCTCTGAGGAGAGCATCTCTCCCTATTACCTGAGACTTTGTCTTTGTCAAGCAAGAACAGATGCATCTTAATGTGACTGTTCTAAAAATAAGACTCTTCGTATTTTCCCTGTGCCTCAAAGCAGCAAAATCTAGCCTCGAAGAGCATGTGCTGTGCTGTCTAGAGGAAAATATATTTTTAATCATTCACAAGCCAGAGCTTCAGTTTAAGCACAGCACCGCTGAAGAAGTTTAAGCTCAGCACCTTTCCATTCATCCAATCTGCTCGGGGGTCAGAAGTGCTGAGCACCCACCACTCCAGCTAAAGTTCATGGGGGCTATGGAGGTTCAGCACTCCTGAAAATTACTCCTCACTGTAACCTCATAACAGCCTCCCTCCAGGCCACAAAAGCTAAGGAGAAGAGATGGGCATGCAGCACTGGCTAAATGTCAGGAGATTCAGGGCTCATGGCAAATGACTTTTATACCACTGAAAATTTGAACACAGCACTGATATGCTGGAGTTCTGAAACTGTTATGCTAAATTTGTGCATACACTGTCCTTTCCTTTTTCTGTCTAATATACTTGTTCTGGTACATACTGTACCTGTGATGAGTAAATTACAGTAGCAGGCAGCATCTGCGTCAACTCCTGTCTCTCCCAACAAGGAAATAACCCATTCTGCTCAGAAGCTATAACATTAAAATAGTTTCAGACACAAAGAAAAAATGTATCATTATGCAAAAAGGGCAGGGAAGCAAACACCCTGCCGAACAGCAATACACAATCCTCCTGGACGGAAATAGAAAGAAAGTCTGATAACATTTTATTTTTTTGCTCACTGGACGTGTGATTCACCTCTTGTCGTTGTCAGAGTGCCAGGGTGGAAAGCAATTACTCGTTACCACAACATACTCAGTACAACTCAAGCTGCGTATTACATGGCGTTCAGCATTTGATTTATCAAATTAGGCATGCACGAATATGTGCAAAGGTTGCCCAGGCAATTCTCCACCTAATAAGTGTGAGTGGTTACATTTTTGTGTTGCAGATACAAATAGCCAGTTGGATGCATAACTGGCCATTTACACACCCAAATTAGATGGACAATTACACTATCATATGGGACGGTGTAATGCACACACCCAGCCTTGAACCATCAGGCCCTCCAGCTAAAACTGTAGGTTACATTGTAGACAAAGGACTGAATCTTACTCTCTTCCACAAAAACACACTAAAGTGAGAGAGAAAAAAAAGTATGTTAGTGAATAAGCTTCCAAGCTCTGGAAAACTCCTTATGACTATCTAAGTGAGCAAGGAGATCTAGCCCCAGCCACACAAAATGGCAGTCCTCCCGCATGCCCCCTTCTCTCTCACAGAAGCATGGCTGCCTGGATTGCTCTGCTGCCATTTATTCACGAGTAATGCCAATGTGCATCTATCCCCTCCAAAGTGGTAAAAAACACATTGCACAAATTAATGCTGCTATGCCTAGGGTTAAGCTCCCTTGCCTTTTCCAGTGGTAATTGGATGAGTTTCATACTGGAGAATACAAAGTAATGAATCTTCCTCCCACCACTCTCACCCCTTCCCCCCGCCCATAGCTCCCTCTAAGGCAAAATTTTGCACAGCCCCAGCAGTACAATATTTGCATGGTATGGCTGTCTAGATTCTCATTTCCTTCCATTATTTTCAGCTGTATGTGGACAGCTTTCCCAGTTCTCATGTTCTCCAACTTGGGCCACAGGGCCCATTAGTACCTGTTGTTTCATTAGAATATTTCCATTCATTTTAATGCTTTGGTATGAAAACAAACTGGGTGTTCTGAGGCTCTTTAAAATAAAAGGTATGCTAAACAGTTATCATCTGATAAATTACGTAGCATGTCTTAGAAAAACAAATGAGACCTGAAGTGCTGCAGGCTTCTGAGACTCACACCAAGAACAAATAAGTACTGGAGCAGGTAATTCAGACTGTTTTTAATATATAGTTTTAAATGTTGCTTGGTGTTTGTGAAAGGATTTGTTCTGTTCTCAAATCTTCTCTTTATCTATGGAACCTATACTGTACAGGCATAAATAATCTACAAAAACAGTTTAACAACAGTGGTTAAATTCTAGGTTATAACCGCTGGTCCCATCTACAGTCCGGTTACAACCAAGTCAGGAGACGCAGTTACAGTATGTTTCCATTTTGTAGAACAGACGAGGTCTTAACAGTGTTTTCTGACCAGCCTAAAACCGATTACAGGTTTACCCCAGATATGGAACATGAGTATGGTCCCAAAGAACACTATCAAATGGATCTGGGTTGCAAATGGGTTACCATCAACTGAATTTAACTACCACTGTTAAACTTAGGGTATGGCTACATTAGAAATTTCAAAGCGCTGCCGCGGCAGCGCTTTGAAGTGTTAGTGTAGTCAGAGCCACAGCGCTGCTTGTAAACCACATCCCTTACGGGTGTAGCGTGCAGCGCTGGGAGCCCTGCTCCCAGCGCTGCCGCCCTGATTACACTGACACTTTACAGCGCTGCATCTTGCAGCGCTCAGGGGGGTGTTTTTTCACACCCCTGAGCGCGAAAGTTGCAGCGCTGTAAAGTGCCAGTGTAGCCAAGCCCTTAGTTGTTTACCCAGTGTAAACAGGGACTTATGCTGCCAACCATATTGTACATATTGTGTAGATAAACAGGAATTTAGTGTCCGTTCCTGTCAGAAGCACTAAATTTGCATATAGATAGACAGAGAGCTATCTATCTATATGTAAATTTAGTGCTTCTGAAAGGAGCAGGATTAACATCACAGATACTGAATTCTTGTTTTTATATATCTATATATATATCTATATATATATCAAGAACTGCTCGACCCAAGGCTTTAAATGGATGATGGAACACAGTTTATGGTCCAATCTACACTACAAAATGTGTAGCAACTGTGTAGCAGTTGAAGTAGGAACTGTATAGCAACTGAGTCCTCTGATTTGGTTTTATTTGGAATCCAGACAGACTCTTTGTGGACAGAGATCAGTTGTGTTACAGAGAGGTTAAAAAACTGTCCTTTGCCCAAGTCTCTACCAAAGCTAAGGCATAGATTTTTCGCCTGGTTGTAAAATAGTTTTGCCCTATCCACAATTGCTAGGCCAATCTGTAGCATAACTTGGATAAGCCACAAGAAAGTCCAAACCACTGGAAAAGTTCTCATTGTGTGAAGAGACTTAAGTTTTCCTGTACTTCATCACTCAGATACCCTGACCTGGAAGAACCACTGCTAGATGTGTGAGACAGTTCACTCTCCAGGCTGCCTATTATAGAACTAACAAGGACTCCAATTAATGCCAATTGTAGTGGTCTTTTTGTACTATGAATTTGTGTCTAGTAGATACTGGACTGAGCCCAAATTCATTCATATAGACCATCAAATGGCCACCAGATGGTGATATCTTTCAGTCAGTACCTGGGCAGTATTAAAACCAGAAACGTAGAAATGAAAGGCTCTGTATCCCATTACCTGTCTCCCTGACCCATTCAGGCCCTTAGACTGTCTTTTTAATTTATACTTTCTGCCTTTAATTCACAGTATAGGTACCATACAAGCAGCAGCAGTACAAACTTCCCAATAGGCCTCAACCCTGCCCAGAGTCGACCTCTACAGGTCAGAGGACAGCTTAGTCTCAGTGTCCTCTCTGTTGAAATGGCCAACAGGAATGCAAATGGTGGTTTTGTATCGCAGATACACTGTCTACTGGGAACTGGTCTATGATTTTTCTCTTTGGCCACCAAACACTCTTCAACTATTTGGCTCACGGATCTCAGGACTGCCTCTGAGCTGGTACCCTAAACACAGTATGCTCTAGAGTCTATTCACCAGTCTCTTGAGCTGTCCAGGTTTCTGGCTAAGCTTGGCTTTCATGAACTTGTATATCATAGTCATTCCAGACCAGCACTTTGAAATAATTTTGGTCAAGCACTTTAATCCAGTTTAAAACATGTACAGATACATTAATAAATAATTACACTTTTCACTTACATTATGTAAATCACCTTTATCCAAGGATATCAGAGCATCTCCACACATAGTTAACTAACCTTCACAACCTCCCTCTGAGCTAGGTAAACTATAATTTGTGCAAATGATTTACGCTTGTTTTTAACCAAATAGTATAATATGCTTTCTAAGAATGTATTAGACCTCAGTTCTGCAGCTATTCCACACACATTACTCCCACTGATAGCAGTGAGAAATTTTGCATGTGAAAAGAGTGCAAGATAAGATCCATATGAAAAAAAATCTAATCCTGTTATTTAGTGGGGATTTTTTTTTCATCCATTCTTCTGCACACAAAACTCTCAATGGTTTTAATGGGACATACACACATAAAGACTGCAGGACAGAGTTCTTTGAAAAAAAAAAAGGGGGCCACCCAACCAAACATTTGTACATGCTGACTTAATTTAAAGTGTTAGCAGGACATGTATCCCCTGTGTAATCATATCGTCAGGTGGTGAAATCATTTTCTGGAAATTACAGAAGAGGGTCTCATATCACCATTTCCCCCATTTAAATTACATAAAAGCCACCAAAGGGTCTTTTGCCTTCAATCAGAAAATAAGACAGAAAATTACAGTGGTTATTTAGTTAAACAAGCTGTTTAAATTTGTTTCATGCAATGAAAACGTTGTTAGCTTCCCAAGGCCCAGTTAAATCATCATTTACAATGAATCATTTAAAATGCGTACTCTTCTGGTAAAGATCCAAAATAGCTACAGAACACGTGTGGGTATATACGTATGATTGTTACTGCTTAATGTTACTTTATTTTTCAATAGATAAAATATTAAATCAGGAAAAACAAGGCACTGATTATCCGCAGAGATCCATCATTCCACATTTCTAAGATACCCATACTTCCTGTAGGTAAATGAATATTCACAATAATCTAATTTCAGATACTTTGTAGAAACAAAGGCTTCCTAAAGACTCCTCAAGTAAAGGATTCTGCCATGTATTTCAACAAAGTGCCAACAGCATGTTTTAATTTCTCTTGCGTTTATGTACATGAACATTATCAGCAATCTTTTAAGTGTCTATAAAGATATTGAATAAACGTGGGGCCTTATCCTGGAAACTCTTACTCATGCAAGTTTTTATTTGCACTGATGTTCCCAATAATGGTTTAAGAATCAGTCAGTTTGCTTGCTTGTTTTTGAACTCAGTGGGAGTACAAGAAAGGGTAAGGAGCACCCACATGAGCAAAGATTTACAGGATTTATAGGAATCCCTTGTTTTATAACTTTATTAAATTCAGGCTAAGGAGGAAAGGATATTTATTCTTACACATAATGTGGTGTTAATCTCAGGATAAAAGCAAAAGAGTGACAACTTCTTCCTAAAGGGATTTTCTCCTTGTGTTTTCTATAGCTCAGAGACTCACCATTTTTAGTTTAGGTATGTAATATTGACACAATGGGACTAACTAACCAAAAATCTGGTTTTTCTTTATTTTAAAAGCTGTGATCAGAGCAGGAACAGACAGCATGACATCCTTCAACACTCACTTAGTCTGACAAAACAGCATATGCATGCAAATATTATCATGCAAAGCAAAAAATGGACATTTTCTCCCTCATTTAGAGGACAGCCCCTTAAAATGGCTTGCACAGAAAAAGAAGTGGTAGGTTCTGTCTTTTTTTTTTTTTTTTTTTTGCTTCTTTATGTTATAGATAGAAAGCTTGGTTGGTTGGTTTCTATAAGGGAAAAAGCTCCATGTTTTCTTGTTTTACAAATGTCAGGCCTTCCTTGTTTTTCCGCAGGAGGCCCTGGCTCAGATATGGAGGCTGAAACCTCTCTCAGCCTTTAAAGAGTGGAAGTGATGAGTTTCTGTGGTAAAGTGCAAGAGTAGGATTCCAAGGACCTGGGAACTGTTCCTATCTCTGCCACTGGTTTCCTGTGTGATTTTGGACAGGTCATTTGGGGCCAGAGTTTTAAAGGCATTTAAATGTGGAGGCTCTAGCATGGCAGTGAGGCCAGGCCCCTGGCTGCACAGAGGTAGGAGATCATCCTTCAGCCCCGCTGGCTGCACCTGACCCTGACCCAGCACAAGGGCTGGGCCTGTCTCAGAAACATCCCAAGGCTCTGCCCTTCTGTAACAGATGCATGAGGCAGGATCCAAGTGTGGACATGCTTAATGTGGGGGGATCCAGGTGTGGGTGAGAGGGTTCTGTGGAGAGCAATCTGGGTGCAAGAGGCTCAGTGATGGATCTGGACGCACAGGGGCTCATTGGCGAAGCCAGGCTACCAGTGGGAACTGGAAGCCTGCATGTAGCAGGCAGACTCCACGCAGGGAGTGGAGAACCTCCATGCAGCCATGCTCCTTATGGGGAACTGGGAGCCCAGGCATCAGCCTGGCTGGGAGTGGGGTACCGGGGCAGCAGCTGGGCTGGGAGCAGGGATCTGGGGGCAGTCAGGCTCTGAGAGAGCTGGGGGCAGCTTGCTTGGGGGCAGCTGGGCTATCACTGGAGCCCCCTGTGACACTGCACCCCATATTCTTCACAGTGCTATTAAGATATGACTATGACATAGTTATGGTGTATTTTATGCAAGATAAGTCATGTGAGGTGTCATTGGAAAGGTTATGATTTGCTAATATGGCTGTCCTATTTCTATGCACGTATCATTTTTGTATCTGAAGTTATGAATATTGACTATGTATCTATTTCACACAAAGCTCTTCCTGGGCAATGCCCACTAGGCAGAAGGCTCTCAGTCTAGATTGGCTGGCTGGGAAGGGCCCATTGAACTTAATAAGGCAGTCTACAGAATAGGCCTTAGGAGAAGCTTATCTCCCACTTGGAGAGCCTTCCTGAGGATGCTACAGACAGCCTCTGAGTAGCGGCTGCTGTTGCACTACAGGAACATTGCATAGGCAAGGGAGTGACATCACTGTGGTTCTTCACTGACTTCCTCACCCAAGAAGACTCCTGGAAACACCTGAGGAACAAAGACTAAACTGGGGGGAAGTGCTGGACCCAGGCTAAAGGGATTTTTAGCCTGTGAATGGAACACCTGGGGATTCCAAGCTGTAAGCAAGTGCTGCTGGCCCCTTAAGAATCTGCAGCCTGCTGTATCATCACTTAGGTTGAGAATTGGCTATTCATATCTGATCTATGTAGTATATTAAGCTTAGTTTGTGTTTTTTGTTTGATAGTTAATCTGTTTAGATCTGTTTGCTATCCCTTATAATCACTTAAAACCTATCTCTTGTAGTTAATAAATTTATTTTTGCTTTATTTAAAACTGGTGTATGGGAGTCATAGCTCAGAGCAGGAAGCTGTTGTATATTCCTCTCTACACTGAGGGAGGGGGCAAATTTCATGAGCTTACGCTGTACTGTTCCCTGTGCAGTGCAAGATGGTATAATTTTGGGTTTACAATCCAGAAGGGGTGCATGCCTTATGAACTGGGAGGTGCCCTAGCTGCATGTTACTACAGCTGCGTGTGTCACTACCTGTATGTGTGCTGGTGAAAGTGTAGGCTGGAGCCTGGAGAAGGCTTGGCGGGTTGTCACAACAACAGTGTAAAAGGGAGCCCAGGCTGATAGGTCAGGGGAGCTCAGTGGTACCCCAATTCCAGGTGGTACCCATCACACCCCCACCTGCTCCAGTTGAAAGCCCAGTTTTCTTGTCAGTTTCACAGCGCCAACGTGGAGTCTTCAGATTGACAAGAATGACAGTCAGCAGCCCATGTAAGTAACACAGTTCCTACATAGACACTGCATCGTCCTAACTACATCAGCATAAGCCTCACGCCTCTCATGGAGATGGAGTTATTATGCCACTGTAGCAGGGCACCTACACTGGTGGAACGCTGTAGCGGGTACACTGACATGATTAGGTCAACATAAGCTGCCTTACGAAGACCTAACTCTATAATGTAGAGCAAGCCAGTGATGAATTGTTCCACATGTCCACTGAAGGCAAGACAAGAAGTGAAGAGCTTAATCTGCAGCAAAGGAGATTTAGTTTAGATATCAGGACAAACTTTCCAACTCTCCAGGGAGTGAAGGTCTGGAACAGGCTCCCAAGGGATGTTGTAGAATCGCCGTCATTGGAGGTTTTTAAGAACAGGTTGGACAAACATCTCTTGAGGAAGGTGCAGATATACATGGTCCTGCTTTAGATCCCTTCCAGCCTTTTACTGCTTGGATTCTATATTTAAATTCAGGCCCAGTTTTCAGACTTTAGCACCTAATGTCTCTCTAATCTTCCTGATCAAATAGATTCCTTAATTTTCTCACTTGTGTGTTCATACTGACACTTAATTCCCTAGTTATCCATTTTAGACACTAAAGTATCAATTTGAATGACCAGTGTGGGAGATCAACAATTCACATAGGTACCCAAGTTTTAAAATTGCTCTATGTCAGCTCCATCACATATTGTGGAGATATTCAATTTCTGTTATTCTTGTAGTTTCTTACAGGTAAAATTTTATGCACTGATTTCAAGCTGAGCAGTTGGGCACAGGGAAGATTGACAGGCAGGATTTCAAGAAGATCTCAGGGTTGGCCTAACTCTACTGCCACTGAAGTCAATGAGTACTTTTTTTGTGTTTTTTCCCCCAGTGAATCTCTCATGTTTCCTGGCACAATCTTTTTCTCTGTCAAGATGCTGCTTTTTCCTATTAGTGCTGCTTCCTATTGACCAATGCAAAAATGCTGACTTTGGTCCCTTACTCAAACAGAGCAGACGATGCTTCCATTTATCATCCCAGGTATAATTAAATGATAAACCCCTTAAAACCATCTGCTTTCCCCATTAAGCCGTCAGGAGCTGCAGATCTAGAGGGGCACAGATGATGGGTTGGGAAAAGACATCCCACAATATTCATATTTAAGAGCATCGTTGCTGACCAGGGACCCTCCTATCACTCATTCACTTTCCCCTGCCCCCTCAGCCACAGGCCCCCTTCCCCTATTCCTCCCCCAAGCTACAACCTTACCTTCCCCCAGCACAGCCTCCTCCCCTCCATATAGACCCCCCAACTCACATCACTGTCCTTCTTCCCCTTCCCTCCTCTGCTCCCAGCCACACACCCACCACCTCTCCTCCCAGCACAGTCTCCCTCCTTTCCCAGGCCAACTTCCACTCCATGCCTCCTCCTCCTCCCCTCCAGCCACAGACCTTCCCTCCTCCTCCCCCTCAGCCTCAGACCCACCTTCTCTCCTCTTCCCCAAACCAGACTCCCTCCCGCAGCACAGCCCACACCTCCCCCAAACATCACTCCTCCTTCCCCCACCAGATCCCCTCCCACCTCCTCCTCCCCCCAGCCACAGACCTATCTCCTCTTCGCCTCCCCCCAAGCCAGACTCCCTCCCCCAGCACAGCCCCCACCTCCCTAAACATCACCCCT
>NC_133771.1:206832721-206861804 GCF_003597395.2 Chelonoidis abingdonii | reverse complement strand
CTGGGGTAGGAAGGACATTTGGAGGAGGGGGGTTATTTGGAGGGCGCTTTCTTGCTGGGGAAGGGTCTGGGGAGGCTGGTTCTGCAGTCTTCTCTTCCCGTGCTTGCACCCAGCAGTGTCTGCGCTGGGTGAAGTTTTGCCCTGTGTTATGGCCCATGGTTGTGTAGCTTCATTCCTGGATGCTTGGAAAGGACCTTAGAGCCTCGGAAGAGCGGGGGGAGCTGCTGTCAAAGGGCGAAGTAAAACCTCCCCTTGCAAAGCTCAAAAAGCTGGATTGATAGTGTGCATGTTGGTGGTGGGATTGTCACAACTTCTTGTGCTGGTTTATGACACATCTGAGTTGTGGAAGTTCTCAGATGTCACACAGCGGGACCTGGGCAAACGAATTCCTGTTTTAAAAAAAAACCTAATAACTTGTTGCCAATGTCTCTCATAAGAAGAAAATAAATGATTAGCTATAGATTGGGTTACTCCAGAATTGAATGCTTTATTTTTTGTGATGTGTTCCGGGAGGTACTTTGGGTCTCTTTAAAAGTGGAAGGAAATGGGAGTGCACAGGAGCTCCCAAAGGAGAATCTGAGGCTTTGTCTACATGAGAAAGTTGTGCCAGTTTTTAAGCCACTTTAGCTAAACTGGTGCAAACAGCTGGGGGGAGGGAAAGGGACATTTATTTAAGTTTACTAAATTGAAATAAAAGTGCATTGTCTTGCCCCAGTTCAATTAAATGGGTTTAAAACTTGTGTTTAGCTAAACCTGTGCAACTTTTTAGGCAAGAATTCAGATGGGTGTTGTCACACTACTGTAAGAATGAACCAACAAATAAATGGCTTTAACTTTCTTATCACTCTGCAATAAAATATCAAGTGGGAGTAATATAAATTTGTGTCCTGATCCTGCAAACACACAAGTAACTTTGCTCAGCAGGGTAGTCCTTTTGAAGATAAATTCAGGAGAGTAAAGTTACTCCTGCACATAAGTGTTTGCAATGTTAGATCCTTGATTTGGAAAACAAATATTATATTATTTGTTAAGTTTCCAAAATGGTGATGTTAACTATAGTAACTTAAAATACTATTTGACCTGGGACTGTGTTCCTTTTAAAAGAAAAATACAGAGAAGGCAACTGATGCATCTAAGGCAAGCCAAGGTACTGATCTACAAGTCTAGTAGAAAAGTTATTTTTAGACTATTTAGAGTAATTTTTCATGCTGTTTGTAGCAAGTGATTTGGATCTTGTTTATTTTAAAGACCACTTTTCTTCATGTGCTCTGCTACCCCAGAAGTTCTGGTCAACCCAGAGTCCTTAGATACGTGTGTCTGGGGGCTGGGCATGGTTAGTAATTTGAGGGCCAGTAACTGGAATTTTCTTCTTTCCATCCCTTTTCTTGAAACAGAGTTCAAAGTTGTTGATCTTCACAACAGGCTGTAAAGCCTGTTTGTTCAGTCAGGCTGTTTCCTGAGTGGGGATGAGTTGAACAAATGAATATCTGTTTTTCTGTACTGATGAAGTGTTTGAATTGATATTATGTTGATCTTTAAGTGTGTTTTAAACATTAATTGTTAATGTGTCTAGATCAAAATAAGAAATATTGTATATGGAGGTATTCTGTCTGAGTGACACTGGTGAAGCTGTTTTGCTCTGTTAGTAGTCTTACCATTTCTTATTACCGGTTGTGCAGTCTCAAACATTAACCTTTAGGGCTTTGTAGAGAAAGGTGGTTTTGGTGGGCTAACTATATATAATGCCCCCCACTCCCTTGCTGTTCAGAGACCAGAAAAACTCAGTGTCCCTACTGTGGCATGGAGCAAGAGCTTCTCCAGCCCTGAGGCCATTGCAGGGGGAGATTTTAAAGAGGCCCCAAATCCACCCTTGTCCTGCCTCTTCCCACAAGGTTTGGGGAAGCAAAACCTTCCCTGGTCTCCGTTATGCACCAGCTAGGTCAAGGTAATTGTTTTAAGTAGACAAGAACTAGTCCTACTATTTTCTATGAAGAGTGGTGTGTTCTGTCTTGAAACATGACATCTCTGGTTTAATTATAGAAATGAATTATCCAAATTAATTCTTTAGTTTTGAAACTATCAGCTTTATTCATTCAGTGTTACAGTGTTGGGAAAGATGAGCAATAGACAACTTTGGAGGTTGAAGTCCTCTGTTTATCCTCTGCAGTACAGAACAGCCAAATGCACTTTACGTTTTCTCATGTTTCTCCTCCAATATTCCTCCACTCTAACTTGCAGGAAACACCTTCAGAAGTGAGTGTAATTCTGACCCTTCAGCTTGTTTGCTGAGGCTGACAGCAGAGAGGACACTTGCCCATTAAAACCTGCATGCAACCAACTTTTCTCGATAGGTCACGAAATAGCTATTGGTGATGTTGACATGGAATTACTGCTCACCTAAGTTGAATTAATGATGAAGATCTTGTAGTAACAGGCTCATATTCTGTTTTTATGAGAAATCAGGTTGTTTCTGTTTTATGAACCTGTGTAAAAATATAATACTGGTTCTGTGGCAAGGTGAGCTGTTCAGGACAAAAACTAGTTTTCTGTGATAGATCAAAATAACAGCCCCACACATTCCTCCCTCCCCGACCCCAAAAACCCCCAAACATACATACATATTGTTATTTATATTACAGAAGCATCTAGAGGCTCCAACAGGCACTGATGCCCTATTGTGGCAGGCATTGAATAAATACGTAGTAGGAGACAATTTGTGCCCCTAAAAGAGTAAAGATGAAAGAACAAATATTATTATCCTCACTTTACAGATGAGGAACAGAAGTACAAAGAAATTAAAGGACTTGCCCGTGGTCACTCAAAAAGTCCATGCAAAGCCCAGAATTGAACCCAGATTTGAATCCCCCAGTCCAATACCTTAACCACAAAACTACCCTATTGTAAATGTGAGGAGAAAAGTTTAGGCAAATGTACACCTGGCTCCAGTCTTCTCAAACTCTGTATTTTGAGCCTGTCTTCCTTTCTTCGCCCTCCACTTGCTGGAAGCCTGTAGCCTCGGGAAATTATTATAAAGGAAGAAGAACAAAGGAGTCTGGTGTTCTTGTGAGCCCATAAGCTATTGATTTTTTTTTTTTAAACTGGGGGGGGGGAACAGGGGGTGCTACTGACCCATGAATGGTCTCTATGGGCTACTTCACATTCTGAAGGACTACCTCTACCTCAGTGCATGATAGAATTGCCCTTCAAATCAGAAGAGTTTTTAATTATTTATTGAGCACATCCTCCAATTACAGAGCACTCATGCAGTCACAAAATGCCATGGCAAACATTTTGCAGTTGCTACTGGGGTGAAAGTACTCCTTCATAAAGTGAAGCAGCCTACACAGCTGCATAACCCAGGAGGCTTGTAGGTCAGACTATTCAATGGACCAATATTCAATCAATTGATGAAAAAAAATGTGTATGAATAATTTTGTTTGAAAACATTACATTTCCTAAGATGACAGTTTTGTGCCTTCCGCTTTGACCCAACAACTTTTTCTTCAAGGGTGTGAAAACCAAGCAAGTTTTCAGTCCACTGGGCCATCTGCTTTTCTCTGTCTAATAGCCATGAATCTCTTATCCTTGGGTTTGTAATGTTTTCTGGGGCAGGACCCCTTTCTAAATCTTTCCTCTGTGGGCTGAACACCAGTTAACCAGTGACTCACCTAGCCCACATGATAGTATGTTGGAGGATGCGCAGAGTCTATTCTGCAGCATCAGAGTGGAGTTGTAGGCAGCCACATATTATTCATAACAAATGTATAAGGTGCCTATCATTGTAGTGTCTGTTTTGTGTACATAATTAAATACATAGTAATAAATAATGCCACATTAGGCATTTCACAATTGTTACTGAAGTAACTCTTTGCAATTGCAGAACTAACAGTGCAAGCACAAAGACGATTAGATTTCAGTGTCAAGTTAATTTCAGTGGAACTGGGACCATTTTAAGCCAATGCTGAGTTTTGACTCGTTTTGTGAATCTTTAGTACAGAGTACAACATCTCTGTAAAATCCTCTGTGTATAATGCAATTCAAGGATTTAGAGTAGCTATAAAATCACTGCCATTATCAAGTAGGTTGCTCTGCTCCTACTAAGAAACATCACTTAAAAAAAGTGTGTTACTGTTATTAGGCTTATAGTAAAATTGCTCCATTCACTTAGGTGTGCTAAAAAAGTATACCCAGGCACAAAATATACATTCCACGTTTAGTACTACTTGCTTTGTCTTACACTTGCTGGCCTGTCAGACGACGTTGTACTGGAGGAAAGTATTTCACAATTTAAATAAAGATTTTTCAGACTAGATAAAACTTTCTAATATTTCAAGCTAACACAGAAATCCATTCACCTCAAATGATCTCTTAATACCTTAACAGCTCATGTTTGATTAGTTGTTTAAACAAGGATTTGTTCCTTCCTAGCTCATCATTATTTCCATTTCTGTCTCGTTATGAAGTCAAAGCCGATGGACTTTCCTGAGGTGTCAGGCAGAGTTACCACAGAGGGGAAATTAAACCTGCATTTAGGTAGTTGTTGCTGGACAACTACTCCTAAAATGGTTTAAAAAAATCTTTAGTTGGAAACGGTGCATTCAGAAAACTAATTGTTTATTTTGAAAATTCATTAAAATGAAGCACATGCCACTAAATTGTGAGGAGGAGGGAAAAGTATTGAAATAAAAATACTGGAGCATGACTGATATATTAGGCAAAATATGACTGAAATGTTTAGATCATGGGAAAATAAATGTAACTTTCTAAAGTAATAGTTTCAAAGGAAAATACCGTTTAATTTTCATCTCACCTTTGGAACCCTCGTTCTGAACTTGAATTAGCAAAAAAATCCACATAACAAAGCTCTTGAGGCAAGCTTTTAAAATTATGAACAGGTAATAGGCTACAAAGCCTTCCACCTGTGTGCCCAAGATTAATTCAGCTCAGTGTGATATGGCCAAGGGCCATTTAAATTTAGGTTTCTAATGACTTGAATATTTCAGATCCAGCTCAGGTTGTTAGTGATCAGAAATTATCACCTCAGATAAAAAGTGTGTGTGTGTGTGTGTATGTGTGTGTGTTACAATATCATCAGTTGACCATTTATATACCCTGAACTTCACTTTGTGAACAGTGAGGGTCAGTAAAACAGAACAAAAAAAACTTCCATCGCACTTTGAGTGCAACAGCTGTGAACTGACTGTTATGCTCATGGAGCAGCATGCTCTTTTTTTTTCTCTAATTGGATTAATGTTTGCTTTCCTTTTCTGTCCTTTTAAAATTCATCAGAAACAACAGACATTGCCAATTTTTTCTGTTTTTAAACTCATTTAAAATGTCTTTCACTGAATGCTGCCAGGTATAGTCTCCCACTGTAAACACAAGTCTGCCAAGTTACTGATTTGATTTAGATTTTTAAACTGCACTTTTTATTTGTAGTAATGTTTAGGAAATTGTAGTTTAAAACAAAATTAACATTAGCTTGTTTACCCGTAATGGAACAATTACATTTACATTACAGTACCTAACATGGGCCTTTTTTGAAGGTTCTCTTTATGTTTTTCTTTACCAATTGCAAGGGCTGCCAAACTGACAGTCCAGGGAGTTGATGTCTTCCATCCACAGAACAGGTACAGTGCAGGCAATGGTAATGTGAGCTTCATTAATCTACTCTGCCAGTGTGCCTTAGCCCTGCTAAAAACTACAGATCTGTCTACATGCAAACATGGAATTACTTTAGCTACATCAGTATAGTTAAAGTGAAACAATCTCCTGGACACCATTATGTTGATATAAAGCTGCTTTATAGGTGTGTAGCTGTTCCCATAGGGAAGGGATAAACTATATCAGTATAAGGCACCTTTGTTTTGAATTACATACATGTAACTATTTTGTTAAAACAAAAAAAATCACACCTCTAACTGAAATAGCTAAATCAATATAAAACTGCGTTGGCCACGGCTATCTTTAAGATAAGAAGGGAAATTCAGTCTGCATAGAGATTCAGTACTCAGCCTCTCCACTGAGACTCTAGAAAGGGTGCTAATTTTAATGGTGGCATTACAGAAGTACGCTAGTGATCACTAGGAGCTCCTTTCTTATAGGGCACTGAACAATCATTAAATGATAATGACTTTTGATTACTGCTGACCTCTGTCAATTTAGAATTGGTGACCTAGAGATGAAAAGCTCTGTATCTCATTAGCAATTTCCTGAGCCATCCAGTCTCTCTTTTATACATCCATTTTTGTAAGAGGCAGTATAGAATTGAAGTTGCTCTGTTTGTCACTTACTGTGAAAAGGGTTGAATGCTGTCAGGTCTGATTTTAGAAACAAAAATGACAATCATTAAGGATGAGAACTTACTTTTTGACCTAACAGATTTGGTGAAGGAAAATTACAATTTCTCAAGGTACTGTGCAAAATTTGAGGTTAAATGAAATCAAAATCTTAACACTCCAGTGACTGAGGGGGCTGGAGATGCATAAATGGGAATTAGTAATTTCTATATTGGACAGAAAAAAATATTTTAAATTACTGTATCTCTTTTTATGGCTTCTGTAGACCTTGAAGTAAATTTTCATCATGAGATTGTTTAGTTCAGGTTTACTCATCCAAGAATTTGTTTAAGATTAACTGTAGTCTTTAGTCATTCTCATTTTTGCTTGGATCCATTAAGAAACAAATTAGTGCTTATAGATTGAATTCTAAATACTGTATTTGGAATATTCCTTACCTATATTCATCAGGCTGACTGGCAGTAGATGGTATGCACACCTCTACCCCGATATAACGCTGTCCTCGGGAGCCAAAAAATCTTACTGCATTATAGGTAAAACTGCGTTATATTGAACTTGCTTTGATTCGCCAGAGCGCGCAGCCCCGCCCCCCCCCGGAGCACTGCTTTACCGCGTTATATTTGAATTCCTGTTATATCAGGTCGCGTTATATCGGGGTAGAAGTGTGTGAGCACACTGGCAAAACTGTACGTGGTGTAGCATTAAAAGTTTTATTGCTATTCCATGCCATTTAGAACATGCAGATGGAACAAAATGTTTGTGGGCTAATTAGTCTTAACAATAATTTCAACTTGGAGAACTGCATCCCTGTAGCATGTGACATCAGAAATTTTGCTCATTATAGCTATGGTCCACACAGACTACGTTCATGCAACAAATTCTATTACAATAAGCTTACAAGATTAGCTTTAAACATTCATTTTGTAGATTTAATGTGGCCTGATTTGAAGCATAATACCTAAAATGGATCCATAGCTCTTAATTTAATGGTACAACAATGGCTCCACTCTGTAGTGTCAGCTACAAAAAAAAGAAAAAAAATGGCTATGTCGCATTCTGGGCTCGATTATGCAGCCACTGAATAGGAATAATTCCCAGTGACGTCAACAGTAGTTGCACAATCCAGCCCTCCATTTGTAATGGACTTCTTTAATATGTATGAAGGAGCTTTGAAAATGTAAGAGACTACTAGCTAGAAATCTTTAAATCTGCCAGCCATAAGCTAACAGAGAAAACATCTAAGAGGAGGTGCATCACAATGACTGCTCCTCCACTCGGGTGTTAGCATCCCTACTAGATTCATCATGTCCCTTGAACCTACTGAGGGGTCATAGCCTCTGACTAGTAGGTTTGTGATTAAACTGATAAACCCACATGCCCCCCATTTTATCCCTTACACTTGCATCACATTTAAAATCTGATTGAAATCAAAACAGAAGAAAGATACTTAAAATTTCCTGTCATTATAGAAATCAGTGCTATTCTGTCGTTTTAAATATTGTGTTCAGTTTTGGTGACTCCACCTCAAAAAGGATATCCGAGAGAAGATCCAGGGAAGAGTGTGAAAAATCTTAGAGGCTTGGGAAAAATTTTGTCTGAGGACGGATTAAAAATTTTAACCCTGGTTTAGTGAGGAGCCCTGTAAGAGATGGCATGCAGAGATATATCACGTACCCTCTCTGTACAACTACCAGAGGACAAAAAATAGGAAAATCAAAGACAACTCATTTAAAACTGATAATTTTTTAGCACAACTTTGTGTTACACTGAGCAGAGAGTTCAACAGGTTACTACTGAAATAAAGATCTTAGGAGGATTCAGAGAAGATATCTTCTGCAATTAGACTAGCTAGGATAAAATTTATGAGGGGATATCAGTTCTCATACTTAAGGACATAAGACAACTGCTAACTAGAGTTAGGAAGAATTTTTGCCAGTAGACATGTTATTAGGATTGGCCACCGTAAGATGAGCTACTACACTAGATGGACCATTGGGCTGGTCTGAAATTGCCATTCTTTTTCCTATGCCACTTTACCTTTCCCCCAACTTTTCAACTGTTCTAAGATAGGAATGGTCTCTGCTATTTTACTCCAAATTCCTGGCTGGTGTCAGAGGTCTTGAGTACTATTCCTGTAGCCTCTCTTTCTGGAGGGTCCTTTGTGAATACAGCTTCAATTCCCCAGTGCAACACCAGGTTGAAATTGTCTGATTCTGGTCAGTTTCCGTGCTGACATTCAGAACTGTGGAATTGGAAAGTTTTTGACAATTTCAGTGGGTTTCTTCTTGGGGGAAATCAAGCATCTCATTCTTCAGATTCACACTTGAAAATGATGTCAACCTAGGTACATCATTCAGGACTGTGAAAAATGTTGTGCCCTGAGCGCCGCAGTTAGGTCAACGTAAATATGCAGCTAAGTGGATAGAAGAGTTCTTCTGTTGACCTAACTACTGCCTCTGGGAGAGGTGGGTTAACTGCATCAATGGAAAAACCCCTTCCGTCGATGTAAGAAGTGTCTTCACTATAGTGGTACAGCTGCAGCACCATAACTGTGCTGCTGTAGAGGCAGTAGTACAGACAAAATCAATGGATTTTAGGATCATGCACCACTTAGGTACTTTGGCAAATTTTACGCTTTGCTTTAAAATCAAAGCTTAAATTCAGCAGACATTTGTACAAAAAGTAGCAGTGGACAGATTTTGTTAAGCACTGATGTTGAGTATTCATTCATGGTGTATATGAAGACTTACCTTTTAATGTGCGTATGCTCTCTATGAAAAGAAATGTAGAATTTGAACAAATAATTTTAATAATGCATAGCAATAATTACTTCATCAAATGAGGACATACTTGGCTACTTTACAAAAGAGAAATATGAACTTTCTCACTATTCACTTAGAATTATCTTCCCATGAACAAGATCTTGTGGTGATGGAGAACTGAGAAATCTGATGAAATATTGTTTTTGTTTCTGATTCAGGGTCCTGCTCATTAAAACAGAGATAAAAGTACAGCCTAATAAGAGAGAGTGATTTAGAAATCTTAGTTATCACTGCTACCACGGCATGACAGATTTTCTGGGAAAAATGCCATCAGTCCCTGAAAATAATTTTTAATAGCAGGTGTAGACTTTTGAATGATGTCATTATAACGGCACCAACATAGTTAAAGTTGTGTTAACATTTGTAGTGTAGTATGCCCCTCTGGCATCCTTCACAATAATCACAAGGCACTTTATAATCTTAAAAAGCTGATTTTAAAAAAAAAGCATTGCACATATATTACTTAAATTTGAATTTAAAATAGACTTTAGTTTTTTGACTTGTGACCAGAAGCTGATTTCCATAGGCTTATTACTCTCCTTTAACAGTTTGTAAGGGAATTGTGTAATGCACAATATCTCTGTCTTGAAACGTTTTCTTCCTTATTTCTAACATCTGGTGTTTTGGACTTTGCGTGCCTGTGCTTGAAGAATTATGAATTTCCTACATATTTTAACTTCAAAATTATTTCTAGTTATAATACTTTGGTCCCGAAACAAAGACAAGTCTGTTCTTAGAACAAATAGGGTTTTTTTTAATTGTATTTGTATAATAGAGAAATGTTCCGCTCTGGTAATATAAAATAGGGAATTAATGAAGAAAGAAAAGCTATAGAACATTGGAAAACCATCGTAGATACCACAGAGAAGAGTGTGGAAGATAATCAGTTTGTTTGCTTGATGATGTCACCAGAAACAGACTTCTTGATATGTTGTTATGATCTCGACTAGTCTTTCAATAGTGAGCAGTTCAGGGATAACTTGTATTTTTAATTATGGTAAAATAGCAAATTGTGAGGTTACTAATGTGTCTATGGGCTAGAAAAGTACAACTTTGCAGAAGAACATGGATTAAAACCGCCTCAGAAGCAGGAAAGAACAGTCAGTGTGATACAGAATGCTAGTGATGTTTACTTTAGTAATTTGTGCACAGATTGTATTTCTGTATTTGGACAGACTGGAATTGTTCTGTTCCACTGGCATTGGAAGGCAATGATTGCAAATCCCAAAATTAAATCTTTAATTTTTCCTTTTCCTAGATCACGTATTCTCATTCATAACTTTGCTATGGTTTCCTATCTCACACAGGAGTGACCATCATGTGACTTTTATATACTTAAGTAAAGAAGACTGGTTTTATGGCAGCTGGAAAAACAAAGAAGTGTCATAGGTCCATAATCTGTCATAGCTCTTGGTTTCTATTGTACCATCCGTTCCTCCAGCTACCCCGTGACACGTTTTGCTGCACGGCAGGAAAGTAATCAAAGTCATTTTATTTAGGCATATTTCCTATATATTGTGATAGGGCTTTTTACTATTATCCAGATGATATCATCTTGTTAAATAGGATTTTATCTGATTTTTTTTTTTAATTTATTTAGACTGAATATACATCAGCTCTTTCTTCTTCCTCTTTTCTCAGGAAAGTGTGGCAGAGGACTGTACCTAGACTTACTATACGTGCATTATATTTTCCAGAAGTTTGAAGTAGGGTTGACTCCAGCCAGTTTGCGTTTAATGTTTCTTTTTCCAGGACTGAGTTAATCAGATCTGCCTGTTCTGTTCTCCTTAAGAAATGCATGAACAGTTACAAGAGAGGGCCACTCGAAATCTACTGGAAATAAGTCTGGGCATAACTTCCGGATTACTTTTGTCAAATTAACTCGGGGGGAAAAACACATGAAAATCCTAATTTTAGTTTATTTGAATAGTGTTTTAGAAAATGGACTTTTTCCACACCTAAGCTCCTCTGTAGATCTTCTGACTCCCCACGCGTGTTCTTTTCTCTTCCCCTTTCTGCTAGACTGATACATTGAAGACGAGATCATTGCAATATTTGCTAGAACATTCATTTAGTTGTATCTGTAAAAGCTTGAAACCTTATTCCTGTGAAATGTCTCTCCCAGGGAGACTTAGGAAGAAAACATTACACATCCAGAAGGTTATCTTCACAACCATTTCTTTAAAAAAACAAAACAAAACCCTCAAATTTTGCAAAAAAAAGTCGCTACCCCTTATCCCATGTTATAAATTCCCTAAATCTGGGTTATAGTGAGAAATTTCTGTAGAGTGTATTTTTTTCCATTGACGACGAACTTGACCTAGACTATCAACTTCCCCTCACAAATCTTTCTATTGACAGTCTTCCATCTGTGACAGACTATAACCATATTGGTAGGCAAGATCTGTCATCTGAGGTTGCGTAACCTGTTTCTCAATGTTTGTACAGTGTTTTTAAGATGCAAGACACTATCTAAGTGTGAAGTAGTAGTGGTAGCCTACCAAAGAGAGCAAAGGCTTAGTGTCTGTGATATCTTCCATGAGTTTGCTACATTTCTGTCCGTTTTGCCGCATGCAATCCTGTTGTTGGACTAAGGCAAACACAGAGCCATTCTATTAATGCAGCCTTTACTCTTTTGGAGAAGAGAGTGGGACAAGGAGAACGTACGGTCTATAAACCTGCAACTAGTTCTTGCAGTTAATGGGAATTAGAGACACCTTGAGCATGTTTGTTATAGAGCCCCAAGAACTGGTGTTGTAACCAGGTTTCATTAAATACCTGGAGTAAAAATCCTGCCCCATTGAAACCCAATGGCAAAACTTCCATTGACTACAATGGGGCCAAGATCTCCTTTCCTATTTTTTAGCTCTCTCTTCTACAACTGTCTTGGGAAACTGGTTTGGTTTAGCCTAAAAATCACTAGATTTAAGAAAATTGTGAAATTGTCTATGAATAGTGGATCATTTACAAAATAAATAGCTTTAATGTGATACTTTGGGGTCCTTCTGTTTGGGGGAGGGGGGGGAAACAATGTTAGTCATGTCTGTTAACTTTTCTGATGCTCAGCTCAACACTAAGGCCTCCCAACTCCACATTTAAATTGTTGAGCAAGTCAGTGGCTGAAAAGTAAAACTGATTGGCTTAGGCAGGCTTAGTTATCTAATTCTCCTGTTATTTCAGAATGTGTTTATTAATGAAATCTGCATGTATTCATATCTAAAACTATGATTTTGACAGACTCCTTCAATAAGACAAAGTTTTTCATCTAAAGCTTTGAAACATTGATTAAATGTAAGGACACTGTTTGAATCTGATTTGGACATCTAGAAATTTTCTTCTGATGCCGATGCAGTGCAACCATGTCTGGTGTAATTTGGCTTAATTAGTACTGTCAGTGTTTTGGGACTGGTATCAAAGACTCTTATGTTAGCAAAAACATAGTGAGTTAAAGCTAAAGCTGTGACCTCCTTTCTGTTCATGTTGGACCAAAGTGTAAGCTGCACCAAAAAACACTGTTTGACTTCATCTTTCTTTTTTATGCTGCAAATCAATTTGCTTTAATTTAGTTCTGATTAACTGTTATATTTTTATAATAATGGGTTGGGAGAATTCAACAGAAATACATAGCAGAGCTACGTGGAATATTCACTACTCCAGAAAGTGTGTCTCTAATAGAAATATTTAAATACAAATATGTTAATTGTTTTACTTCATGTGGGGCTCTTCTTATAATTGTGAACATCTGAGTAACATTAGGGACTACTAAAATATAAAAGATACATAGAATTTATACATTCCTATCTAGTCATGCCCTGATGTAACTTTGCAATTTCCTTTATTACATAGACTACACATGAAATGCTTTCCCTTTAATATTAGAGCTATGCACATTGCAATAGGTGTCACTGTGCTGCTGGGTCCAATCGTTATCGGTGACTTCAGCTATTGGCTCAGAACACTGGCTGTCTGACTCCATCTGCAGGGCTGTAATACCTACTCTGTTCACATCCATTCAACACACAAGTTCAGCCAGCTGAACAGCCTAGCAGTGCTACGGCACATCTTGCTAGCCTAATTCAAAAAGCCAGTGCGATAGCTAGATGCAAACTCTCTTTGCACAGTGTAGCACTTTGAGGTGATTCAATTTCAGGAAATTTGGAAAAGAGCTTGCAAGTTAATAAAACTGGGAGTCACGATGGAGATGTATTTAACAAGTCAAATACTGGATCAAACTTAAAGCCAGTTTCTTATTCAGTACACTGAAAATGTCACCTTGTCTTGCTGGAAAAGAAGCAAAATCTCAGCTTTGCTGCTTTTTATTTAACAGCTTGGCTCCCACTTAAATTTTCTTCATGTTCTTACCTAGTTAGGCTATCTAGCTATACAAACAAGAATACTCATGGTAGATGACAAGGGAAAGAACATGAAATGTCTCACCTTCTTCTTGATGCTTCCAGAGACAGTCAAGAACAGGTCCAAGAAAAGCTCTAAGAAAGGAAATAGCAGCAGCAGCAGCAGCAAGTTGCCTCCAGTTTGCTATGAAATCATTACCTTGAAGACCAAAAAGAAGAAGAAGATGGCTGCTGATATTTTTCCCAGAAAGAAACCAGCCAATACTAATACAACTGCTGTCCAGCAATACCACCAACAAAACCTCAACAACAACAACACTATCCCTGCCCCCAATTGGCAAGGGCTTTATCCCACCATCCGAGAGAGGTAAGTTCAAGAGAATTTATTTTTGATATTTAAATGAAGTGCTGAATTGTAGCAAAACAGGTTTGCAATGTTAAATTTAGTTTCCCATTTATACACATTGAATAAAACATGCTACTCCTTTTCCCCAAGCAAGTATTTGGTAATGGAAAAATTTTAGTATCTCTTTCCGGACAGTGCAGCTGTTTTCCTGAAGTAGTACAAATGTTGTTGTAAGCTGCAGTACTTTAAGCTGATAGGTATTTGCATGCAGACTTACATGTTTGTTGTTTTAGCAATACATGTTCTTGATTTTAATTTTCACTATTTGAAAAGTTTTCACAAGTTTTTCTTGGATCTATTTTCCCCTTATATATTTGTGTGTGATCATGTGCAAAGTGGTCAGAAATTGTGTGACCTGTTTTTGTTTGTTTGTTTGTTCTTTTGTTCTTTAGCTGGTTTGTTACTGAAATGCTACTTTAAGATGTTAAAAAGTTTCATCTCATGGGTCTGGGGTGGGAGTCGGATGCCAGATTACATAAATTAACACATTGCCTCTGTCTGTAGAAATGCCGTGATGTTCAACAATGACTTGATGGCAGATGTTCATTTTGTGGTTGGGCCACCAGGTGGGACCCAGCGGTTGCCAGGACACAAAGTAAGCAACAGCTGCATTATCAGTTTCGATGTGGGAATAGCAAGAGTAACTTCAACTATAACAGTGTAACTTACTGTGGGAGACTCCAATTCTTTGTGACAGACATAAATTTTGAAATGGCTTTGTCCAGTGAAATGCTTTACTTTTCTTTGTATTTCCAGTTAAACATTGTGTTGTGATGAAAGAGGCTTTATGCAAAGTTGGGAATACTGTTTTTTGTCCCTTTTTATGGTTGGTGGTGTGAAGATTTTCTAGGAGTAATAAAGTTCAGAAATTCACTTGGTTCTTTGAAGATAAAACATATAATTGTACAAGGTAAATGGTAAGAAAATGTGTAATTTTGTTAATAAGTTTGCCTTCTTTCTCACATAATAGTATCTAATTTCTATGCCCATGAAGCTAGTATACTCATAGTGGTAGCTGCTGTCCCTCATTGTTTTTATTGGTAATGCTTTCAGTTTATCGCATGAAATAAGATTTCCCTTTCTCAACAGTACGTCTTAGCTGTTGGGAGCTCTGTATTCCATGCAATGTTTTACGGAGAGCTTGCTGAGGACAAAGATGAAATTCGTATACCAGATGTTGAGCCTGCTGCTTTTCTTGCTATGCTGAAGTAAGCATCATTCTTCTGCTGGAAATGTATTTGTTTATGCTGTAATTACTGTCACAGTTCAAATATTGGATATCCGTCTAAACAGAGTCATAAAACTAGAAATGAAGTAATTGTTCAAAAATATGCCTTCCACTATATTTTAATTGTTTAAAACTTCTATTTTCATTGAACTCTTCTCTCACCCTCTATTTCTAGACACGGAAACATTAGGCTAATGTAGGCAGTTGTTATAAATAATGACTGACAGGAGATCTTTGAGCACATTGTAATGCCTGTTGATTTGATTTGTCACTACACTTGCTACACAAAAGAAGGGAGTTACTAAAAAGAATTGTCAGCTCTAACAAAAAAACTATTTTACTTCAAAAGTATAGTGAAAAGTAAAAAAAAAATTGGAATTTCTGGGTTCATACACTGACATTGTGCTCTAACTCTTTTGTATGCTTACTGTATAGAGTTCCTGTCTGTTCAGAACACCCCCAAATTACTGAATGCAGCCACTGAAAAGTAAAACTTTTATTTTATTTAGTATTGGGCATTTGGAACATATTAAAAATAAAAGGGCTGTCTAAATGAACGTATTCCCCTCCCTGTATATCTGGTTTCTTTCTGCCAACCTGATTCGGAAGTAGGTTGCTTTTTCGCTGAATGAAGGGGATATAATGAAATACTAGTTGTTCCTCTGATGAATTATCCTTGGACTGTGACTATAAACTTTTATTTTTAAATGGAAATTATATCACCGACCTCTATAATTTGGAGTGTTTTTTTCCTCTGGTATTTAACACTGTCATTGGTTACTTCTGGACCCTGTTGTTTCTCATTTTAATTGAGATCAATATCCAGACCCTTTTAATATGCTACTGGTTTTGTTGCATGCAATAGTGAAATTGCTAGTTAACAACTTTATAAATATACTTCATGGATTGCCTTGATTAGCTTATGATTGCAAACAATTACTTTGTTACATTTCAATAGCATGGTAGATATAGTGTTCAAAGTTGTGTGCAGCTGCAGACTTTTCGGTTTGTCAGCAGGAACCTCAGAAATATTGGGGATGCATGTTGACAGATCCCTTTCCATGAAAATCAAAGGTCACTCAGCAATTTTAATATGGAATTGAGACAACGTTATGATATGCTACCACATGTGAATAGATACATTGCAGATTTTCATTTTGCACATTGCTATTTAAAACATGTTTTTCATACAGCTAATACTTTAACTTTACAGAGTGAGATGTAGTTAGACTTTCTCTTTGCAAGGGGCGAATATAAGGTACTTTAATGTAGCAGTAATAAAATTATGTAGAAAGAGTTGCTGTTACTATAAAAAAGAAAAATTAAACTTGCCATTTAAAGAACAGATGGATTTTGAAATCTGCTTGAAGAGATTTGTACAGTGGAGCAAACCTGAAAAACAAGAACTTTAATACCAAAATCCAGTGCCTGACGAATTCTTTTGACAATAGCAAATTAGGAAACTTTATCTGAAAAGTCGGGGGACTCAGCCGTCAACTTCTTAAGAATCCAAGCGTTCATTTGAAAAAAAAATCTAGTTATTGTGGTTGTGAAGATTACCTTCCAAATGAAAACTTGATGCAGTGCTCTAGTATCTCTACTGATGTTCAAAGGATTTCCAAGCAGCAGCATGAGACTGAAGGTCCAAAACACTCAGGCCACAGGAAGAAGAGAGTAGAAGAGAATTTGCACCCATCCCTGCAAAGCAGGAATGAGAGGAACATTTAGTTGAACCCTCTTCTCGTCAGGTCCCCTTTTCAACAATCAAGAGGAATACAGTGTAATCTTTTGTAAGAAAAGAAAGCATTGGAAATGCTCATCTTCTTCTAAGCCGTGAGCTCTTATAATGTGATATACACTAATCTGTATTTGGATATTAGTTGTTAATAGTGTTTAGTTGGTTAATTTTGTAGTGGACATGTGGAAGACAAACACCAGTAAACCTATTATTAGATGCAGAATCTTCACTAGTATCTGTTATTGGCATGTAGTAATTATGCCCCCTGCAAAATTGATTAGCTATTCACTATAGCTTTACAAATACGAAACAGTTACATGTTGCTAAATGCATATCCTAGTTGGCACACTCAGTTAGTGTCTTTAACCCTGAAGACCAGGATTCAGATAATAAATTAAAATTAGACTCATGGTCTCATTCTAATCCCAGCTATGCGCATCACACAGTTTGTACAGCTGAGGAATAGACTAGGACTGGAATATCAGCTGTTGCAGATCAGGATAGAGATGCATGGACAGAATGAGAAATGTGGAATGCTACAGAGGGCCTATCTGTGCTATGGCTGCTTCAAACCAGTGATATTACTTCTCCACTTCCATGAATATTAAACTCGTGGGTTTTGTACTGTTTAAATTTATCACAGATGCCGCCCTACTTTTTTAGTATGAACAAGCAGAGAGGGAGAAAAAGTTGGAGGTTTAGGAGGAGAATTATAAAATGAAACAAATATGGAGAGATGACTGTAGAGAAAACAAGAAAATATGTAGACCCTTAGAGAGTCAAACCTGCAATTTATGCTTGCGTGAGTAATTCTTACTCCTGCAAGTAGTGTCATTGAAGTCCAGAACTAAAGGTCCCAATATTCAGTTCTATATTAATGTTTTTCTTCGTTACTTGCTACATTTCATTGCATCACAGTTTATATACTCTAAATGGAATTTTTCAAGTGTGATTTGGAGTAGCATTTTTAGAGACACATTACTGTGAAAAAGATCTCATTTTATTTGACCCCAATTTCTCAAGAACTCATAACTGATCTTATTCTCTGCCCCATTACATGTGGTACATTACTAATTTTCCACCATTAACTGGAAATCTGCCCAACCAGGTTGGAGTCTGCCATATCCTGATTCATGAAAACCAAACAACAAAACAAGACTTGTCCATATTTACAGTAAAAACAAAAACAGCCGTAATGAGAGATGGGTTGATATTAATCCAGTAAATGTCATTTTATCGTTTATTCTACTAGGCCTTGGATATCCTGCGAAAATGCATCATTTTAGAAAACCAGTTAACTTAACACATTTTCCTTAGCATGTCATGCGATTTTGCCTTTAGTGGCTCAGCCACAACCAGCAAGCATATTTTTAAACTCTAAAGGCAAATTTACATTTAACATTGTTTCTAACAGAATACATTTACTCAGAATAGATAGGACCGAATGTGTGAAATATTAAAAACAAGGTGCCTAATTCATTATTTCCCCAACAGTAGTGGACCTCATGAATTTAATCACGTAAACAGAATTTAGCTGAATCTCTTCTGTGGGTCTTAACAAGTTTTCTTCCATAGGAAAGTGAGAGAATACATTTTTTCTGGGGAAGATGGCATGTTGTAGCACCAGTAAACACATGAAATCCTTCCCTTTACAATCTGAGGTTAGTTAATCTAAGAGGTTTCGTCAATTGATTGCAAATCTTAGACCCTATGGCATGGTGATGCATGGTATTTGATGTATTTTGACAGTGTTACACTTCTGAGAGCTCAGATATTAAACCAGTTTGTCTTGGCACCCATGTCTGATGTGAAGTGTTTGTTATTGCTGAAAAACTCACTTCTTTTCCTTTGCACATGTCTGAATAAAGTCACCATATAGTTCGCCAGAAAAGGAAGTTCATTATATGTCCACTTGAAGTTCATGTCCTAGACAGTATTAACTGTTGTTTTAGCCATATAAACCGACTCTTCTTCAAGAACCTTGATTGACAGGAACCCTTTTTGGGAGTGAAAAAAATCTCATTAATCAAGTCATTTATTTGGAATTTTTTCACCCAAGTTTGCTAGGATATGGATACGTTAGAGTCACTACCTTATTGGAATTACTGACTGACTGTTTAGAATACGTTCTCTTCCTCATTACTGAAAGCAACTGTTATTGAACTTGGAAGAAAATGGGAATGAAGGGGTAGAACTTCATAGTTTTATCAGTTTCTTTGTGTAGCACATGACCCAAATGCAAAGCCCAATTCATCATTGGCATAAGCCCATTGACTTCGATGAGCTTAATCCGTGGATGAATTTGACCTGTAGTTTCTTTATCGTGTAATTTGAAGCAGGATTTGATTTTTCCAGAAAGTGTTTCTTAGTTTTAATACTGCACTGCACCATTCGAGTGCCCTGTGCTTCTAGTTTTCAGGTGTTATTGACAGTCAGTGTCTTTTTACTGAAGAGCAGTGTTACATGTGCGTATTTTATTTCAGATACATCTATTGTGATGAAATTGACTTAGCTGCTGATACCGTGCTGGCCACTCTTTATGCTGCCAAGAAGTACATCGTTCCTCATCTTGCCCGAGCATGTGTCAACTTTTTAGAGACGAGCCTAAGTGCAAAGAATGCCTGTGTGCTGCTCTCCCAGAGCTGCTTATTTGAGGAACCTGACCTGACCCAGCGCTGCTGGGAAGTGATTGATGCCCAAGCAGAGCTGGCTTTGAAATCGGAGGGGTTCTGCGATATTGATTTTCAGACGCTTGAAAGCATCCTCCAAAGGGAGACACTGAATGCCAAAGAAATTGTTGTTTTCGAAGCTGCGCTTAACTGGGCTGAAGTTGAATGTCAACGGCAAGATTTACCTGTTAGCATAGAAAATAAACGCAAGGTCTTAGGGAAAGCTCTCTACCTGATTCGCATCCCTACCATGGCACTCGACGACTTTGCAAATGGTGCCGCTCAGTCCGGGGTGCTGACTCTCAATGAAACCAATGATATCTTCCTTTGGTATACAGCTGCCAAAAAGCCAGAATTAGAGTTTGTGAGCAATGCCAGAAAAGGCCTTGTCCCCCAGCGTTGCCACCGCTTCCAGTCTTGCGCCTACCGCAGCAACCAGTGGCGCTACAGGGGTCGGTGTGACAGCATCCAGTTTGCTGTTGATAAGAGAGTTTTCATTGCTGGCTTTGGGCTGTATGGTTCTAGCTGTGGATCAGCAGAATATAGTGCAAAGATCGAACTTAAACGCCAAGGTGTTATCCTAGGCCAGAACTTGAGCAAGTACTTCTCAGATGGATCTAGCAACACTTTCCCAGTGTGGTTTGAGTATCCAGTGCAGATTGAGCCTGATACCTTTTATACAGCTAGTGTGATACTGGATGGCAATGAACTAAGCTATTTTGGACAAGAAGGAATGACTGAAGTTCAGTGTGGAAAGGTAACTGTTCAATTCCAGTGTTCTTCAGACAGTACTAATGGCACTGGAGTGCAGGGAGGGCAGATCCCAGAACTCATATTCTACGCCTGAGCAAAAATGTTTCCAGAAGAAGCGTTTGACCTGAAGTACACATTTGGTTCAGTCCTACTGATGCTTAGCTTGTTATCTGCAGCTATGATCAGTACAGAGAATATATAATTAAAAGCTGTGGATAGTTACTGCTTGCTGGACTTGTAGCCTCTTTGGTGATGAAATTTAAATGTAACGTTCAACTTTAACTGGAAGCTCTTAAGAGCAAGGAAGTTCCTAAAGCTTTGTTTGAGTCAGATATACCTACACCCATGATTCCCAGCCTGTCTTGTTGGCATGCCCCTACTTGCAGTGGATCAGCAAATAAATGCCCTCCCTCATATCTCCAATGGGCTGTGCCCCAAATACACTGGATCCTGGATGCTGCCTCTTTTGGTCCATTTTCTCTTTCTGTCTCAGTTCTTTTTTCCTTCTTGTCTTTTTCTCTCTGCTTCTTATTTTTTGCTCTTGTTTTTTGTTCCCCAGCTCTCCAGAAGGCTACATGCTGCTCAGAGTCAGGGAAGGGGCTCCACAAGTCTGGGCTGCCTTAGTTCTTATAGCTGAGCCAAGTGTTATGGGGCAGATAAGAGAAGCTTGTGTATGAACACGCAGTCCCATAGAGGCAAGCCAGCCCCGTATGTGGCCAGCTATATTGGGGATGGCTGCAAGAGAAGAGAGGGAGGCAACAGTCAAGGAGCCACACACTGCTTTATACACAGATGCAGGATCATGCTTGCAGTCGGGGTGAGCTGGGCTTTTCCCACCAGCACCCTCTTGAGCTCTTCTGACTCATTTCCTTAGGACTGGGAAATACTTGTGTACACACAACCTAAGTAGGTGGCTTCGAAGCATTTAACCAAATGTTGCAACAGTTATACTGAGATGCTTTTAAAATTGCTCTCATTTGGCCCACTACTAAATAGCTGGGTGATGATATCTAGCATGAGACAAAGGATAGGTTAGTTTACATAAAACATTTGGAGAGAGATTTTTTCCCGCTGTGCAAATGAAAATAAACATCAATGCACAGTAACATGTACCGGTCCTGAGTTACATTTTCCTTCTCTGTATGTGAGCTTTATTATATTATTGCTGCACAATCTGATTCAGCAGATAATTAAATAGATAGCAAGAAAATTCCCCAGAGTGGACTATATCTGGTGGTGATCACCAAATGTAATACAGTGAGGGGAAAGTATGTCTAATCTCTTGCAATTAGTTTTAATTGAAATGTGAAATGGAGGATTGTGTGGTCCAAAAGCTTTTTTTTTTTCCCCCCTGAATTACTTTTCAAGCTTTCTGTAGTCCTGCCTGCATTTTTGGCAGGAAGGGACTACAGACGCATTGCTGTTTAAGAGGGAAGGAAATCAGTATAACTAAAAGATCCAAGTACCATTTAAATTTAAATAAAGTCTACACTTTGGAAAAGAAAATCCTTAGTCACTAGATTGTGAAAATTGCTTACAAAGAGGACACTACTGAGGTAATTTGTCTCACCTGTGTAATACCTCTGAAGTGGTTATATTTTCTTTCCATATTTTAAGCTAAAATAGAGGACCAAATGATTCTTTGGCCAGGCTAAAGACTAATGTCTGTGCTACACTAAATACAATCATCAGTTTTACAATGGAACTGCTTTTCCCATAGGGTTACTTATCAGTTAATATTATTAGTCCACCTACTCCTTGACTGCTGGAATCTTGGCCTCTGGCCATCTCAAAGTGCTGGTATGTTTCTGCAGTGTCCAAAACGTGATCTGGAGTAATGACAACTGGATTGGAGTAGGCATCAAAAACTCAAAGACCTAAGCCAGTCTTCCCCGTCCTGTGGATGATGAAAAGAAGAGTGAGGGAGAAGACTGTTCTGCAAGTACCATGTTCTTTATTCACTGTACTGGTTACAATTTTACATACATAAGCAAATACATTCTTTCGGAAGTATAAAATACCCTCAGAATATATAGAAAATACTTTTTATAACAGATGTACGTAAACTAGACTGTTAGTGAGATCTGCACAGAATGTTCCCTGGAAAACTGAAGGTTTGGTGTTTTTTTTAAAGCTCCAGTTAATTATATTTAGATCTCTCAGCAACCAAAAATATACACACAGTGTAATTTAATGGATTGGGGAAATATTTATTGAAGAGACAACGAAGGAATGTAAGATCGTCATGGGATAATAGTCATCTACATGTAGGCATTATCTGAGCAGTAGTTGAATTTATTTAAAATAAACTTTAAAGCAAAGACTGGCCAAGTTACTGTATATGAAATGGTTGACATAGATATAATGGCTCTGTCTGAATGATGCTTACGGGGTAGAGTGACAGAATGCAGCTATTTAACAAAGTTACAGTAAGTAACTGATTCATTTAGAACAGACTTAGGTGCCTCACAGTGGGACAAAAAGTGTACTGTACTAGTGTGGATAAACCAGTCTCTGACTGGCTCTAGTTTTTTGGTGTTTTTCTTTTTCTTTTTAATTTATCTATAATTACAGGCTTAGCGTCTATTAAACTGACTGGCTGGAACAGATAGTTATGGGATCAAATAATGTATAGCTGTGATATGTAGAAAATTAGCTTTTTTTTTTTTTTTTTTTGTTATCCCTTGAATATTTTTGACAAAGTAGAATGAAAGCTCTGCTTCGTGCTTAATTCCTCTGAATCTGTTCCAGGTATAAATTAGACTTGTTGCCTATGGTCAAAATATTTAAGCTTGGATCAATAAACTTAGACACCTAAATAAGTGGCTTGATTTTTGAGAGGTGCTTGACACCAGCAAGCCCATTGCAATAAATAGAATCTGCTGTTGCCAAATACTTTGATACATCAGGCCACTTAATTAGGTGCCTAAATATGGATCTAGAGCTGGTCAACTAACTTTAGGCTTCCAAGTTTGAAAATGTTAATCTATATTTTGAAAGCACCCGATGTATAATGCTGGAATGTAAACACAACTTTAGCAAAAAGAAAATTATGTAGATGGTATTTTATGGCGGTCTTTAGTACTTGTATATTGATTTTGCTGGTAAAGGGAACTAAGATAGGGCATTGTAATGTAATATGCTTTAAGCATATCTGAAATAGTATTTAAATGTTCAATTTCTACATACTTATTGCACTGAACTGTTTTTTAATTGTTGTGATAAAGTCAGCTAATTTCAGGTCACAGCATCCAGTTATGCTTGACCTTCAGCTTACAGCATTATTTATGAAGGACAGATATATAAATATGAAGTACCTCATGTTGAATGTTATTGTACTGTATCTTTAATGTAACAGTGCAGATCTTGTAAGACACATGAATGTGTATAATCACATTAAACATATAAATAAAACTGGTTCTTATACAGTTGTTTCCTGTGGTACTTCTGAAACATCCGTGGAACAAATAGTGAAATCCTTACTTTGGCTATTCTTTTTAGTGTTTTCCATTGTTCTAGATAATTGTGCGGGAGCATTTGTTCAGCATAGGTATTCTGGGATCTTTTGAACCCAAAAGAAGTAAAAGTCTGAGGCAAAAGCAAGGAAGAACAATGAATATGTTAATCAGTTACATTGTTAGGGCTGACAATTAAGCTGATGAGATGGAGTGGATGAATTCATTTATATGCTTTATGAAATTTCTGGTCTACTAGTATTTTAATATTTTCTATTAATATTACCAAGCTGGGGGGAGGATCGTGTGTCATTCTGTTTATTCTAAAAGACAGCGGGTACAGAAAGCGACCATAGCGGTCAGTCCTTAAGATTCTGGAACAGGGTACACTGATAGAATTCAGAAAAATTTATGGTGCAGGCTGAAAGAGGCCTGAGAGAGGTTGTTCCCAATTGGAAATTTGAGTCTTCTCATTCAATCATTTCTTTCCGAACAGAGTTAAATATCAGTTCATCATATTTCTTCATAGATCCATTCTGAGGATTTTGGTTCCAATAACAAACCAGCTAAAGAGAGGGTTAGGAAAGAGACATTCAAAGAGAACTGGAGAAGTCCACCCTCATGGAAAAGGGAGAATTTTTAACTTGATCCTAAAATACAAACTCAAATACATTCTGAACATTCCAACCAGTGTCACTTGTGATGGGTTTTCTAAAATTGATTACTAGTGTTAATCCACATACCAAATGATGTGCACAATGAGATGCAAAACCGCAAAAAAGTGTCTGTCTATGCCTTGTTCTATGCTAACTGCATCAGTACTTAACACAGATACCTTGTGGTATGTGTTTCTATCAACTACCAAAAGTATAAATTAGCGTCAGTCCAGTTTTAACTGGACAAACTGCATCAGAAAACCAGCACCTTCAGCCTCTACTGAGACTCGGCATTGAATGAGTGTGGAGAATAAGCTATCCTCTCACCCAGAGAAGTATTTTCTCCTTGCATTATTTCTGCCTAAGACGGACCTGCTTTTCCCAAGACTTCCCCTTATAAATACATAATGTGAAATCCCAGTCAATGGGAGGCCAGGGTTTCACCCACAGTGTTCAGTTAACATCAGTACTCTCAAAACACACCAGTGCTGAGGGAATAGAAAATTTTAAAATTCACATTGTACACTGACTTTCTATAAGTCCATCAAAAAATTATAGATTCTAAGTCCAAAAGGGACCACTGTGATCATCTAGTCTGACTCCCTGAATAACACAGGCCATAGGATAGAAACCCCATAATAAATCTTAAAATTACCCTCTTGGGCATATGGCAAACAATTCAAACATTAACATGGAATAATTTATCCTAAACCACAGTGATATTTATATATGTCTTTCTGTACATTTTTACAAGTGGTACCTCAAATTCAAGCACACAAGGTATAGCAGGGGTATAGTAATTTCACATTAGAAGATGTTTGAATTGCAAAGCTTCATATGCTCAAAAGAGCTGTTCAAAGTGAAGGAAAAACATAGGAAGGCTTCAGCTACTTTGCTCCAAGGTTCAGTCCTTTTAAAAGACTCTCTTAAAGTCTGTTTAGTTTGTCAACAGTGTCAGGAATGCATTTATATTAATCCTTTAACAGCAATAATGTAACATTCACTTTTTAATTGTTTACTAGAGACAACAATAGTGTAGTTGGCCGTCGGGGGATCCTATGTTTTGCTGCGGTGGTGTTTTCTAGATCTAACTTTAAAGCTTCATAGCTACTTCAGCTGCCACTCTGGGAGAGTCAGCAGTTCAAGAATAGCAGGGGCTGGCTTTTAGACTAAAAAAGCTAGAACTTGGAAGATGGGGATGAGGTCAGCCGCAATGCCATAGGGAAATGCTGTGGGCAAGGTATTTTGTCCCCTTAGTGGGTAGACACACCTTACTCTATTGTCTTATCCACCACCTGGGAGGGGTGGAGGGGAAGGGGCTTCCTGGATCCTCCTCCCCCACCCAGGTCCCATTGTCCATTGTTTACCCTCTGCCCCTCCCTCAGATGGCAGCACTTGGGGAACTCTGAGGCAAATGCACAGCAAAGGATTGGCTTCTCCTCCCTGGCAAGAGAGGAGAATCTCAGGCAGTTCCTGGGGATTTAGCCCTATGGGCTTAGTCTGTCAGAGTCTCTGGCCCTTTGTGGGGTCTGCTATCTGTCCCTCCTCCTAGGGCTACTGTTTTGCCACCAGTCAGGGCCGTTTTGGGAGCCTGTGGCTGTCTCCTCCTTGGCTGGATTGCCTCTATTACAAGCAGGTTCTGAGTGGGGCAGCCTTCTTCCTGCTCCCTACCCCTGTCTATGGTAAGTTACTTCTTTTAAGCTTCTCCCACTCCAGGCTGAACAAGACTTGCAGGTGCACCTCTTTAGGGCTGAACAGGCCGGAAAAGCTCCTTGGTCTCCTCCATACCAGTGTGAGGGCGTGTCCCTTCATCCCATGCTATGGTTAATTTCAGCAGGAGGCTGAAAGTCACATATATGGTACAGCAGTAGTACAGGGGGAGCGTAAAGAGACTTAAGCAGCAGAAAGAGAGGTTCTAAATGAAGGTAGTGGTGAAAACAGTGAAATAGGCCTCATGTTCCCAGATCGTCACCTCAGGCAGAGAAGACAGGCATGGCAGATTCCCCTGAACAGTCCAGTGGAAGAGAAAGGACCCTTATAGCTCTGTTAACATTTCACTACTGTAAAAACAAAGAAAATAAGCTTTGCATCAGTAAATGGCTTTTCTGGAGCTTCCATCAGGATTTTTTTCTGGCTAGAGTGCTTATCTCCTATACTACAGAGCTCTTTCGCATTTATTTTACTATGCAAATGAGGCTAATTTTCCTCAGGCTTCAGCCAACCATGTAAGATGTCTGCTATGGGATTACTCACTTCCACAGAGCCAGGCCTATACTAGGATTCAGAGTTCTCGCCGTTTGAAAGATGCAACAGTCCTCAATAAAATCATTTAGCTTTGTACACTTAGGCACAAGGCCAAATCCTAAACTGGTGTTAAAAAAAAAAAAAAAAAAAAATCAGCATAGCGCTATTAGGACCAATTTCCATCAGCTGAGGAACTGATCCACAGTTGATCTTCTCTTACAATACTGTCCATAACAAAAGATTTGTAGGGCGTGAGGACCCTGATCCTACAAAGACTTACTCATGCTTTACCGTTAAGCTCGTGAATAAACTCAATAGGTTCAACAGGGTGACACGTGTTTAAAGTTGTCTTTTCAGGATTAGGGTCTTCCTTTCTAGTGCCTTGATTTTAGGACTTTACAATGCAGTAAACTAAATTCCTGCTGGGATGACATTTGGCTTTAGGCTGGGAGTGGATATTTTCCCCCAGGTTTGAAAAAACCTTGTAAATTCAAACTCTAGTAAATTAAAAGAATGTTTTTTTGTTTTGTTTTGTTTGTTTTCAAAAGGGGGAACTATAGTTAAGGGGTTCAGATTAGTTTGTGTTCATCTCTGTGTTGAATGCTATTCTTCAGGAGTTCAATTTTCACATTGCAAAGATACAAGGTTGCAGGATGGGGACCCTTGGCAAGCAAGGTTGAGCCAATGTGTGCTTTATTTATTTATTTGTTTTATTTATTTATTTTTCCTCCTCTCCTCTTCCTGAAACAACCTAGTACACTCTGTGACCAGGGACAGTGCCAGCAGCACGGCTTGTGTCCAACATCGTTAGTGCTTAGGATAAAGTGCTGGAGAGAAAGGAAGGTCAGAGAGCTGGAAGGAGGAGGAAACTAAGAAAAAATGTATCCTACATGTAAGGGCAGCACTTGTCAGTTACAGACAATAAACAATAGACAAAACACTGGCTTCAGAGGAGCTGTCCAGGCGTTTCTGGAGCCAATCACCTGACGTAAGGTAAGATTACATAGGCATGACCATTATTTGAATATTTTTGGCCCTGTTTCTCATGCTTGATGAGACACAGAGACCTTCCTGGACTCTGTAGCTGTGGAGACTGGTTTCACCTCTCAAAATAAACAGCATATTCTCTCTCTTTCTCTCCTAGCTGCTCCTTCCCAAAATGTGGCAAATGAGCTTTTGGAAATCATGGGTGGATTTACTGAGCAGGTCTCTTTGCCAGGATTGTTACCCGGTAGACTCAGCCTGGTGGGAAATAGTTTTAAAGACGCTGTAACCTGAATTTGTCAGGCAGCTGCTGGCAGAACAACTGCAACTCCAATCACCCACCCTCCCTGTCCAGAAACAGCCACTGTGGCCCTCAGTGAACAAGGTCTCCAGAAGATGATGGCAGGTAGCAGTCATGTAGTAGCAGTTGAGAAGGAACCTTTCAATTCCTTCCTCTCAGGTGTTCAATGGTAGGACACCGCCCTCCTTTAACCCAGTTCAAAGGGATGGATTTGGTTTTAATGTAAAAAGAAAATCCCCTACAGAGCCAAGCGCAACCTGGCCACCCTATAGGATGGTACTTCAGTCTTTGAGTCTCTCTCCTGGAGAGTGGCATCTGATGAGGACACTAAGAAGGCCCAAGAATTGCAAGGGAAATAAGAGTCCTTCCCCCCACCTGGGAGGGCACTACACCTCGCTCTTCAGAAACAGCTTTGGTCCCTCTTTTGAGGGTTCTGGATGGCTAGTTTGCCATCTTCCATGCCAGTCTTTCCTCTCCTAGTCAATAGGAACAGCATCCTGGCCTTGAAGGCCTCAGTGACATGACGCAGGCGCAGACCTTGAGCAGGCAATTTCAGCAGCCACAGTCTCATGCACTCTGCTGGCTCCTGATTTCCTTTTCTGTCAGCCAAGAAATAATACAGTTCGCTCTTCCTGGCACAGATGTTAAATTAACACAAATGGCAACTGCAGTTCTCAGCCTGGCCTAGCAGTGGGCATCAGAGTCCAATATCTACGGAGATGGTGACCATTTGCTCTGTGGTCACACTAAGCACTGATGCCACACGCTCCAGTGTGTTATGACTAGGCACATCCTGAAAAACATGGCTTTAGAAAGCTGATCGGGGTGTGCTTAATAATCAGATGAGAGGCTATTAGACTGGATTATTTAACCTTTTCTAGTTCTTAGCACTGATGCATCCTGTAGCTTTAGACATGCAACCATAGAGGGAATATTGATTTCCCTCAATGTGGTGTGTGAAGAAATCCTTAATGCCAGCGTCACTGGGGTTAATAGCAAATACCTATCACCTTCCACCAAGAGAAAAGCTAGCTCAGACATTCATCATCCAAAGTTTTTGCTTTGTTGGTAAAAGAAAGGGAGGGTGGATATTAAGGGATCCCTGTTTTAACAACAGTGTGTCTGCAACATCCTTGCTCAGCGGTAACTCCATTCGCTTTTCAGGATTTTTTTTTT
>NC_133771.1:206742606-206831107 GCF_003597395.2 Chelonoidis abingdonii | reverse complement strand
ATCCCTGTTTTAACAACAGTGTGTCTGCAACATCCTTGCTCAGCAGTAACTCCATTCGCTTTTCAGGATTTTTTTTTTTAAATCAGATTAATTGAAATGAATTTTGGAATGAAATGGTGACTTATGTATAAGTTGATCTGGGAAACAGTCTTGTTGTAATAATACCTAGAGAGCTAAAATAATAATAATAAAAAAAAAAGATACAGCAGGGAACAAACATGCATGGGAGATGGGGGAACAGCCTAGTAGAAATGAGGAATTCAGAAGTCTATTCCATCTCTGCTTTCTGTGACCCTGTATGGATAGTTAAGTGTATCACTTATGGGAGATACATACCAAAAAAGCAACATCCGATGTCTAGGACCAGATAAGGGCACTTAAAAATAGATACATAAAAAAGATTTGGACAGTTGGGGGCAGAGGAATCTAATAGACCAGGTCCATTCTGTTTGTCTTGCTGCATCAAGTGAGTGAACACATGAAACATGCTTTCCCCACCTTCTTCGCCAGCACCCTAGTTAGAAAAACAAATTAGCCCAGAAGACCAGAGTGAGAGGTCTTTCAAAGGTCATTATCAGAAATGGTTTCTTGTCAATACAGCACTTGATTGGAGGAAAGTTGCAAGGCTTTGATTGCTGAGGAGACGCTTTTAACTACTTCCTGCTGTTCTGTCATTTTGCACTAACCCCAAACGGCCCAGTTAAATTGATGTAATGTTTCCAATTCCCTGCCTACAAATCACTTGTCTCTAGTTAATATTGGAAACATTCGCACATGGTAGGAATCAAAGTGGCTAAACAGGAAATCTTAAAGACAATAAGGAACTCAAGGCTTTAACTTAGTGATCAAGGCACTATTTTTTTTTCTAACACTTCACAATAAGCAATTACCAAGCCACCTTCTTTGAGTACAATGCAAAGATCCTAATATACATTAATAGTATCTTGGTATATATGCTAGGATCAGACCATTCAGCATGAGTCGATCTGATTTCTGTCTGATAACTGGTGTCTCCTGATTGTCTTAAAGAAAATGAAGGGCTGGCGCTTCAACAGTGCAACCACCAATGAGTGCTGGTCCATCCATGGCTCTTGTAGATAATGATAAATATTACCGTTGAGGGTACCGTCACCGTTTAAATCAGAACACAAGCACCAAGTGCTCAGGATGTAACAAGGTGAAAGGGTTTTTGATCCCAACCAGACAGACACTGTTGCCTCTGGCCCAAATGACCTTGCAAGAGTGTATCCCTCAGGATGAGTCATATTATTGGTGTAATCTTATTAAGATGCAAAGAACAAACACAAAGTCCTGTTTCCTTGCACGGAAATCTCCCACTGTGTCTCCCCAGCAAGCTCTGTGCTCAAGCAGCCCCATCTCTCTGCTTCCTCTCATAATGCTCATAACTTCTTCTCAAGGCTTTCTCCCTCAACACACACAACCAAATATCCTAGCCCCTGGGTTGGTTACCAGGGAAACCCATCAGTCCACACAGTTAACTCTGACCTGTCTAGTCTTTGTGTGTAGCCTCCTTTGTTTACAGCTGACTTGACTACATAAAGGAGCTTGATTGCTCTTTCTGTTGAGCCTGAAAGAAACTAGTGAAAAAAATCCTGACATATGAGAGTTCTATCCTGAGATCCTGAGTCAGGCTTAATTTTACTTAGGAATTGATGTCATCTCCAGGTGGCCAGGGTTCCCCTGCCATCCTGGAAAGTGAGAGGGGGGACCTCACTGCAGCCCCCACCTCTCTGTCTTGGGGAGGGTGAAGAACCCTAGAAGGAGCAGAGGTGATGGTGGTTTATGGCCTGGGGGCTGCAGGTGGACTAAAGTGAGGAGGGTGGGTACTGTTGGGGTGGGAGAGCTGGATTGATGGTGGGTTCTGAGCAGATGGGGTGACTGCTGGGAGGGTGAACCCAGGGCGATGGGGTCAATGGGCTAGGGAGGCTGAAATGAGGGGGACCGGAATTGAGGGAGCTTGGGTGGGGACAGAACTGATAGGGTACAGGATTAATTTCTGGGCAGGAGATGGGCAAGTGTGGGGATGAGCTCCTGCAGCAGGAGCCAAAATCACCGTTTCCAGGACATGTGGGAGAGTGGGCAACGCTAATTGTCACATGCCCACACCCTATGGAAGGACAAGGAGAGGTCAAAAATTAAGAGCCTGACCTAGAAACACAATATCATCTTTTGAAAAAAAAAAAACTCATGATTTTTTATCTCTTGAAGCTGGCAGTACTGTAGATGTCACTAAACCTTCAAAATTAGCCCTACTGAAAATCAGGATGAAGGTGGATTTAGGTGGAAATCCTTTCTAAAATCTTTGTAATCCTTAACTGCCTACATTCAGTTGTTGTTGTTTTTAATAAGAATGAACGGCCTGCCGAAAAGTAAATACAAAATGAAAAATATCCCCCTAGAAAATATATTACTGGTTTTTAAAATAATGCAAAAATATGTAAAAAAAACTAAAGAAATCTCCTAAGATTTATGTTTAAAGAGGAATTAATGCAAATATCACAGTTTTATCCTTCAGTTGCTCCCTTCAGAGGAGTCACTGGGGAAGCAATTTGTTTCTTTTTAACTAAGACAGAAAGCTTTGAAATTGGTGAGTTGTCTGTCTCTGCAAGTATCCTATTTAATCTTGGGGAAAAGGTGTCAAATCTAAGTTCCCACGAGTTGTTAACTATTTGTGAACCTTTGCATTATTTACAGCTCTGGTAATGAAGGATCTCCAGAGAGCCACCAACCCATGGTGGAAAGAACATTCACGTATGGAATGTATTTATCAACTGTTCATGGTGCACATATGGTACTACAGGGAGAACAATTGTGCAGTATGAGCTGATGAGGACATTTCTTCCCAATCTACCTACTGATCAGTTTATACCCTGAAGTAAGGAGAGTTCCATGTACACTGAAATGTGGGAGCCACAGACTTTGTTGCAAAATCCACCTTTGCACAGAACTAATCTCCAGCATCCATTAAAAAAAATTACAGACCAGATCCTCAGCTGATATAAGTCTGTGCAGTTTCATTGAGCAGGGTCTTGCCAGCTGCCATCTCAGTTTCTGACCCTACGTTTCTAAGCTGTCGGGTTGCAAATTTGACTTACTGACTTATGCCTGTAGAACATAAGGTCTTCCCCATTGCCTTCCATCTCTGGCTGTCTTTTGCTCCAGTCTGACCTTCTTCCCATGTCATTTTGATGCTTTCAGTTCTGCTTCTATTACGTGTTTCTAAGTTGTCCTTGGCCTCTTGTCCTTTGGATTCCCACTCCAATGCGTATCTTGTTGTGTTGTTCGGTTCTTTCCTCCATGTGTGTATTACGCTGTTTAGAGTGGCTCAAGACTGTGAGTGCAGAGTGCAGGGCAGACTGTAAAAAACAAGGCAGACCCCCCACCCCAACTAGTGGTATTTTCAGTTATTAGAATTCATTAAGCCACTGACAAATGTGAACTCCTGGATCGCTGTAAGTCTTACCATGGAGTCACAGACAGTCCCCTTAGATTCTCTAGTCTATCTTGTCACCCAGGCAAGCTGGACTTAGTGAAAAATGGTCATTTACACCAAAGATCACAGAACACTCAGGTTGCTTCCAGTCCCAAGACTAGTCAGTTACCCAAGATCAATTGGTACCCTAGATCTTACACCAAAGACAAAGCCTGTAATAAGTCCTGTAATAAACTATATAAAGATTTATTAACTAGGAAAAAGAAATGAGAGTTATTTACAAGTTGTCATGGTATAATTCCCCACTCTGAACTTTAGCGTCCAAAAGATGGGGTACCAGCATGAATTCCTCTAAGCTTAATTACCAGCTTAGAACCTGTAGTGCTGCCACCAACCGGGAATTCCAGTGCCTGGTACACTCTGGTCCCCCCAAAACCTTGCCCGGCGCACCCAGACCTCATATCTTTGGATTCTAACTAACAAGACAAGTGTAAACCCTTTCCCCCCATCCATTGCCTCTCCCAAGGACTGCCCTCCCTGTAGTTACCCTGAAATCAACTGTGTTCAAACTCCTGGAATCTAAAAACAGAGAGGAACAATTCACCTTCCCCTCCCTTCTCTCTCCTCCCAGACTCTCCCTGAGAGAGCAAAAATTGTAACCTCCTACACACAGAGATATTACCCTTTCCTCTCCCCTTCCCCTCCTTTTCTTTCAAAATAATCCTCCCCTGTGAATCTCTGCAGACCATTCCTCTGGGGTCTCTATCACTATGAATAAAAAAAACTAATCAGGTTCTTTTACACAAAGATATACTATATTAGCTAATGAGTTAGAGAGGAAACAGTAAATAATTATCTTTGAAAATTTAATAAATCTGGAATATTTTTAAGCTTTCAGCTATATATAGCAACACTGTGAATACCCTCCCAGTGCCTAAAGCTATACACAGTACAAATTAAAATCTTTTCAGTGCAAAATACAAATTTGATACTCCTTCCAGCTCAAAGACACATTTGCTAAATTAACGTAGAAACAACAACATGAGCCTTAACTCACCTTATCTACCTATGTACTCCACTATCTTAACTTATTAAGAATCTTGTATCGGAGATCATATTGGAGAGAAACCTGGTGCACGTTCGGGTCCCTCGGAGCACCCAGAGAGAACAACAATCCAATTTCCTAACAGTACACACCACAATATCTCCCTCCTCAAGATTTCTTGATCAAGTATTTCCTGTTTCCAAACTTGATTGTCTCTTGTCACTGTAATCAGCCAGGCTCTGAATTCTTGTTTAACCTCTTACAGTCATAAAGTGATACTAAATACTTCTTGCTTCTATGTAACTCCTACTATCTGTTTATTGACAACAATTTCTGCATGCAATAGCACTACTCCAACAACACTCAGTTGCCAATTCTATATTCCTAGTAGTGGACAGGATGAATTTAGTGATCTCCGTCAGTTTCAATCAGATGTCTTGCAGCGAGGTACCACTGGGTCTGCCCCTGGAGACTCTCTGCGCTTCACTTTATGGATCTCTCTGCTTCCCTGTGACAGTTCAAACAGACAAAGATGTGACGAAATTTTCTGTGACCCTGTTTGGCCTTCCGTCAATGAGCACACAAGCTCCCTTGCATGTAACATTCCAAGGTGTGAGTGAGGGCCATGCACCGAGATCCTTTATATTGGTTGAGTTTCTTCAATGGCCGTGTTTTAAACGTTGTTTTTTTCCCTGGGGTCTTTCTGATGTGTCTGTGAATGGCTTTGACTGTGAAAGATTGATTCTCATTCTCATTGGGCTTTCACAAGTTCAGAGCAGTTTGTTTATGATAAATTTATTAACAGGGAAAAACTTTTTACATAGTCCTCATTTATAGCATGGACGTACAGGCCATTGCAACTATATTAATGCATGCCAGCAGCTTCACAAGTATTCCATAGAATCTAAACCACTAAATACGTCTTATAAGACTAACCTTAGTTATTATTGATAAAGACGAAACATCACATGGGGTACTGGTTTGATTTGCAGCTATGAGTTTGTTCGTTCTTAGCTAACACCTATGGCTTTTGGTCCAAATCAGCTGACATTGGTAGTTTACAGTGTTCACAGTATGTTTTGGCCATTATTCTATTTTCCATTCCAAAGTGAACTTCCAAATGTTACGGGAGTACAAAGTCCCTACAAGTTGTGTTAGCTCTGGTCTGGAGCACTTGGAACGATAGTCCTAAAGGAAGTGTTAAATTATTTCTCAGTTTATTTCAAACTGATTGTTCACTATGAATCTTAATGTGAACCCCTTTAAATATTTTCACCTGTCAACATGTCACTGCTGATCATTTAATCATCCAGCTAGTGAGCTGTCAATCATCTGACTCACTATGCTGTCTCGCCCATACTTCTTCTGCCAGTTTCACCTAACCCTGTCTCCTATCCAGCGACTCTGAATGTCCAACTTAACCTACAACTTCTTTAGAAGACTAGCTTGAGTTTGTTTCAATACAATAAGTCTGCCAGTGAGGTGTGGAAAATTATAAATTTTTAAGCTCAGTTGAGGTGTAAAATTAAAAAAATTAATAGTTCAAATTGCAAGGGTTGCTCTTAGTGAAGTTTTTATTTTTAATAGTATTAACACATTCTTTATATATTTCTTTTTTCTTATTGAACTTTTTTTTTTCAATTCTTATTTATTTTTTTTTGTATGTTTTTTTTTATTTCTTTTTATTAATTTCAACCATCTCGTTTCCACTCCATGTTCAGTTATACTTTATTCCTCTTTTAATTATTATTTCTGATTCATTTTTTATTAATTGATACTAATTTATTCTTCTTGTGAGCCCTCCTTCCCATAGTATCTTTAACTTCAAAAATTACCTCAAAAACCAACCTCCCCTCTTTAAAAAATCAAAAGTAGGAAGTATATTATGCCCCATATTTTACAGATGGGAAAATGAGGCCCTAACGGTATAAGTCGGTGGTTGGAGTAGGCAAATTTGATACCTCAGTTTCTAGTCCCAGGCTAGTTTATCCTAAGCACTGGAGCATCTGAATGGAAAAATACCTTTTGATTTTATCTGCAAGCACTGAGGATCAATCAGTCTGCTGCACTGCGGTGACACACAATGCAGAGATCAATCCTCATATATTACCCCCGTGCTAGCTTGCTGTATGAGCACAGGTGGCTTTTACTACTTTCATATATTTATTCGCCCCAAAAGGATTCGTGTCACTCCAACAGAGAAGGGATAGGTGATTAGGATATTGGAGGTGGATACTTGACCGCATCTGAGGAATAGAGGCAAGCTGAAAACATGTTCTGAATGGGACAAAATCGGAGGGCCCGGTACATAGTCTCCATGGCCTCAAGATATTTAAAGGAACTGTGCTGCATAATATGTAAATTGTCTCGTTGAGGTCCTTTGTTAGCGATGAATCTTTAATCGGTTAAACCTCAGGGTTGTACCGTACGACTGGAGGAAGTGCTTGAACATTTTCCTATTTTTAAGAAAGGGAAAAAAAAGTGATCCCGGTAACTATAGGCCTGTTAGCTTACGTCTGTAGTATGTAAGGTCTGGAAAAAAATTTTAAGGGAGAAAGTAGGTTAAGGACATTGAGGTCAATGGTAATTGGGACGAATGAACATGGATTACTAAAGCCTTAGATTGTGCCATAACCAAATCCTGAATCTCCTTCTTTGAGTAAGGTACTCGGATTATTAGACAAAGGATAAGATGCGGTTAGAATCTATATTTACGCTGTGCATTTCAGTAAGGCGTGTTGAACGGTTCCACATGGGAATGTTAGTGAAATTGGAAAGATGGGGTCATGATATCGAAGTTGCTAAGGTGATATAAGGAACTGGTTTTAAAGGGAGCTCCAGGGCGGGTCGTTACTGAAGGTGAACTGTTTCAGGCTGGAGAGCTGATTATAGTGGAGTTCGCCTCAAGATCGTTTTGGGACCCGAATCTTATTTAACCTTTTTTCTTACTACCTTGCACCATAAGGTAGCCGGGAATGTCCGCTCTAATATAGATTTTGCGGATGACACGAAGCTGGGGCGGTTTCTAACTACACCGGACGAAAGACCGGGATACGTATTAACAGGAAGATCTGAGATCACTCTTAAATGGAGTGAATAAGTAACTAGTATGAAATTAATAGTGAAAAGTGCAAGGTGCGTACTCGCTTAGGATGTAATAACTCAAGAATTTTGGATTGGCATATCATTGGGGACGCATCGTTGGAAGCTGACTCAGAGGAGGAGAAGGACCTTCGGTATGTTGATACAGGTATGACTATGACCCCAATGCGATATGGCCGTTTAAAAAAGCAAATGCGTTTTGGAGGCATCAGGTTGAGGTAATTTCAGCCAAGATAAGGAGTGTTAGTACTGTTATATAAGGCGCTGGTGATGACCCCACCTGGTATGGTGTGCAGTTCTGCGTGTCCCATGTTTAAGAAAAGGTATGAATTCAAACTGGATACAGGTTCAGAGAGGAGTTTATATGCTTATCCGAGAACTGAGAAACACGCCTTATGAAAGGAGACCACAAGACTTGCGTTGCTTTAGCCTTGCCAAAAGAAGCTGCGGGGGGATATGCTTTGATCTATATAAATATATAGGGGGATTAACCGTGTTAGGTAGGAGATGGAAATTATTTAAGATTTAGTACTAATGTAGGCACAAGGACAAATGGGTACAACCTGGATATTAGGAGTTTAGACTTGAAATTAGACGAAGGTTTCTCACCATTAGGGGAGTGAAGTTCTGGAATCACTCCCTTCCGAGGGTAAGTAGTGTGGAGCAAAACAGAGACTTATCTGGCTTAAGACTAAGCCTTGATTACAGTATAGTGGAGGGACTGACCCTCTTATGTTATGGAATAATTTAATTTGGGCCCTAAATTGATTCTGATTATTCAGCTCTAAATCTGCCTTCCTAATCGGTCTGTGACGGGATTTGGATATGGATTGGGAACTGAGTACTGCCTCAGAATTCTTTCCTCGGGTGCTGGCGGCTCGAGCTCTTAGCCACTATAGCTCAGTGGTTAGCCTCTGATCGCAATTTGGGCGGTCGGGAAAGAATTCTTCCTCCAGTGCGCCCGATTGCACGGGGCCCCTCAGGTAATTTTAATCCCTTCCGCCCTCCTTGCAGCGTGGGGCATGGTCTTCTTTGCTGGTGGATTCTCTGCAGCTTGAGGTCTTCAAACCACAATTTTGAGGACTTCAATAACTCATTCATGGGTTAGGGGTTGTTATAAATGTGTATGGGTAGGGTTCTGTGACCTGCCTTGTGCAGGAGGTCAGACTAGATGATCATATTGGTCCCTTCTGATCTATGAGTCTATGAGTCTATAGGAGAGTGCATTCTTATTTCAGAAGATCTCACTCTAGTTCTGGTGCATAGTAACAAATGCTTGGACTGTTAGTTGAGTTAATGGCCTCAGCAAATTTGTCATAAAGTCTGTTTGTATAATGGCTTGGAATTTATATCCTGGTTCATGAAACATAGGCGTTGGTGATTATTTTAATGACTAGCATATGGCATAAATAGTACGCTGGGCCAAATTCCTTCCTCTGATAGTCTAGAGAACTCTGAAAGTTGGGTGGATATCTGAGGGCAGAATTTAGTTGTCTGTGGATAGGTGTTTGCTGATACCAGTATTATTTTGTCTCTTTCTAAAGCCATTGCTGCTGTCTAAGATTCATGGTCTATCTAAGCAGCCACCCTAACACAGCAGAGTCAGTTTAAAATTTGAATTTTGCTCCTTCTACGTTATGCTACGATATGCAGCTTTCAGTATTGCTGAAAACTGAACTGCTGAATTCCTGACCATTTAGCAGACAAAAGTGGATTTCTTCATCAGTTGCTAAAATTGATTTGCTGGGGGCAGGGGAATTTAAAGATTACATTTTTTGTGTGCACAACATGAAAGAAAATAAGGACAAACTCCTATTTGATCTACGGTAATTTCAATGAAGCAAATCACATGCAAACAGCATCAAAGTTTAAGCCAATTATATTGCAGGTTGTCACACACACAAATACAGAGAATAATATAGGCCTTAATAGAAACTATAAGGCATCAGAAGGGCTTGAGGACTGAAAAAGCATTTATACAGGCTTAGACCAAGGGTTCAAATCCAACCCATGTCATTAGTGATCAAGAGCCTACACTGTCTCATATTTGGCAATTTATGTGGTGGTATGATGTGAATTTGGTGGTTTCAGAGCAGTTCCCACTAATTTAAGGCACAGTAAAAGTCTGCCATCCTAATTCTATTACTTGACTGGTAGTCCTAAAACAAACACTAGGAAGTAGTGCACACAACACACAGTCAACCAGTGGAACTCATTCCAGGGGATGTTGTGAAGGCCAAAAGTAGAACTAGGGTCAAAAGAGAATTAGATAGTTAATGGAGGATAGGTTCATCATGACTATTAGCCAAGATGGTCAAGGATACAACCCCATGCTCTGTGTCCCCTAAACCTCTGACTGCCAGAAACTGGAACTGGATGACAGGGATAGATCCCTCAATAACTGCCCTATTCTTTTCATTCCCTCTGAAGCATTGGGCACTGGCCACTGTCAGAAGATACTGGGCATGGTGGACCATTGGTCAGATCCAACATGGCCATTCTTAGTTCTTAAGGATGAAATGAGCATGGAGACTGGACTCCCCTCTCAGGCCTAGAAGAGGCCCCTCCAAAACAGAGCTGAGGTCCAAATGTGGGAGTCAGGTGGAGAAACTGAGCAGAATAGTGCTGTATATCTACAGATAGATAGATATAGATAAGATATAGAGAGAGGACCTTGTGTTATCCAGGGCAGTTCAAGCCAGTACCTTTTACAAGCAAGGAATTCACACAAGGATTAAAACTAAATAAATTATAACATCTTAATGAATTCTAAAGATGACACAGCAAAAGAAAAAGAAAAGAAGAAACATGATCAGTAGAGCAAGAAAGACGTCATGGACCATGTGGAATGACCAGAGTGTGAGCAGTCATGTCTAAGGATTAGAGTGTGGTATCAAGCTAGGGGTCAGAATCGCGGCCTGTGTCAGGGGTAAGGCTTAGGAACAGGCACCAGGAGTGAGGCAGGAAAGCAGGACCTGGAAACAGGTGGGGGTCTGGCATAAGGAGGACAGGAGCTGGTGGGGAGGCATGGCTCAAGAGGGAGGGAAGCAGGAGGGGTCCACAGTAGCAGCCAGCCAGGGATTCCACTAGAAGTTCAGACAACTTCCTGTGCTTCTTCCTGGTTTAAATAGAGCCCAAGGGGGGTGCTGGATGTTGCCTCCAATCAGGAGCTTTGGGGTCAGGGCCCTTTGTGAGCTAAAGCTTCACTGGTTCTCTTCTCCAGTTGCTTAGATGAGCTGCTAGATGGTATGTGTGGCCTGTACACTGGCTGTGGGCCAACGGGGTCAGGTTTGAGGCCCATGGGCCCTCACACCCCAATGGCTGTTAGCCATTCATGGCAAGAGTGCAGGCTCCAAATCCTGTTAGATGGTAAGAAACAAAGGGACTTGGCAGAAACGTGAGCTGGACGTCATGAAACGGTCAAATGTTGTTTCACATTTTCAGGATCAGGATGACTTTTTATTTAAAGTTAATAAAACACTAAGTTTCCAAAAGACACAGCTCCTCCCCTCCACCCAATTGTCTAACTTACAATCTAGCCCTTTCCAGCTCCTGTCATAACAATGATGTAGATGAGCAATCTAACTATCTCCGCAGTTTCAGAAGCCCAGTGGTGTTTTCACACTGCTCCTTGCTCCAATACATCAAATTTTTCAGATCATCGGCGGACTGCAGCTTCCCCAGTAAAAGCCACATTGGTAGGGAATGGCTGCTGTCTATGCATTTTTGCAGCTATGAATCTGTTGGATGGCATTCCTGCTGACTGGAATGCCTTGCAGCAGTTATCTCATTGCAAGTAAAATTTTCACTGGTTTGCTAAATTACTGAGCCAGAAAGGTTTATTTGCTAAAAAACCAGAGGCTAGAAATAGGAAGGAGGAAAAAATACAAGGCAGGAGGCTGTATAAACTGTTGGACTGTAATCAGCATTTTGAGCATTTTACGGGTTTTTTTTTTTTTTAAATAAAAAGGTTACACTGAGAGCTGGGTGAATAATGATCAGATACTGTTCCTGGTGAGATTCACTGCCTTGACTGATTGGGAATGATCCACGAACAGATCATGATTTTATGAAATGTTATTCACCGGACAGTTTCTTTAAATAATCCAAGAGCTGTAGCTTTGCCATGAGCTGTTCATTGTGAGTATTTGATAGTCAATTAAAAACTTTGACTAAAATGTGACTGACAGACTAACAAAATGTACAAGTCCCACTGGCTTGTCAGGACTTGAGAGAGGTTTACTTTTTTGATTTGCTTCTTCCACCTTTCAGTTGCGCCCAGCACTTAGATACCAATGATAAGCATTATATTAAAACTTGATAGAGAGAAGAGATTTAAAATACGAGAGGCTTTGATTGGACACTTTGATCATAATTATATGTTTTTGCCCCCACATTGGCTAAACAAAACTCTTTAGAATCAGGTGTGTGCTATGCATACTCGTGAGCACACATCTGAAATTCCCTGTGCAGACAGCTGATCTCTGAAAAGGCACGTTCTTAATACTGTTGTTGCACTTTATCCTCCTTCCTCTCCCTTCTACCTATTACTAGTTACACTCATATGTTGTATCTTGTCTTAGACTGGAAACTCTTCACAGCAGGGACAGTGACACCTTATGTATTTGTAGAGGACAATGGAGCCCCAAACCTCATTCTGCAGTACAAATATTAAACAATACAAATAATCTTCAGTATGATCTTCCAGAGGCATTGCAGAAGTTATTGGTCTTGTAGCTAAAAATGATTCAACTATAATATACCTACGCTATCATATCCTGAAAGCACCTGTTCATACAAACAGTGGACAGAATGGTAATGTTGCTAAGGCGCTGAATTGGGACTCAGGAGATGTAGGTTTAATTCCTGCCTCTGCCACAGACTTCCTGTGTGACCTTGGGAAAGTCACTTAATGTAAATTTCCCATCTGTAAAATGGTGAAGCTAAAACTTCCCTCAGCTTGAGGGATAAATTCATTAATGTTCATGAGGCACAATGATATTACGGTGATAGGAAACTGCAGAAATCTAGCTAGATAAATCTGGTATCATAGCAAGATGTAGGATGCATTGAGATGATGATAGAAAGGAAAAGACAAGCACAAAAAGAATCTGTATAAAGTAAAGGGGTGTTGTAGGGTTAGGGAGTGAGGGTCTGTCTTCACTGCAGAATTATGCTGTGTGTGAAAATCCCCACTGCAAAGTCTTTCTCATTTTGTTGTGTCCTCACCGTTTCTACACTCTCCCGGTGTGTCTGGGGACAAAGCCCATTGTTCTTTGTGCTCAGGTGCTCTCAGATTCTTTCTATCAAGTGTGCTAGAGCGTATCTGTCCTTTGGGGGGAATTGTGGGAAGGGCTTTGGAGGACTGTCAGCACTCAAGTGATTTCATCCAAGTTCAGTCCACATTAAAGCAGAGCCTAGGCTGTAACCTGCAGCCCCTGCAAAGCAAGGTGGCCCACGCTTACACCACCATCAAACCTGGGTCAGAGGTTTTACTGGGGATGATAGATGGGCTGGAGTAAGAGCTGGGTTAACTGTGCAGTGATTGGCTAGTAAGAGGAACCAATTAGCAACCTGTACAGAGCCAGTTTCTGACCTAACTTATATCCTGGGAAACACCACTGAGTCCCAATCAGGGCAGAAGTTGGTGCTAAGTTTGTTTTCCAAATACACAATGTAGTTGACTTATTAATATTAATATTTGATGCCCATCAGGGGGCTGGGATGCCTTTGAACCCCCAGGTTCATTTAGGTAACTGAAATGAAGGAAACCACATTACATCTTAAGTTTCTCTTTTCTAAGGTTGATGTCACCTTGCTGTCTAAATGAGTTCCCCTTTGAATTATCCCAAGGAAGCTTTCATAGGAGACCTGCACTTCTCCACTTTCCTCGACCTCTGTGCACGTCTTTAGAGGTCAGAGATGCACCAATGATTTCTGCAGCATTTTCTGTTATTAGTTAATACCCGTGCTCGTGAGCTTTTGACCTGTAGGCATGTTAGTGTATCCAGTCAGAAAGCAGACATGCTGCGTCATCAGGAACAAGTTTATAGAACTTTGCAAGAAGGAAGTCAGGCCACCGATGAAGGAAATAAGATAATTAAGCTGAGCAGCATTTTTCTTGTTATTGAAATGTACAGTTGCTTTTAATAACTCTTAAAACCTCAGCTCTTTTGTACCTTTTTAATAACCCTCATAATAATCACCTAAGATTTCTCAGGGAATGATTTGTGAATGTGTTTTATACAATAGGGGGGAAAGCAAAGCTGCTTGACAGAGCACCAGAGACTCAAACGATTGCCAAAGCTTTCGTACTTGAAACAATCATGAAATGATTGTCAGCTATGCAACCAAATTACAATGAATTTATGAATTTTCTGTTTAGAAAGAACAGCCCGACATGCCACACACCACTAAACCAGTCTCCGGTGCACACATCAGGAACAGGTGAAGGATTAAAAAAAAAACCAAGAACCAAATCAGCATCATAATAGAAGAGGCTAGTGGTATTTGATGATTATTCACAAGTGCCTGTTGAAGGAGATATTGAATAAATAAAATTAGGTGGGTCAGTGACCAGTAACCACATTCTGATCATCTTTAAGTGACAGATGTATCTGATCATGCATCTGTTCTTTAGGATATCCAGAGGGAGTACTCTGCTTGGAGCGGATAAAATGAAAGCTCAGAGTTTCTGAAGGCTTTAGCACCAGAGAAATACAGCTGCAGGTAATTTTTCTAGCTATAAATAAAGTGATTCTTAAAGATGGATGCTGAGAAACAGCAGTTTAGGGGTGACTTGGCTCATCCTCTCTCTTTACTGCAATCTGTTCTTGGTGAGCATCTTGTTAACTACTACTGCACCTGGTCACTTGCCAGCACACGAGCCTTCTTGATATAGTGAAAGGAATAGCCACAGGATCCTAGAAGTGGAAATGAAATAAGTGGATGGATTAAATGATCAAAACAATGCCTGCGTTATATAGGTAAGACATGCCACTGCATGTGCAAAAAAAGGTAATTGCACCTGCAGATGCAAACAAAGAAACAACAATTTGCAAATTGTGCATGTTGTGTGTGCACAATGTTGGCTCACAACTGTGCTTATTCCCATTCTGATCCATACCCCTGATCCCTGACCCCCATTGACTGAAGGGAATTAAAGCCTCAGGTTCCTCTACATTGCTGCTTGTCACTTCTCTGAATTGAGGGTGATGTTTTAATCCATTTACTTATCTGGGTTGTGTTGTAATATGGTGATTATAATTTGAACATGATTAACATACACAAAAACATTGACTCATGCTTAACCATGTGGAAACCTTTCTCAGATTATATTAATTCTGAGAAGACACTGATCAGTGATTAGTCACATAAACTATAAAATAAAGATCGCCCTTCTCTCTCCCTCCCCCATCCCCACATTCCATCTCCCCCCCGCCGCCCCCTTGCCACTATATTTCTCCGGCAGGGGAGATGGAGGGCAAACAAATAAAGAAAAGGAAGACTATCTAGAAAGAAAAGGTTATAAATATAAATGGAATCATTCAAACATGATGCATTTCTGATTGTGCTGCATAGTAATAGGTTTTGCATGTTGATGAGACATGGTCACCTATTTTGCTCATGATGCTTTTGTATTTTCTAGTGTTTCACTGAAGGACTGAATAATAATAATAATAATAACAAGCATAACCATGCTCTGAAGTGTCCCTAGCCTCTGTTTGCCAGAAGCTGGGAATGGACGACAGGATGGATCACTCAATAACTGCCTGTTTTGTTCATCTTCTCTGAAGCACCTGACATTGGCCACTGTCAGAAGACAGGATACTGGGCTAGATGAACCATTGGTCTGACCAGCAGAGTCATTCTTATGTTCTTATTTATCCTGAAAATCTAAAACTGCTGTGTTAATTAAGCCTCATGTTGCCTCTTGGCCCAATCAGTTGACTAATATTCAGGGCCTTTCAAGGGTGTTTCCTTTAGAATGAGCAAGCAAAGTTTCAAAGCAGGTCTTTTCTTGGGGTAACTGTGTCTGTTTACAAAAAGTGTGCACAAAGTCCTGTTTCCCTGAACACAGTAGAAACAAACAGCAGCAGGCAGATTTTTGCTTGCTCCAAAATGTCCCAGTGAATTCTGTGCCCAAGTAGCCTTTGCCTCTCCACTTCCACTCACTCCTCCTCCTCGTGGCTTTCTGCCACCAATACTCTGCCCTCTTGTTTGCAACCTAGGAGACCCCAGTTAGTCTACCTGGGTTAGCTCTTCTGAGGCCTAGCCATGCAGTTTAGTGCTTTGGACAGGTAGCCTCCACTGTCTGCAATTGTTTCACTACATAAAAGGCTTAATTGCTGTACATGGCACACCAACTGGTTTTATTGAGATTTGTGATTATCTTTGGACCCAAGATGCCCTTGATATTAGGCATTAGCACCTTTCAGCATAACACTGGGAAAATCCCTGTGATGTAGTTAAGTTTTATCATCTTCCCTTTACCGCTGGAGAAACAGGGTTGAGGTAACTGTGGCAGGTCACACTGTGAGTGAGTCCCAGTTCCCAACTGACCGCCTTTGCTTTGTACATAAGCATTCAATGAGATTGTTAAAAATTATATCCACTATAATACATCAACAGTGCAGGCAGATTTGCAAAGAACTAAGTACCTCCAAGCATTGGAGTGCCCACTCATTGCTGAATCAGATAGATAAGGCTCACCCTCAGAACTGAGTGACAGGGAGGGCCAGGCTGTGGTCAGCATTGAGCTAGTATGGGGTGAAAGAGTAATTTTTCTACTAGTGAGGTCCAGTAGCAGATTATTGTCTTCATGGCAAAGGGCAGTGGGAGAGGAATGAGCAGAGAAGGAATTGTGCTGCTCTGGGGCAAAGGTCTTTCCATGATCTACCCTGGGTGTGATGCAGCCAGGCACCACCCCTTACGCAAGGCAAACACGAAAACCACAATGGAGGCCTTAGAGTGTGAGTTCTTCAGGGCTGGGGCCTTTTTCATACATGTTGGCAAAGCACAGGGAGGACGCTTTTGGTGCTCTGCAGGTAATACATAATGATAAAGGTGTAAGGAACTATCTTGCATCTCTAACATCTGTGGCTGTATGAAGGTCTTTATTGTTCTGTGCCTCCACATGGCCATTGGGAAATCTGTAGATGCACAAATGACATTGCAGAGATAGAAACACCAATGTGCTCCAGATGACCCTTCCCACAGAAAACATAGCCCTTGGGAAGTCTGTAGATGCTCAAATGACATTGCAGAGATAGAAACACCAATGTGCTCCAGATGACCCTTCCCACAGGGGAGCAGTGCTTTTGGGAAGAGCTAAGTTACATCCTGGAAAGTGTACTGGTAGAGGGCAGCACATCAAAAATAGAAGTCAGCAGCTGTTGTTGCTTTACTCACACATCTGTATTATAAGACTTTATGGGATTAAATGGTTCCACAAAGTAGCTGCATCTGAATTATAAAAGGCCCCATAAACATTCCAGCTGGGGCTAGAGGATTATAAAGCAAAGGCTGATGGTCAAATATATTGTCTGGTCAAATGTGTTGTCTAATAAATTTTCATTGTTAATGTTTTAATATATTTATATTTACAAGAGGTGATCCATAAACCAAAAGCCTGGCTCCAAATGCCCTCATATTTTGTAAACATCCACAAGTTTTATAATGGACTGACTCAAACCCCTGGATCTGAACAGTGCAGAAACTTTGGGATGTTTGACAGTCAAACCGAGAACACATCTGGATCTTATAATTTGAGACCATCATTAAGGATACAACTAAGCCAGTAAAGCTATCTATCCGTGTGCCTGTGCTCTCTCTTATCTCTCTAACGCATCATAAGAAAAACTCGGGAACTGCAGCTGAAAACAGATCTTTTGTTTTCTCCTGTTTTCAGTCAAAGGGAATTTTCTCTGGTAAGTTTGTTTTTTGAGATGTATCTGATTTCTCTTCTGGCAATAACTGAGTTTTAAAGGTGCACTTCGTTTTTAAACACGTGCCTCTGCATCGCTGAGGATTCACGCCTTGGATAGTCACAGGTCGGCAGCGTGGTCTGCTAAGCCCTGCTTCATTTAGTTAGAAATTGTGCCTTTAAGTATATTCCGAGTAAAGGAGTTTGACGCTATGCTGCCTGAGGGGGAATTGAGGAAGGAATTGTGTCTCAGTGCACAAGAGGAAACATGGTATAGGAACTGCCAGACAGGATCAGACCTATGGTCCATCTAGTCCAGTATCCTGTCTTCTATCATGGCTAGCTGCTTCAGGGGAAGGTTCAAGACACATTGCAGCAGTTATGGAACAATGTACCTATAGGGAAAGTTTCTTTCTAATGCCGACTAGTTAAAATAGTGCCTTTTAGTCTCTTCCATTTTATAAATCCTTACCACTCCTGGAGTTTTGTTATCCATATAGATGTCCATTCTTTTTTGGAAGGTCTGTCAAAGTGTTGGTCTCAGCAATACCTGGTGGCAATGAATTCCACAGGTTTTAAAAGTATGTCCTTTTGTCACTGTTAAATCTGCTGCCATTCAGTTTTCTTGAATGTCCTCTTGTTCATGTATTATGAAGAGAGTGTGTAGAAGTGACTTTCATTAATTTGCATTCCTTTATCCGTTGCAGTAATATCTGAAGGTTAAGTTGATATTGCATTATATAATTAATCACTAAAATTCTCCTTTCAGCCAATCAATTTTTTTTTAATTTACTGAGATAAACAACATGCACTTGGCTGTGTTTGAGGAGGATGAGTTTATTTCCCAGAGGCCTGTCTTCAAACTTATTTCTGATGATTTCAGAGATTCAGATGAGCAGTCCTGGACTGGAATGTTTTTCACCTATCAGAAAGGAGAGTTAAGTGTTCGTCAGTGTTGTCTAAATTGCTAGGGTTTCCTGGAAATAGCACTAGGTTTTCATAAGCCTGGAGACATGGCTGTCATTTCAACCTCACTCAGTTTATTATATCCTGCCAGCCATGTCCAGATAAACTGTAATGAAGGCTGCTACTGCCATTATAAGCCCACATCCGCTCTGTCAACAAGCCTTCAGCTCCATGACCATTATAAGAGACCTAAAATGTGAGCTGCCATTGATGATCGGCAAGTTTCAATTTATGCTTGCTAGCGTGCAAAAACAATCTGCCAATGGTGCATTTGAGGCTGCAATTTTGTATCCTGCAGGCTGGTATGAAAGTTCTGTCCCCCTTCTCTTCAATGTGAAGGTCATCTCCCCAGAGGAGAAATTACAGTCACGCCAAGAGGAATGTGGGACCATAACGTGAAGCTTAATTTAAAAATAAACGAACACAGTCAATACTGTTACAGTGGTGTGTCCATTCAGTCTCTATCATTTGCTAAGATATTCATTTATCTCTGTGCAGGAAGTTATGATAAATGTTTTAAGGAAATGGTTTATCAGAATTATGAATATCCTCTTAAACTGTCCTGCTTGATGGTTTATTCCCTCAAATCACTTCCATTTTATTTTTAGTACTAAACCTCCTCAGCCCATGCCTTTTTAAAGACAGGGACATTTTTCCTCACCACTGGCCTTCTTAAAGCTGTTCTTTTTACAGAGATTTCTTTGGACAAAATCCTCCCTGTATTACAAATCCACATCTCCTTATGTTGATTACGCTGGTTCCTAAAAGGCATGAGTGCTGATGACTGGCCATGCTTAGTCATTTGACATAACTAGAAAGCATAGTTATCTTGAGGATGTGAAGCAAGTTGCGTTTTAATAGGTTTAATTTAAAGGTACCTGTAAACAATAGTTTGTAAATTAACGGTGGGTGTGGGTGAGTCTGGGGGTTCCATTTTGAATCAATACAGATTGGATTTTGGCTTACACTGTACTTGCATAGTAGCAGAACAATATCAATTTATCTGATGCAGAAAACTCTCTGAATAGGAATCGTTTGCATTTCTATTTAAGCAGCCTGGAGACAAATCTAATGAAATGAATAGCCTTTTAATTTAATTGGCTTCCTATGTGAGTCTGAGAATAGACAGCACAATACATTTCACAGTTACTGTAGAAACGGTTGAGGTCAGAAACTCAGCATGGAGACCCTGCATCAGTCACTGCTGCTCTTGTGCAATAATTTTTTTTTAATTCTCATTGCATCTCCATCAGGCCCCAGGAAGCCAGAAAATTCCACGTTAGTATTTCAAGAGCAATTGCTGCACCATTTGTCATTGGTCAGATCATGTGATGGAATCCAGTTTAAAAAAAAAAACAAAAGAAAAACCCTGCCAAAATGAAAAACTGCTTTATATCAGTGCTATTTTATATCATCAACAAGAAAAAGATCAGGCCAAAATAAGAGAAAGAGGGACAGAGGAAGGCAAGAAAAAGTGATAGAATACAGATAAGTCTGCCAAGAAACTCTTTTTCAAACAAATCTTTCTCTTATAGTTTACAGATTAGTTAAGGTTTATGTGCAGTTTGGTGGAGTCACCCTTACTGAATGCAGTGCAAGCAAAACAGGTAATATTCAAAGCTGTTACATGCTTTTATTGCAGAAATAAAAATATAACATATGTGTAAATGCTCAACTAGCCCAAAAACCTATCAAGGAAAGTGCAAAACCTTCACATACTCACACCCTGTCAAGTAAAAATGAAGGCAGCATTTCAGAATTTGGGAAAGGGATTTCTTTACTATTTTTTTTGGAGAGACTTGTTTATGATCTCTGGAACATCTTGAGCCTGAATTTGTTCATATTTTCCAGAACAATTCAGAACTCACTATTAGAGCGAGGAGAAATTTTTTTTGGCCAAAAATGTTTTCTATTAAAAATGCAGATTCGGTGACACCATAGTTTAGTGAATTTATATTAATTTAGATGAGTTGTTTATTAAGGGGAAAAAATCTGAAAAAAATTAGATGTCTTTTGTCAACATTTTTGAAACAATTCAAATTTTTGGTTAGAAATGATATTTTGTTTCAAAATTTATTTTAATTTTCTTTGGAACTGAAATGAAAAGTTTCATTCAACCCAAAACTAAAACTTTTTTAAAAAAATGTTTGATTCACTGGAAATTTTGAAAATGTTGGGTTTTGATTTACTCCAACTTATTTTTCCCACGACATTTTGAAGTTCTCAACAAATGGAAAAATCCATTATTCACATGACTTTACGTGTGATTTCTTGTGCCAAACCCACCTGGTTGCCCTAGTGTCATAAATGGCATGAAGGACTCATATCTACAATAAAATTGACTGTATATCAAGATTATGTTACAGCATCAACTCATCGCATTTTTGTCTAACTTTCAAAATTTTGACTGAAAAAGGAGAGGAATTTTTGACAAGATCTTACAAGACAAATTGTTCCCATTTTTGACTAACTCAAATTACTCCATGATAGTCCTGTGACTGTGTTATAACCCTTGAGACTCTTATTTTCAAGATCATGAGGATCCTGGAGCTTCTCTGTTGTGGCACCATACTTCTTGATTAGCTTTGCAGCTTACCGTTAGCGATGTTCCAGAATGTCTGATGCACCATGGAAACTACAATGTCATTGAAATCTTGCACCTCCTAGCACACTAATAATAAAGATGTCTCAGAGAAGCATTGATTTCAATAGCATAATAAAAGGACCCAGAAGAAAGCTTTCTTCATCTTGCAAATAGGATGTCTGTGGCCTCTGCCTTCTCCTCCTGTTGAGGTTAGGGAGAAACGTGGGCCATGACCTCCATAAATGATTTAATCTCCTCTAGTTGCTTTTGGTGGAAGAAACAGAGGGTTAAATGTTTGCTAACCTCCTTAGTCACTTCCTTTAAAACTCACTAATACATTGGGAGGGGCCTTATTTTTATAAGTCATGTAGCGAGAGCTGTAGGTTTACACAGTGGCTTACGCACATAAAAAGAGACATTTCCATGCTAGAAAGCTCATATTCCAAAGGCCCAGTTCTGCTACCTTTACTCATGCTGGAGCACAATTAACTCCATGAGTAGTAAATATTTAATTCAATGGGATTACTCCCAAGTCAACAGTAAAGGAGGAAGAGGGTATTGCTAAGTTTATGAAGGAATAGCATGAAGAGGTAGCTTTTAAGACGAGATGTGAAAGAGGGGAGAGAGAGTGTTTGAATGAAAACAGGAAGGTCATTCTGATCTCAGGGGCAGCATGGTACAAAGCACAAAGCTGCGAGTGGGAGAAAGAAATAAAGGAAGTTGTAGGCCTGGAAGCTTGAGGAGAAGGAGTAGGGGAGTAAAGGAAATGAAATCAATGTAGGCGGAGCAGTGGTTCTCAACCTTTTCCATACCACAACCCATAGAACAACAGAAAAACTCGGCAGGACAACGCTCCCATCTGGCCATGAAAAAGGAGGGTGGCCATAACCTCCAACCCAAGAACCTGTCATGTAGTGGGAAGCTTGTGTAGGTGATGACAAGGAGCCTGAATATGATGCAGTGAATCATGGAGTCAACAGAGGGATTTTAAAGGGGGATGATCTCTTCCGAGTAGGTTATAGGTTAATGTTCAATGCACCCAACCAATGATGTTGTCATCTGTATGCTACCTAGTGCCTTGGTCATCTATGGAAACTTGATCTCTTGTCAGCTATTCCTTGGTAAATATGGAAACAGAGGGCCAAAATTGGCTCTCACACCAGTGTAAATTAAGAGTAAACACCACTGACCTCAATGGAATGTAGACCACTGGAGCAGAGAATTGGGCACTAATTAAGATTTAACCTAATAATAGAAACTCTATAGGTGAGCGAGTTTTGCACATCAATTCATTATGATTCCTCACTCCAGCCTGTCTCATAGACTTTATTCTTCATTTCCTTCTCCCACACAGTATTGGCTGCCTTTCACCACAACTGATTGCAAGAGCATTTTCTTCCACAGTTCCTGCCATGTAGAATAGTCATCCAATACCACTTCACCTCCTCTTCAACCCATTTCAGGTCTTAGCTGAGAACATCTCTTACCCTTTCCCTAATCCCTTTATAACTCTGCCTCTCTGCGATTATTTCAATGTAAGTGTCATTACCTTATTTAGCTCCATACAGTTTTTTGAGGTACCATTTGTGTAATGGAAAAGATCACAATTTTGTATCTAGTTGTTGACATCACAAGACAGCCATGTATCTCTCCATTTGAACAACCCCTTCCAATAGCTTGTAGGGAAGCTTGACTAATGGTAAATGACTGTGAATGTTCATTAACTCACAATTGATGGAAGGGATGAAGTTAGCACCTAATATATAGACATGTGAAAGTTTGCAACAGGACCTGTGCATTAGTCAGCTCCATCCTTTAATTTATAACCTGTGGGATCCATCTTCACTTTTTCCATTCACTGCTAATGACCGTGCATGAATTTGTGTAACTATTAATTAATAAGCGACAAGGAGTCCTGTGGCACCTTATAGACTAACAGAAGTACTGGAGCATAAGCTTTCGTGGGTGAATAACTACTTCGTCAGACACTTCTGGACCTCCAATACTTCTGTTAGTCTATAAGGTGCCACAGGACTCCTTGTCGCTTTTTACAGATCCAGATTAACACGGCTACCTCTCTGATACTATTAATTAATATACTTTGATTTCATAGCTTTTCTAGATGCACTCTGGATAAACTCCTTTAATTTCAAAACTCCTAGGTCAGCCAGAGTTCAAGTTCAAGTAGTAAAACCATCAGGAGAATAAAATATCAGACTGGCTAAAGTATACAATGCTATTTCTTCCCCTTTTTCGTTCATCTTCTGTCTAAGCAGGCATTGAGCATAATATCAAATCAAAGTTGTGGCTGAAAGTGGCATAACCTAGGATTAATGTTTTGACATAAATCCTCCCTGGGCAATACAGAGTGTAAAAGTTAATGATACCATGTAACAAACTCTCTTTCAAAAGGGCCAGAAGCTTGGTTGTGTAACCCTTACATTAACACAGGTCAGCAGAAATCTTTTTAGTGTATTTGTTTCTGTGATGTTAACACATATTGTAGTGTGTGATAATTTAATTCATTACTCCTCCCCGGTCAAAAACCGATACATATTCGTCAAATAATATTAGAACTGGGCACTAAGCAGGAGTGGCTCTAGACATTTTGCCACCCCAAGCACTGCAGGCAGGCTGCCTTCAGCGGCTTGCCTGCAGAGGATCTGCTGGTCCCGCAGCTTCAGTAGACCTCTTGCAGGTGTGCCTCCGGGCAGCCTTCCTGCCACCCTCGTGGCGACCAGCAGAGCGCCCCCCGTGGCTTGCCACTCCAAGCACACGCTTGGCATGCTGGGGCCTGGAGCCACCCCTGGCACTAAGAAGACAGCAAAAAGGAAAAATATTCTCTCTCTTTCAATAGAATAGAATAGTTAGAATGACAGAACATGGAATTCTGATCTTTTGCTAGAGATAGAATCTGGCTTTACCACAGGCACTTTTCTTCCAGCACCAGCTGGTCCCCTGTTTCTAAGTATTATAAGCAGCATACCTTTAGAAAGGATCAGCAATGTAATGACCTTTGTGTTTGTATCACATGACATAATCTAATCCATCATGCATCCCAGTTTTAAAGAAATGCTTCCTTTAAAAGCGGGTCTGATAATTGCACAAGGCCGAACATTTGTTTTCCCGCAATACAACGCGTTTCACACTTGGCATAGCCTCGCTTTCCAGTATGCTAAATAATACATGTATTTTTCCAAAGGATATTAAAACACGGCTTTAAAAATGAAACAGAGGAAGCAGCTCATAACATAGTACAGTGGGGAAAACAATCAGTAAAGAATAAATGGAGAAAATGTTAATGTCAACCCTCATGGAAATAATACAGTTTCATAACCATCTGATTTATGGAGCAGATAGTTCCAAAGGCAAGCTGTGCTGATATTAGCTGCAAACAGACAGCTGAAAGAACAAAAAACATACCCACCATAGACCTGCACAACAACACTCAAATATTAGGAAACCATTTCATAGCCGAGAACTCTATTAACTGCTTTGTTTAAAAGAACATTTACAATGAGATGTAAACGATTCCAGGTATAGTAAGAAACAGAGCTGCAGCTGCGATGTGTAGCCTGCCCCATGCACATGGCGCTTGCTGCAGCTGAAGCAGTTAAACCAATCACCAGGCAATTACTGCGTGCTGAGACTTCCCTGAGGAAATGAGGCATGTTTCCGACGATGATAGCACTGTGGCTAAGCATATGATGGGATGCTTCTGTTTATTTGTGGGGGCTGATTCTCTTAGGGGGTTCAGTCTGGAATGCAGTTTGTCAGTCCAGGTGTGATTTTTACTTTAGAACGTTCTCTGTCATTTTAGACTTCTAAAAAGTTAAATCTCTGCCCAAAGAATCATTGTTTTTCTGTTGTTTTGTTATTTCAGCAGCTTCACTTCAGTCAGACTAATTGTGTTAGAAAAATATTAAATTTGGATCAGTGACTGCTCTTGCATTGCACTTGTAAATCAGGATATAATAGTTTCATTATCACACCGCTGTTATTTAAACATCTCCCAGCTGTTATGGGTGCTGAGCTGACAAAGCTGGTACCGTACCAGCTAAAAAAGGATATATATTTATTTTTTAAACAATGTTTCATATGCTTTAAAAACTTTACTTTGAACTCTCTGCCTTTCAGATGTCTGCTCTTCCTTTAAAATTAGCAAGCCAGATTCTCTGATCCCACTGAGTTGTGGCTTTAGGTAGTCTTTGCAGCCCCCCTGGGCCTCATCTGGCATGGAGCTGGTCTGGCCTCCAAACACAGATTAGAGAAGACTGAAGACTTCTCTAAGCTGCTGCCTGCCAGGGGTCCTTGAGGGCTATTCTGGCTGCCAGTGATATGGGGGCACAGAGGGTCCCTCAGTCACATTTTCTGTATCAGAGTTATAAATGACTCTGGGTGCAAGGCAGGCGGCTGTCACGCAGGCCCTTGGCTACATGTGGCTCTGGCTGTCCACTTAGGGGCCGGTTGTCTTGCTCAGCAGTGGCCGTGTTGAGGGCGACTGCTGATGTTACTGTGTAACCAGCCTGGATATGGTCCCAGGTGTGAGGGGCTTGCCCTGCCTGCTACCCATATTGCTGGCTCCACCACGAGTGGCTTCTCCAGAGCCAGGCCACAGCAACTCCAGACACAGCCCAGGCCCTGCAGATAGGGACATTCCAGGGCATACTCAGAATGGGCCAAGCAGCTGCTTCCATCTCCTATTGCCAAGGGGACAGCAGGGATGGTGTGGAGGAAAAGGCGCTGTAGGTTGTAATTCTCTGGTTAGATTCCCATGAGACCACTCTAGGATGCTAAACTCATGGAGACTCCTAAGGAATAATTCAGGACTCTAACCATGGAGGCCAAGCCTATAATATAGTCTCCAGCCATAGAGAGATAGCAGTGGGATGGAGAATGATGATATGTGGGCAGTCACTCTAACCATATCTCCTATGCCTGGGACAGCTTAGGGGCAAGTCCTAGGCAAGGTCTCTATGGCCAGGGAGCATAGTGTAATAATGAGGGAGAGCAGCAGGGGGAAACTTGAGGCAGGATTAGGCATGGGGGCAGGGGAGACCATGTAGTGGGGGCAGGGAGGAGTGGGGCTCAAGGGAAATGGAGCAGTTTCAAGGAAGCCAGAGAGAAGGTGGAGGGAACAGGGGGAAAACATTGGAGAGAGAACGTAGGTGTAACCCACATGCTTGCCTTGAAGCATTTAGTGTTGGAAATAAGGGAAGAAAGCATGGGAAGGATAGAGCTTCTTGTCTGAGGGATTCTGAGACTGCAGACTTGCTGGACCTGGGCAGGGTGACTCTGCTAGCTGGGCTAGAATCATCCAGAAATCAGATGTGGTAGGCATGAGGCATGCTCCTTAGCTGTTTTAAGCTACTTCAGACTTCCATTATGGGCAAGCAGCCTGACAGGACACCCTCAGGGTCATTCTGAGAGTAGAACCATTGGGAACACAAAGTGGGTGGGAGTTATAAATAGTAGGAGTGGACACCAAGAAGTCAGTGTTGGAACTATGTGAGGACCAGAAGGGTGCGCTGTAAGGATTGTGTTCCAGGGACTTTGTCAGTTTATTCGATTAGATACAGGCTCCCTCACCCACTGGAGAAGATGATGACTAGAATTTGCTTCAGGCAGTGCACCTTGCAGACTGTTGTTGCAAAGACTCCAGGGGAGGTTGAAAGCGATTGTGGAAGTTTCCTTTGTCTCCCATGTTTAAGGAGTTTGCATGCCCCTCGGAGGGATCAGACCCCATTCCACAGAGAGCGAGAAGATAAATCCTCCCAGAGAAAGAGCCCTAGGCAAGCGCATGTATAATATAATTATATTTTGCATTTCAGCTTGTGCTAGTAACAAGTATTAAAACTTCAGGAAACCCTGCCTTAGAAAGTGTCTGTAAACAGGACTTGAAGTTGACACTGTACCCAATGATTTCAAGGGTAAACTGTTTTAGAGAGAGAGAGAGATTGATTCAGTAAATGTCTTTTAGCGATTTTGTGTCACTCCCCTTTCATCAGACAATTAACTCTGAATCGCAGGCTGAAAAGACTAAACTCTGGTTTGCGCCACAGCAGACGTAAGCTGAAGTATAGGAAGGGAAAAGAAGCATCATACCTGACATCAGCATCACGCTTTCCCCAAGCCTGTTACATATGCAGATGAGTTAATGCCTCAGTATTATCTATGAAAATATTTATAATTAGTAACCAGCATTAATCAATTATGCAAATTATATCATTGCACTTTTTTGTATAAAATATCTGGATTTCTGGCCCTCCAGTGATGCTATTTATGTGTAGATTGTGTTAATCATTCATTTGGAATTGCATGAGGAGGTGGGAGCATGGTGGACAAGAGTCTCAGTCTTGAAATGAAGGCGATGGGAGGGTGGGCAGAAGGGGATAATTTTTGAAAAAGGGGAATGGCTGGCAAATGTTCTGCTTTCCTGCCATAAAATGCTAGCGCCGGCTCTGCATGCCCTGCTCTGAAATAGCTCCACTGAGTCCAGACGCAGGGCTGTCTCCAACTCTTTGTCTATTCTGAGCTATTTCAGTGTGGATCTTGTGTCTCACTGGTACAGTCAAGGTCCCGGGGAGGGGGGGAGGGGGGAAAGAAGGTTGGGGGATGAGGGAACAATCAGAGGGAGACATTGTTGAGAGGGCAGGATCAGGCAGAAACCGAAGAGAGAATGAGAGAGAGGAGTGAAGACGAGAGAGGCAATGAGGATGGAAGCAGACAAGAAAATAAGCATTGAAGGAAAAGCGTCCCTGAAGAGGAGAAAACAGAAGATCGGTTTTCGTACGTGTACCCAACATTTTTCCTGAGTGTTCCCTTCCCACCCACTGCCCTGTGAATTCATTGGCTATTCTATATTTAATAATTTCACAAAACTCTCACATATCATGATGGGCATATTCCTTTGGGTGGTGCATTGCTTTGTCTAGAACTGGAGCTGTAAAAAGCAAGCATATGAACAGCTCATCTGGTAACAGATTCCCATTATGTTTTCTCTCACAGTAGATAGCCTTTCTGCAGAGAAGGAGAGAAATTAAAGGAGGCGCCCCAGGCACAACCCTTCAAACACAGAATTGCACAATGCTTGGACCGTTGCCCATCTCTCCACCCCACAAAATCCAAAACCAACCTCCTGCAACAGAAAACATACCCCACCCCTTCTATACCCAGCAGTGTGCCACTCAGAAGCACAGATGCAACCCTCCATGAACCGCTGGGTTAATATCCTGCCCAAACTTGCCAAGTATCACATATCTCCTGTGACGTTCAGGTCTCTTGCAGATTTCACAGGGAGGGACAAGTGAAAAGAACATTACAAATCTCATACTTGAACATATGAAGAGATATAGAAATAGTAATTCTTTTAAAACGCACCCATCAGGTAACGAGGAAGCTCTGCAGAGCCGAAATCCCAAATGTATCATTAATTGACCACTGGGACAAACCTCACATCATGAATTATCAATGCACCATTTTAATGGAACTATTATTAGTTAGCTGATAGAAGGCATCATTGTTATTCAGTCTGGTCTCAATTAACACCGAGGATGTTACACCCCTCACAGTCCACGCATTTTTCCTTATGCAATTTTAAAATAGCCAGTTTGGCCTGACCAATTAAAAACTTGGCTAATCAAGAAAAGTATTGTGCCTACACAATATCAGTACTTACCAGCCGAAGTCCCACAGGTTGTTTTTTTTCCCCAAATTCCTAAGTGCCTAAGTCACTTTTGAATATGGGATGTAGGCTTTTGATTAACCTCTTCCAGTCTTAACAGAGCAGAGGTGTGTCCAGCACTTTAGGTGGTAAAAGGCCCTTTTCCATCACGGCAACTATTGCTGTATGACTCTTACAGCTGAGGGGCAGCTCCTACTCTCAAATGAATTCCAAGCTGTCATGTTTTGTTAAAGATGATGCATGTGCCAAATACAAATTTTTTATATATATATAAATATATATATATATAAAATATAGTCAACACAAGCATCTCAGAAATTCATACAAAAGCTTCTCTCTCAGAATCCTGTAACAATTTAATATTGAAGTACTGCAGGAAAACATGTTCAGGAAGAAGGAGAGGCATAACGGTGGTTGGACAAAATAAGTTGGAGTCTTGATGACTCTAAGGAACTTGTATACATTCATTTTGAAAGGCTTGTAAAAATGATCTAATCTAGCCCCTGAAATCTGGTTGGAATTAGCCTGCAGTCAGTAGTACAGCTTAACTAATGAATGAGACCCTCTCCGTACATCAGCCAGCTGAAAGGTGTACAGAAGGGCAAACAATCCCCTGGCTGCTTGCAGGCAAGACTCCATATAGTTCCTATCCAAAGGTATGATCAACAGTACAGTTAGTCTCCCCTGACGACAATAATGCCTCCAGGGTCACAGGTAAACAAGGCCTGAGCAAGCAACTGCAGAAAAAGAACACAGTCCCATCACCAAGTAGAAGCTAAAAACTGTCAAACACCAAATGTGTTTCCAGCTATAAGAGAGTCTCTTGTAGGAAAAGGAGTTGTCCCCTCATACCATGGGAGAGAACAGTCAGCCCAGAACTCACACTAGAATTAAAGCTCAGAAAACCTCCCTTTTCCTGTTCCCTTAACTGGTCACCCTGATTAAAGATCTGAATGGGTCTCTTGTAAAGACTACATGGGCCCACTATCCTTTTAGACATTCATTTTAGACATTGATGGCCATGCATAATAGCATGTGTATCTCTCTCCAGCATCTCCACTGCACAATGAAAGTCTCTGGATCATCCTCCGGGACCATTTTTGTCAGCCAAGGGCCTAACCAGCTTGAATTGTTCTCAGCAAGCCCAGCAATTGTCTCTGGACCTCAATCTGTTTAAAGCAGCTCCTGGACTTGGTATGGCTGGGAGACGTAGAATAGGATCAGAGTAGCACCATATTGATAAGAAGGAAGGAGGGGGACTATGGAACCCACAGGTGCTATTTTCACAATTTGCATTACATTTTAGAATCCGACATGGACACATATGAATGGCTGGATTTGTGCACAAATTGATGTCATCCCATTCTATAATGTTTTGTTGTTATGTCAAGTGTTTATCAACTTTGTTGTTTCCCCTTTGCATTCTGAACACTAACTAAATAAGCGTTCACTTTCACTCCATCATTATGCTGTTGCACTTCCATCTAGCAACAGTTTGTAAATCTAGTGTGCTTCGGTACCAGTTCTTGTTAGCTAAATCTTCCAGCATTTTAATCATTTTCCCATGTTTTTCTTTTCTGGGGCATCCAACTTTTTTCTTTTGTAGCTGACTGCTACAGAGATATATTTTCCCCTGCTAACTACTTCAAACATTTCCCAGAGCAGAGAAGACGATACCGCTGGGGAGTTAGCTGAGTTTAATTTATTTGGTAATATCACTTCTCATTTCTGCAATTTGAAGGTGCCTGACATTTTGTTTGGAGGAGCATTTACATCACTTTTTGTTTTTTTCTGAACCCAGTGCTATTTTCCGTTCACATTTGTTTCTATGACTTTTTATATGATGAGTTATAGTTGAGTATAACAAAACAGCTATTAAAAATCTATAATGACATAACTTAATAAATGATTGGAGATCTAGCATGTTCATTGTCGGAACCCTAGTGCACGGTCCAACCCAGTTACTGAGCTGATTAAAATGTGAGGGATGGGATTGTTTGTAAATCTGGTCAATTTCATCTTGCCAAAAACAAATGGATAGTTTATGGGGTAAGAGGGAAGAGGAAATGCTGTTGGGCAAACATTTGACATCTAACCAATTCAAGATCTATCTCTAATCCTCTCTAAAGGCCTGAAGCATACTGACTGTTTTGGAGAGGCTTTTGGATGGGGACAGACAGTCTGTATCGTGATTCCTCTGGAGACTGGTTAAAGTTTCCTCCATTGATTTTGCCTTTGTTTTAAATAAAGGGTTAGGTCAAACATTATCAGTGCAGAATAAAACTTTGTTTATTTGGAGCATACTGTCTGCAGTATGTTTTCTATATTTGTCACTGTGCATTGATTTCCACTAGTTTTCCTGCTTTTTTTTTTATTTATTCACTCATAGGTACTTTGAAGCCTTTTCTGTATTAAAATTGTTATTGTTATGCCACACAGCAGGGACAATGATACACCACCCAACTCATCCTCTTTCAAGTTTTTGGCATCCTGTTTAGTTCATTTGTGTTTCCTGTAACAGGACTAAATCTGATGACTTCTTTTCATTTAGCCAGAGACGCTAGTCTTTTTCAGAAATACTGTAGTAAATGTAAGCCAATTTAAGGTGAAGAGAGTCTTTTCAACACTGCTGCTCCTGTTTCAGGGCTCCAGATGTGCTAGCTTGAGAGAGATGTGCTATTAAAAGAATTGAGAGAAATCTGGGGTGAAATCCTGACTCCATTGACGTCAATGGCAAAGCTCTTGTTGACTTTAATAGAGTCACGCTTTCACTCTAAAACTCAAAACCATGCAAAAGTTGCTTGATTTAAAGTTTTGTTTCATGCTTAAAACTAGCATAGTTGGTCGAATAATGAAGAAACAGATCTACAGGTATTGTCATGAATATTTGATTCAAACTGAAATTGCAACTGGCCATTGGGTCATAGCTGAAAAAAATCTTTGAATAATTAATCCTAATGGCTAGTATTTGTTAAAATATTCACAAGAGTCCCAGATTGGACCGGAAGTGAATTATTCACTGTTAACCAATCATTATTCAGTATTTCCCTATTACAAGTACTTCAGTCATCCAGCTGGGAAGAAGAAACAATTTTGTGATCAATCACAGGCACCACGAATTGTGCATAACAAACAGCAATTATTTCAGCAACGAAAATGCTGACATGAACCCCCGTGAAGCTGAATTGTTGGGCTTTTAGCACAGTGCTACCATATAGCCCTGTTAATCCTTTATAAATAACTTAGATCCTTTTTTTTAAAAAAAAATGCCAGTAGGCAAACACATACTTATATGGAGTTGAACATACAGCATTCAGCCTTTTTAGACTATAAGCCCATTGAGACAGAGGGCATCTATCTTTGTGTTTATATAGTGCCTCGCACGACAGTGTCTAGCTGCCTGGTGACATTGAGTGATGCCATAACATAAATAATTATAATAAAGTTACATTAGACAAATTACTTTCTGTATTATAACAAAAAAAACACAGGAGTGGTGCAGCTGTGCTGGTGCTAAGATCCTAGCAGAGACATAAATTACGTATTTTTACCATCGTGCCATAAAAACCTAGACACAACTGTACAACATCTGACTTCTGTCTACATTAACAACACTGCCTTCGCACAGCGCACAGTCAACTTGTGGAACTCCTTGCCTGAGGAGGTTGTGAAGGTTAGGACTATAACAGCATTTAAAAGGGAACTGGATAAATTCATGGAGGTTAAGTCCATTAATGGCTGTTCACCAGGATGGGTAAGGAATGGTGTCCCTAGCCTCTGTTTGTCAGAGGGTGGAGATGGATGGCAGAAGAGAAATCACTTGATCATTACCTGTTAGGTTCACTCCCTCTGGGGCACCTGGCATTGGCCACTGTCAGTAAACAGGATACTGGGCTAGATGGACCTTCAGTCTGACCCAGTATGGCCATTCTTATGTTCTTATGCTCTCTCTGGTGCAGCTGCACCATCAGCAGTAATTTTTCAGGAACTAACTTCTCTAATGTATTCAAGGCATCTGTGACTTGAAATTAATGTTGGAAACTCCCAGTAGGGAATGAAACGTGGCTGCTGAGTTACCACTCCTCCTGCATTCTTCAGGAAAGTGAACATTTAGTAACTTCTGTAGTTCTTGAGGCTCTGGTCTTCCATTCCAGGCAGCTTGAGGTGTTCCAGGTAGAGCATCAAGCAAGAAAATGTTCTGAACCTTAAGTTCTTTTTTGTTGTCTGAGGAGTCATTTCCTCTTTTTATAATTTCCCTGCCAGAGAACTGATACAAAACCATTCTGTCACTGAGGTTAGAATGTTCTCCTTTTGATTGGGATAGCCTCCTGATCAAAGCAAGATCGGATGCCTTTCAGGAAGATATGCTTTAGCCAAATGCAAGTTATGGTTTAGTCCAACACAAAATATTGGACTCAATACAGGCATAACTGGGTAAAATGTAATGATCTATGTGTAAGCAGAGTCAGGATGAGCTCTACCCTGACATCTGGTGGAAAAAATTTCAGAGAGTGTATTTGCATAGGCACGCCTACCCCATCCCAGACTGCCGAGCTGTGGGACTGCTTTGTGACAGAAATGACTCAACCTCAGTTGGGTGGTACTTGCTAGACAAGGGAATGGGTTCCAAAACCAGTGAATTGAGAGGTGGGACAGATATTTGTCCTGGTGGTGTAGGTCCCTCTTGTGGAGAGCCAAGAAGTACGTTCCCTCCATCTCTCTTACTGTGACATGTACGAGTTGATTTTTTTACTTTCCATATAAGAATCTAGATACAGGTTACTGAGCTGAACTCATTTGGTATGGTGCACCTCGCATCTGGGGCTCCCTAGCAGAGAGCTGAGATCAAGAAGAGCTGAAATCACTAAGAGCTGAAATTACTGATATCTGAGAAGCATGAGTACTGTGCTCAACTAGTGGGAGAGCCTGAAGCTATCGCGGAACAGAGCATGCTGGCGAGTGGAGCAGTTTGGGGTACGGCTGGAGCGGATCACGGGAAGTGGTGGAGCGGAGCGGCTGGTAGAGCGGACAGTTTGTGAAGTATGGCTGGAGGAGAAGTGGGAGTGCTGTAAAGCAGAGACAGTTGGTGGAGAAGGCGTAAGCAGACCAGGGCTAAAGTTTTCCCAATTTAGTGCTTGTTGTTTATCTCATGTAATTAAACTTTTTCTGCTACACCGAGACTCTGTGCTTGCGAGAAGGGAAACATTGCCTCTTTGAGGCACCCAGGGGTGTGTGTAAGATTTTCCCAGGTCACTGGGTGGGGGCTCGAGCTGGTTTGGCATTGTGTGATTGAAACAGAACCCCTGGATACTGAACCCGGCCCTTGCTGCTGCCAATTCAGAGGGGCAGAAGGGTTACATATGTTATACAGGAAGTGAGACTAGAAGAACTAATGGTCCCTTCCAACCTTAAAAATCTATGAATTCATTTGCCTTATAGTTCAGAAATTTGGCATTAAGAGTTCTGAGTTGTTCTTCTTAGGAAAGATAAGCCAGTCAGGGTTCAACAGCACCTTTTAATAATAGCATAATAGCTAGCTAGCATAATAAATATAATGAATAATAATAAGAGCACCATGGCCTTTGAAATCTTTGGACATACCCATGGTGTGCGGGTTTGTTCTACACAGAAAACGAGCCCCATATTGACATTGTCCAGGTGCAATTTTCTGAGACAATGTGTCCGCAGCATATAAGCAGGACTGAAAACCAAGCATGTAAATTACTCATAGATGCTGTGATAAATTTCAAGTTTATCACATCATCTAAATCAAGGGACTGGCCCTTCAAAATTGAGTTATACTTTACTTTATTTACAAACAAAAGCTAAGTAGCTTTAAAGTTCTAACTTAAACAGCTAAAAGCAAGGCTGTTAACTGCAGAGTTAAGGCTGCAGCTCTATCCCCTAATACACAGCATTGTGCTGAAGCCCACTGGTGCAGTCGCACATATGTTGTATAAGGTCACGTACTGCTGTCAGGCCTCTGCTGTATCTGGGCATAACAGCGTGAGTTTTATAACCTTGTTATGAGAAGCAATTAGGTGCAACATCCAGTTTTGCAGACACATATCATACAGAGACGCAAGGAGCTTCCCACAGTGAATTTAATTAGCAGCAAATACAGAGTACTCAGTGACCTGCAATGCAGATAACATAGCAATTACTGTCCAGTGATACCAATTTATTATTTTTTAAAGTATCCTAAAATATTCTGATACTGTGTTTCATGCATTATATTAGATTGGGGTAGTATGGCATTGTAGCAATAATCTACAATCAAGGCTGATTCACATAAAGAGACTCCTAAGACTCAGGTGACCTGGATTCTATTTCCAGGTCTGCCGGTGACTTGCTATATGACCCGGGGCAGGTAACTTTCCCTCGGTGTGTCTCACTGTTCCCCATCTATAAAACTGGAATAATTGCTCCACTTTCCTTTGTAAAGTGTGTGGCGATTAACAGATAAAAAGTGCTACAAAAGTGTTGAATACGGACGTGCTGTTAGCCGGAGTAGTGTGTGTTGTGGGGGCTGGGGAGAGAGGCTGCTTTATCTTACACCATTCTGCTAGTTGTTTTCCCTTTTCCACCTGCTCATTGTAAATTAATCTTATTTTTCACATGTTCTGAATGCCAACACTGGCACGAGTTTCATTGCTTGGCCTTTTAAACCTACTTGAATATATTTTCTGACCAATTTATATCCCACGTCTAATTTACAGTGCCATTTAGTGCCATTAACGTTATCCTAGAAATTGAGCAAGAAACTTATATAGGAATTGCTTAATGTAAGCTGAATTTAGCTGAATTTGACCCAAAATGAGGAAAAGAATTTTTTATTTTTAAATCTAACATAAAATCTGCATTCAATAGACATATAAGAAACATAGGGAGTTACAAAACAGGAAATGGATTATATACATACTAAAATAAAAAGAAAAGCACTGTATATACAGGAAAAATATTTCTAAACTTTTATTTCCCCCTCAAAAGATTACTAGTTCTTGTCTGAACATATTTCTGTTAGAATAACCAAAAGCATCTCTCACAAATGTCGTTCAGCTTGGACATATCTGAGGATTTGTTTGGACTTTTTGGGTAATTTCCAATACGTTGCTCTTGCATCTCTCCAGTACTCTCAGAGAGGAGGAGTTGGCCCAAGGCTACAACTTATTTTATAATTCTCCAGATGGCCCAGTTTAATTTGCTACTCACCATCTCAGCAAAACAGAGCAATCAAATCCCTTCACCATGTGACTTTCAGCTCTGAACTTCAAGCAGTACGTTAGTGTAATGAGATGGTCTGACAGACTGCCTTCAGGTTCCAAATTGCAACTTGGGAGCACTTAGTCTGTAGATAAAGATAAGGAGAAGAAAGTTGGCCCCGTGACCTTGGGCAAGTCACTTAGCCACTGTGGGCCTCACTTCCCATCTGTAAAATGGGGATAATATCACTTCCCTGCCTCACAGGGGTGTGGCAAGGATAAATGAAGTAAAAATTGTGAGGTACTTAGATACTACAATGATGTGGACCATACAGTGCCTAAATTAGATAAATCATGTGTGGTCATGGACATACCATATAGACATCTCATAAGGTTCTGCAGCCCCTGGCCAGAACCCATCTATGTGAAAATGGCAGAGGTGTGTTTGTGAATGCTTCTGGTATGCATGTTGGGACAGACAATGCACGTGCAAGATATACACAGATAGACGTGAACTGTGTGTCTATGTATGTGTGTGCAGACTACAGTTTTTGTGGAAATAAGACGCAATTCAGAACTCTGGCTAGATATACACTTCCCTTGTAATTTATTAGTTTAATTTGAATTCAGTTTACAGTCAGTGCACATGAGAATTATTTTGAAGGTTTAATTTTGCTAGCTTCTGAAAGCAATAAGGTGACTAACAACAGAGACAAAATAGCTTGGCTGTTTGTTCATGCACTTGGACTGTACTGTAACTACTCAGGACAGCTGGAACTGTATAGGATCAGATAAAACATGTAGCATGGTTGCTTTTTAGGATTATTTGTTTTACTATATACTAGATATTTACTGTTAAAGTCTTTTCTGGGAGAGGCAGGTGAGAATCTCTATGAATTCTCAGTAACATTCAGTCAGAAAAGCCTGAAATCATCCAGCAAATGTAATGTTTGGTCTGTTATTAGTAACAAAAACTTCATTACACTTATTATGTTTGCATTGATGCTAATTTTCTGGCCATTTTAATCAGCAAAAACTACATTGATTGGCCTATATTTGGATTGGGAATTTAGTTTGTTAAGATGGAGAAATCTGATTTTATCTGCTACGAACAGCCATCTGGAGTAAGTTTATGTTTGTTACGTGGTTTGCATGTGTTTATGCTTCAGACTGAAATCACTTAAATTGCACCCTGTGAATTTTTACGTGTCATATAAATGACATTTGCTTGCAACACAGTGGAGTGATTACTGTGAATCCTAAAATGGAAATATTATGCAATGAAAAAATTACAATGTATAATGAACACATTCATTTACTACAGAGTGTAAATTTATATTATATAATGAAATGTTTATACTGTGCAGTGAAATACATCTTGTGCCTATTGAAATACAATTAGATGACACTGAAACTTGTAATATTCACACAATTGACATTCTATTACATAGCAAAAACATAAGTGTATTTGTTAAATGTATTAATGGTATAATGCATTCAACAGGTTGTGTATATGTCAGCATGGAGAGCCTGGCATTACTTTTGTGTGTGGACCAGGGGATTTTAAGTTGAAGCCCTATGAAAAGCTTTGGCCTTATTCAAAACCCACACACAATAGAGATAGAGCTGTGGTGCTCTTCTTACATCCTCTTACATGTAAGAGGACATTTTCCTCACTATGGCCAGGTCTACACTGCGACTTTAAATCGGTTTAATGGCCGATATACCGATTTAACGTTGTATCCGTTCACACGACGTCGTCATTAATATCGAGTTAAACGGCTCCTTAAATCGATTTCGGAACTCCTCCCAAACGAGAGGAGTAGCGCTAAATTCGATAGTGATTAACTCGTTAGGGTTCATGTGGCGGAAATCGACCTTATTGGCCTCCGCGCATCCCAAGTGCAGTCACTAGACCGCTGCTGGACAGCAATCTGAACCGATTGCAGCGGGCAGGTAAACAGGAAAAGCCCGCCGAACTTGAATTACATTCCTGCTTGCCAGCTGTGAGCTCTGATCACACGCGGCGATGCAGTTTGAATCGAAGAAAAGAAGCTCAGCAAGACCGCACGGAGATACTAGGTCTATCGCTGTAGGGGAACAATCGTGTATCCGCCCGTACAGAACACGAAATCTGCCAAAGCGTATGAATAAAAAACCCAGCATACACAGCCGCTGTGTGACAAGCGTAAACGGGAAGCCAGAGACCACAATGGACGCTCATGAAGGAGAGGAGGGTATGGAGGACTCCAGCTATCCCAACAGTCCACAGCATCCTCGAAAATATTTGCATCTGTGCTGAGTCCCAAGTTGTAAGGTTCAAACACAGTGTCGGCGTGGTTCAGGAACAGCTCCCAGTTGTATTTTCCCCCCACCACCCACGTGAAAAAAAAAAGGAAAGTGCCTGTGCAATGGCGTAGCTCAAGCACCGCGCGAAAAAGGCCGCCAAAGGGTGTCGCTGCCTCACAAAGGGAGGGTGAGCTGACCTCAGCACCACCCAAGGCAGTGATGTCAGACCCCATCCAGCACGTGCTCTCAACACAGAAGTGAACTATGGATAGCTGAGGAACAGCTACCACAGGCACCGCCTTCCTGAAATCGATGTAGCTTTGGACCATGGATGCAAACAATCGATGTTCGGAGGATCCCACTGTGGACGCGCTAAACCGATTTTATTAGATCTGTTTTGTAATATCGGTTTAAGCTAATTCGAAATAATCGTGCAGTGTAGACGTACCCTAAGTGCGTGATATAAAACCAGTTGAAGTCAATGAAAAGTCTCTCCTTGAGTTCAGCAGGCTGAGGATCAAGTTTCACCTGCAGTAATGCACAATAGGTTGCTCATTTGCCGAATTTCCCACCTCTGTCAGTACTGGCCACTGTAGAAGGGAGGGGACCAGACTAGACACACAAGTCCCAAGTTCCTTCTGCATGATTCGGATGATGTATAAACATCTCACAGCACTTCTCGTAAAGGATAGAAGGAAAGGCTGCTTTCCTGGTCCAGTTTTGTAGTTAATAAACGTATTTTTGTTTTTGCTAAACCAGTTTGTGCAGTTCATAACCGAGGGGGCAAAAAGCTGTGCAGATCTTCCTCTACATTGAGGGAGGGGATGAATGTCATGAGCTTGTGCTGTATAGATCTCTGTGCAGTGCAGGACGGTACAATTTGGGGTTTGCAGCCCAGAGGGGCCGTGCACTTGAGTGCTTGGCAATCCCCTAGCTGATTCTTCCCACTGATTTCAGTGTTTGTGCCTTTCTGCAGCTGGGTGTGGCCCTACCTGGGTGTGCACTCGAGGCTTGAAGTGGGCTCAGTGGTATCCCAGTACATCAAGTTCTGCACTTCTCCAGCTTCCTTATCAGTATGTCACATGAGATTGTGTCAAAAGCTTTGCTGAAGTTCATATATATTATGTCCACCACATTCCCTCATCCACCAAACCAGTTATCTTGTCAAAGAAGAAAATCAAGCTGGGTTGGCATGATTTGTTCTTGGTAAATCTATCCTGGCTGCTAGAGATCACCCCTTCATCCTCCAGGTACTCACAAACTGAATGTTTTATACATTACTCCAGTAGCTTCCCAAGTATCAATCATAGTACTCCCTTTTTGTGTATGCCTTACATCAGCTCCTTGCTCCATCCCTCCCCACCACTTTAGGGCTAAAATTAATCTGCTGCTAATAATGCATCTGTGCTGAACAAAAAGATATATATAAAGCAGAAGGACAAGATGTTCAGAACCAGCAAATTCACACATTTTTTTTTCTTCGCACCTAAAGCAAATTTGGATAGAAACACCTCCCGCCCCCCAATGAAATAGGAATAAATTGTACAAAAAGAGCATTACAAAACTCTAGAAGAGCCAAGTGCATATGTCAAAGCAGCTTATACATGAAACTTTGAATTAACAAGCTGGTTTGCTACACTGATGGTACTATAATAAACAGCAAGGTTCCTCCAAGGAGTTCTTTTTCTAATTGCTTTGTTCTGTAGCATCATGAAAGGTTTTATTTTTACATCACAGAGAAGTCGTCATTTTATCCACAGAACAGGGAGAATACAAGCAAGGACAAGCACAAGCTTTGCCCTCCTCTCTCAGCTAACAGGTCTTATTGAGTCTGACCCCATCTGGGGAAGAAAGGTTCAGTCAGACTCCATCCCCTTTGCTTCAACACTCTGCTGAGCCTGCCAAAAAGGGTTCCAGATCTGGGTGGAGTGAGAGGGGTTGGGTAGCTGCTATTGGGATGTAAGGGTGTGGAAGGTATCTGGAGACATCACAGCAATGCAGGGCGCATTGGGTGCTGTTCAGAAAAGAGATCTGCTGCTTCAGCTAGGCCGGAGCAGGCTCTGGTTTGTGAGCTGATGGGGGAAGTGAAGAACAAAAGAACATCTTTGTTTAACACAAGCTGTGCTTGCGGTAACGTCAAGAAGGAGAACACAGAGTGCTTTGGGGGTGTAAACACTTGGGGCCAGATTTTTAAAGGTATTTAGGTGCCTAAAGTTGCAGATAGGTGCCTAGTGGGATTTTCAAAAGTGCCTAGATGACTATCTGCATCTTTAGGTGCCTACATACCTTTAAAAATCTGGTCCTCCAGACTCATTCCACATAGGGCGACGCAAAGCCAATAGTAACATTTTTGGCCACTGCTGACCTAAGCTGGATTGGAGCCCATGACAAGCTATATATACACCACAACCAATCCACTGGGCTATTCAGTTCCCTCTAGTGTATTTATAAACTTGCTTCGTGCCAGGCCACACATTCAAAGCACTAAGCTAGACGTGATCGACTGTCTATGCCATGAAGCTACCCAGGCCTTCTGAGGCCCCATCTGCCCTAAAAAAATGGAACCGTTGCTAACCAAAGCAGTTGTATTCTGCTGTTTTTAGTGCAAGCGGATCAGCACTCACAGTCGTGTTAAGGAGCTTTGCATGTTTGTCCTGCAGACCAGCACTGCTCTAAACCACTGGTCTGAGTGACCTCTCCATAGTTCCCAGTATGACTCCCAGAAGCAGTGCATTCTGGGAGACCGCAAAAGGATACGAGTGCATTATGTGACAACAGCCAGTTGTCTGTATCTTCAGACTGCCACTAATGTGGGATAGACTGAGAAGGCTCAGTCTTGATCTGTATTTTAGCCCTGCTAAAACATATTTTGCTCCAAGCAGATGTAGCAGGCTGGTAAATTATTTCAAGTGTTCTAAATGTGGATATAATATATGCTGCCATAGTTATAGGGGTAGCACAGTACATTTCTCTAGTGTAGATGAAGTTGCTATGAGCTCTTATATCAATATTTTCCTCAACAGATATATACAGAAAGAGGGCTTTTTGACTGCATTGAAGGTTTTAGCTATACAGTATTAATAAATTAAGTGGCACCTTTAATATTTCTACAGTGCTTTCTGTGTTCAAAGCACTGTGCAGACAGAACATATGCATATTCACGTGCTTGGAAAGCAGGGGGATTGTCTTACTAGAATTAGTTAAAATAATTCTGTTAAGGTTTTCCAAGGAAAATGGCTTTTTTCAGGGGAAAAACCATTTATCTTATGAAAAAATTCTGATTTGGTCAAATTTTGGGGATTTCATTGTAAAACAAAAAATTTGGGTTTTAAACTTGGAAATTTCCAATTCTGAGTTGCTGAAAACCAAAAATGTAAATGTTCAAGTTTTCATTGTTTTTACAGAAACCTGAAAATGTTCAACAAAAAATTTAGATGAAACTGAGGGCATGGTCTATATGGCAATTTAGCGTGCAGCGAACTGTAGTGCAAATCTACACTAAGTAGCCATTTGGAACCTGCTACCACATGCAACAAGTTCTGCGGTGCACTTTGACCTACTGCTATAAGCATGCTGTAAAACTTTTAGTCCACAGAAGCAGGATCCATATCATCACATAGGCTGGAGGGCTGAAGAGTCACATCCCAGCTTGCCGTGCACTAAACTGCCACATACGCAGGTCCTCTGGAAATAAAAAAAATATTTTTTTCCAAAACTTTCATTGGAAATAAAAACAATTTCCCAACTAGCTCCAATTTTTATCCCCATTTTAGAAATGAGGAAACTAAAACAACATGGAGTAACTGGCAGAGTCATGACTAGAACTCGGATCTACCAGGCAGCCAGTCATGTAATCTGAAGGCATGATAACACTGTTTTGTAAATGAAGTGGCATATCCTGTACATGTTCTTTATCAGCGACAACAAAATATCTGTTACCCATGTGGTTAATGCAGACATACTATGTACAGATCTAAATCCAGTCTGAGACTCTCTTACAAAATAATTAGACTTTGTAAACTTTAATCTCATGTTAACAAGACCCCCTCTAATCTTTGCTCTCACAGTCAGGTTAGAAATTGATTTTATAATTAATAAGAATGGTAATGCCACTACCTTTATACAAAAGAAATCGCAGGATATCTCCTCAGGAGGTAAAGAAACATTAAATACCTGGGTGAAAGATTTAACCACTGTGTCTGTAGCTGCTTTTTAAGGAAAATTGGTTCTTCTAATGTATCAGGACTTATAATGTCTGAACAGGAAACTATTTCATACATGTCAGTAATGTAGAATGGAACTGCATAAGCAATACTGTGAAAGCTTGAAGATCATCCCTAATTTACATGAAAACTAGAGCAGATTGCAACTGTCCTTGTCTTTGTGTAGACCATAGAGATGTGCTATGATCCACTTGGCACCAAGCAGCTGGTAATCTTTGTAGGCCACACCTCTGTACTCAAGATAGGTGCAGACACCTATTAGAACGCCACAGAAGTAGAGTAAAAATGAATAGTTGTGGCTAACAGATCTTCTTTTTCTTGATTTTTTTTCAACTCCAAGTCCCGCCCCTCCCAAATACGACATTTCTATCCTTCAACTATTCACGTTCTTCAAAAATCTAGGACTCGTTAATTAAGATCTCATTATTCATCATAATTGCAATAGAGAGACAAAACTATAAAGACTTGTTTCCAGAATTCTTTATAGGTTCATAAGAGAGCTGGAAATAAGGACTGTGTAATAATTTATTTCAAGAGAGCTAATTAAGTCAGTGCATTTATTTTTCAGTTATCTAAACCTGGTTTAATCCCACATACTCTTAAATCCATCTGACCCTCCTGACTTCATTACTGGTTTAGGGTGACCAGATGTCCCGATAAAATCAGGACTGTCCCAATATTTAACCCTTTGTCTCGTGTCTCAATCAATATACGATTGGGATGCCATTTGTTGCGATATTCAGGTAAGGAGGCGAGCAGGAAGGAGGCGCTGAACCCTAGGTGCTCCAGGGCTGAAGCACCCATGAGGAAAAATTGCAGCCAAGATCCCCCCCTTCGCCTCCTTCTTCTTCCCTCCTCCAAACATGCCGCGTCCCCACTTCTCCCCCCCTCCAGCGCTTCTCTCCACCTAACAGCCGTTTGGCAGTGCTTAGCACTTTCCAGGAGGGAGGGAGGAGGATCGGGTATGTGACACACACAGGGGAGGAGGTGGAGAAGAGGCGGGGCACGGGCACAGACTTGGGGGAAAGGAGTAGAATGGGGGTGGGGCGAGGGCAGTCCAGGGGTGGGAAGAGGCGGGGGGGTGGGCGAGCACCCACCCAGCAGAGGGGAAGCCAGCGCCATGGGGGTGAATGGTGGGCAGGAGGGTGAAAAGGTGGGCGGACTAGCAATGGGCAGGGAAGTGAGCGGTGGGTGGGGGACTGAGGAAGGACGCAGCAAGCCAGCAGCAGGCCGGGGGATGAGGAAGGGTGCGGTGGAGGGGGCCAAGCAGGGAGGGGGCAGGACCTAGGCCAGAGTGGGGGCGGAGCCTGAGAGGAGCGGGGGTGATGGCACCCCAATGTGCCCTGATATTTTAGTGTGCTGATCTGGTCACCCTATACTGATTTGAGTTAACATCAGGCGAAAAACAGATATTGTTCCCTCCTATTAGCAGTGTGTGTGAAAGAGCATCTGGACCATATTTCTTAAATAGGGAAGATATTTATTACGCTAATTTTTGGTCCATTTTAAATCTGTCTCCAGACATGTGTAAGATGAAGCCCTGGAGAACAGGGAGCAGGGAGGAGAGTTGATCAGGGCCGTTTGAGAAGTGTAGGTGGACATAGGCTCCAAAGGGTGAGCAAAGGGAAATGGTCAAATGCACCAGGCCTCATTTGCATTTTAGTTATGTGACAATTTGGTTAAAATACAGTTGTTTTGAATTTTGAGGTAATAAAACACTTATCTCGGCTGGGAAATTAAAGGACAAGAAAACTGCACCAAATGGGCTTGAGGTGAGAGGTCGTCCTGACCAAAACCACAGTCTGGTACAGTTGAGAAGCGGTACCTGGACGAAGAAAAGGGGGAAATGGTTTCTGTCTAGAGCTGGGAGTGTTTCCCCGGTAGCAAAGATATTGTTCCGGGTGCTATATGCCAATCATCCTTTGTTGGCTCAAGCTGAGCTTCAGTCTCAAAGGAAACTCTAGATCTGAAACCCCACCTTCATCCCCAGGCTTCGAGAGCATTTGGTTCTAGAACACAGGTGTGCCGCTCGAGCCCATCTCTAAGCTCATCCAGAAGAGGAAGGGTCTGTGCACAACCATTGGTTGCTCTCCTCAGATATTGCATCAGGAGGTGATGATTATTTAAATAAAAAACGCGTAAAGAAGTGTTATCTATTGAGCCTTCAGCTCCTTTCTCTGCTCTCAGCTTGGTAGCTTGTGGTTTTGGGCAAGGTTTTCGTGGGCAGCGTTTGGGGGAAGAGGTGGCGTGGGAGCCACTATGGTGGCTTTACACCACTGGAGGGGGCTGGACCAATTACATTTGCCTGCTTTGCACTGAAGACTTAATGGACCAAAGCACTGTGCACTGTATGTTTGATTCCATACTCCTATCATTATGGCCTGATTTTCAGAAGAGCTCAGTTCCCATTTAGACACTTACATAAGGGCCAGGTTTCCAAAAGCACTCAGCGCCATCAGCTCAGGCTGTGACAGTAATGGCCTGGTTTTCAAAGGAATTGGCACCCGAAACCTTAAAGCTCAGCGCTATTGAAATCCTGGCCCAGTTGTTGGAAGTTCTGGTCTTGGTGTACAGAAATTAGAGCTATATAACTCCCTAAAATGTATACACTGGCAAGGTGAAGGCTGCATGGTCTCCAGAGATGATGTATGTTAGGCAAATATAGGGCTAATTTATTTTCTTTACACACTAATACAGCTCGCAATATAAAACTAACATTTATTTCAATCTGTCCCTAATTTTGAGTGAGGATTGGTACTTTTTAAGCTGATGCCTCACTGTTTCTTTTGGAAATCTAACAAGAACCAAGTATCAGTTCTGGAGGATTGGTATGAAAACCCCGTTTTAGGTCACCCTAAAGAGATTTGCATGAAGCCTCTGCTTTGGAAGGAAGGATGGACGAGGAAATCTTTCAGTTCCTGTGTTACAGTTAGTGGTAAGAGGAGTTATTTATTGTCTAACAAAAGTAATAGCACAGCGTAATTCTGAGAAAATGGGCTTCTTGTCTGGTTTACATTTGAAGCTGCATCTCTGTTTTCTTACGAGCTACAAGAATAATGCCACATAATTCATGCAGTTGTGGTGGGGTTTTTATGTCGCCTAGGCCAGGTTTTCGATAGTTGTACACACACACAAAGGCTGGATTTTTCTTCAAGAATCCTGTCACTCAGTTCATGTTTTGTTGCAACATATGGTATAGCTTTTGATTAACTGGTTTTTATGTTAAATGTGTTAAGGATCTCCATTAATAAATACCAACATCCAACTGATTACGCATCTTTATTGCTTCTGCTAAGAATATATAGTCAATAAATCCCCACTGCCTTTCCAAGGGCAAGCAATCTACGCAGACTTCTGATAGTAGAAACACAGTGTGTTGTTCCTTTGTTACTAAGGTAGCAATTAACAAGATTCTAATGGAACAAAGTGCTCCCAGTGACAAGCACAACAGGCTAATAGGAACGTGTCTGCTTTTGACTTATAAACATGGTGAGATGTTAAATGAAATACCTTGGTTGGTACCTGGTATGGGCTTTTTATTCCTGCACTTTCTGCCACAGTGCATCTACAAAGAATATTTATACATGTTCAATTATTCCAGGATTCTAAAACATAAATTTAAACTGCAATCGTTTTAGAAGCAATACATGTTTATTATACCAGAAAAGAGGAGGTTTAGTCTTTTTTTTTTTAGATCTCAGTGGTGCAGCTGTATTCTGCAAAGTCAGGTTTTGTTGACGGAGTAATTGTATTTTACAGTGTTTCTCTCTGTTTTTAACGTCTTGTTTATGCAAATTAAAATACATAGAGAAGAGAGGAAGTCAAAAAGAAGAATTGTCATCTTCCCAAAATAATCTAAATAAATTTTTTTAATAAAAATCTTGGTTGGGAAGTGATTGCATCTGTGCATGAGATTAATAATCATTAAGTAATTTACTTTTGTCTCTCATTAAGCAAGCTAATTTTCATCAGAGTGATTTAAAAGTCTGTCGGGTGCCTCTTGAAATTCTGGATGACGTTTCAAAAGTAAATTTGATGCACTTACTATGCGTTAAGAGATGCAAAGCACAGTCTTTCCAGTTGCTCTTCTACATTGCCAGGATCTAAGTAGCTAGAAGGAGCACCTGCTCTTAATAAAAGGCTTAGAAAAGCTTGGTTGGGGAAGTTCCTGAAGAGAAAGAAGCCTGGAGGAAGAGGAGGTCCCAGGGAGCCTGAACTAGGAAGGAGACTAGGGAGAGACTAAAACAAACAGGGGAAAGACTGCAGAGCTCTGCAGGCAGCGGAGAAGTCTGAGGCCTTACAGCAGAAGGAGCTGCTCTTGCAACCTAGAGACTTTTGGTTTGGGATGTTTAAGTTTTAGCTGGACTATGAGGTAAAAGCCATTAATACGCTGTACACATGCTTCCTTTGGAAGGCTTTATTAAAAGAGATGTGCTACTGTTTGGCTTTCCTTGACCAGGCTGTTTAGGTGACCTCATGGAGGGAGAAGGGGAAACTGAGGCAGGCCACAGCCAAGCCACACTTTCTACAGGGATGTACTCAGTTTTCAGACTCCTCTAACCTTCCAGCACTGCCCCTTCCCACTTTTATTTTTCATGTATCTTAGGGCCCTTTGCTTTTAAGATCAATTGTGTTGATGCTTGAGCCACAACCTTGCTGTCCTTTTTGGATGTTGTACCACATATGCGTCTCTGTTAGCAGCATCTACGCCTGCTAGCAATGGGCACATGTGCCGAAATACTCAGCAGCTTCATGAGAAATTCTTTACCAGCTGCCTGAGTATGTTCCACTGATTCTCTTGGACACTGCATGAGCTAGGAGGTTGGTTCTTTCTTTGTTAAAACTAGAAAGAAACTTGTGTAGCAATGGGGATGAGCCCAAATCAAATCCCCTGGATATGAACACCCAAAGGCTTGAGCTTCACAGCCATTTCTATAATCAACCCCATTCTCCCACTCTCCAGTCCAAATGCTCTCAGTCTTTGGAGAAGTTTGGATCCACATCTGAACTTGGGGGCTTAGGGCCTTTTTCTTATAGATTATCAACAGGGAGATGATTGAACAGCAGGTAATGCAAATAGCCAAGAAATTAAAAAAGACTTACCACTTTCTGCTATCAATCTAATATATTTTGGAATTTCATCACTAAGCAAGTACCTTATTGCATGAGAGAATTAAAAAAAAAATCTGTTTCTAACATTTTCATGCTGTCATTGTGGACAGCTTGAGAGGGAGGGAGAGCTATTCTCAATATGCAACAGCCAAGATAGCAAATAATCTCAGTACACTTAAAGAATGGGATCTAATTCTGAGAACACTGTGTGCCACTCTGGTCACCCTAGCTAAAAAGGGGATTGCAAATTTAGAAGGGCTCCAGAGAAGTTCAATTAACATGCTTAGAGGCAGTTGAGAGACTTTCATGCAATTAGAGACTGGAAAATACTGGGCCTGTACAGTTTAAACAGATGTATCAGAGGGGGCGTGGAAGAAGTATATAGACATGAATGATAGAGGAAAGGTGTATGTATCGATATCCTATTTGCCCTTTCTCATAATACAATAATAAGGAAACAACCCATGAGACTGAGAGGCAATATATTGAAAACTGATGGGAGGACATATTAATTATAAAATACATAATTAAGCTGTGGAACTCATGGGAACGCCATATCACAGGTTAGAAGGATCTAGAAAAGGTTTACAAAGACTATGAGAACAGTGAGAATTCAATGAGAATCCACAGTTACATTAGGATGTGGAGAAGACAGAGGGAAGAAACCAACACTAATTGACACATCCATAATTTCCCACCTTCTTGCACTGGCCCCTGTTAAAGACAGGATAGGGGACTTGATGAACCAGTGGTCTGGGTTGCTATGGTAATATCTATGTTGCTGTTATGTCATGGCGTACTGCATCACTTCAGATGGTGGTCTGTTGTAACATCACGATGTTAGAAGTCTGCCTGTTGTGTGGTGCAATGAAGAACGGTCATCTGCAAGATCGTCTCCTGAACAGTTAGTATTTAGGGTGAGAGACTCAAATAAGTTGCCACCGTTAGAACATAAACAGAAAATCCCTCCCATATGGAATTCAACCCAGTCTAATGAGCCTGGCTGTGGAGCCCAATCTTTCCAAAGACCTTGCTTCCCCAAGCACTGCTTTTCAGCGCTTCTCCAGACACCTTTACAAGGGGAGATGAAATCAATCAATCCTTGGCTGACCCTTGTCACTGTGCCATCTCCAGTGGTCATAGGCTGAAGTCCCTAATGCTGGCATTAACGTGAGGAGTGTGGATGCATCGGAATTTAGGCATGTCAAGGCTGATTCCCCACTCTGGCACATTGAGTGCAGAAGGTGGGGGCCCACAAGGATTCTAAAAATTAATACTGGCCACTCCAGACTGGTATTAAACTCCCAAAGTCACAGCTTTTCTCTGACCTTGGATGGGTAGATGCTGCCACCAGCCAAGTACAAAACCTCTTTGAGAACCCAGGAAGGAACACTTGGGAATTCCTTCCTGTGAGGCACTGTCAAGCCCTTTCGCCCCCACCCTCCAGGGAAGAGCTGAGAAAGAAGAACAAAAGAAATCAGCTGTTGCCACCAGCTAATTAAACAACATGTGCACAAACCTCTTAGGACACAAAAATCCAATCCTGTTCTTAAAAAAAAGTAAATTTTATTAAAAACAAAAAGAAAGAAAATATACCTGGAAACTCAGGCTATTGCTAGATTTAAAAAACAAAAAACAAAACCACTTACAAGGATTAAGCACCAAGAATAACTTTCTTGAGATCCAGTTTAAAGGTTACAAGCAAAACAAAAGCATTTCGGGTTAGCACAGAGAAGTCCACAAGCCATAAAGAAATAAAAGGAGATAAACCTGATTGCACCTTCCTATACATTTCCTGATCTATTTGCATGAGTTTCTAATGAGTAGTTTCTAGGTATGATACTGATGACTTTTCATACCTGGTCCCAAGCTTCTTACAGCATAGCTCCAGCCCTGTCTGCCTCTTCCCGAGAACGACAGACAGAGGGGAAGCTTTTTCTCAATTTTAAAAGGTTTTAGCCTTCTCATTGGCTCTTTTGGTCAGGTGCCCACTCCCTTCCTTTTACCTATGCATAACAGTGAGACTTGTTAATCCTTTACAAGCAAAGCAAGTAGACAACAGCTGCTAAGAGGGATTTTATAGCTAACTGGCTGGGTGGGTGTCTTTAAAAGGGAGCTACTCTCTGCCCCTTCATTTATCACGGGGTAAAACAGTCCCCACATTCATTAACTCTGGCATTGTACCTCATTGCTGGGAGTTATACAAATCACTGCTGACTGGGTCATTCCAGTAGCTTTATACACCTGCATTTTCTAATATGCTGCACAGTTAAACCACTTAAAACCCTCTAAAACCAGCCTCCAATAGGATATACAAAACCACATTGATGCTATTTCTGCGAGAGGAGTGAACTATTGTCAAATTCCCTTCCCCATTCTTCAGAGCGAGTGTTACAATTCCAGATCTATTGAACTGCACTCCATTATCTGTCCATAAATTGCTGAGGCGTGACTTGCTTTATTTCCCCCCCAACACAGCTGCAGCCTATTTCTTCTGTGACATTCCAGCCTCTGGATGATAAAAAGGGAAAATGGTGGGGGATTAAAACCACTCAAACCAGCACCTCCCATCCCTCCCTGAGAAGAGGCACTTCCTTCTTACCGCTGAATCAGCCCAGCATGGGCACTGGAGAGAGGATCAGTAGAGTCAGCAGCTCGAGTGAGAGTCTCAAATATATGGAGAGTGGAAAAGTGGGCCGAGGAGTCAAGTGGGAGAAGGAACAAATGCATTATTATTGCTTAGTATTTGTAAACATAGATGGTCTGGAACAAAGTGGAGTCAGACCAGAATGTTGGTTGCATGTTGAGTCATGACTGCACTTATCACAATGGGGGCTGCTGGGGGCTTCTGAAAATCTGACCCCATGTCACTTAGAGATGAAGGCTGATGCAGTGTTTAGGGCACTTGCCTCAGACACTGGAGAGCTGGGTTCAAATTCTGACTTTCCTACAGCTTTCCACTGTGAGCTCGAGCACGTCCCTTTGGGTCAGATTTGCAACGGTATTTAGCTATCTATGGATGTGGACGGTGCCTAATGAGATTTTCAAAAACACCTGGGCACCTACTGCCCCTTGATTTAAATGGGATTTAGCAACCTAGACACTCCTTAAAATCCCACTAGGCATTTTCTTAAGTCCTTAAATACCTTTGAAAATCTGGCCCTTAGTCTCTCTCTGCCGTGGTTCCCAATCCATGCAATGGGGATAATAGCATTGCCCCATCTCACAAGAGTGTTGTGAGGGTAAATACGTTAAAAGATTGTGAGGTGCTCAGGTACTATAGTGGTGAAGGCCATTTAAGTACCTTAGATAGCTCTGTCCAGCTCTTCTCAAGTGCTCCAGGGCCCCCTGGAGTCCAGAGACCACAGTTTGGTAACCACATTGTTCTGTTCAGCTGTTCCCATGAAATAAGGACTGGAGACAGCCTCCGGACCAGCTTGGAACAGTGCCATAGGAAGGCTTATGGGGGGCAGGAAGTGTATTTAGATGACAAAGTGAGAGGCCGTTCCAAGCCTAGAAGGTGGCATGAAGCAAAGTTAGAGTGAAGCTGGTGCTCTGTTCGCTTTATCAACTTTCCTTTTCCCCTTTCTTTCTCCACATAAGCAGGAAATGGTCCCAGCCATCTTTTCCCACCCACTCCAATCAGCTGTCTAATTTCTGGAAGTGATGGGAATGTGCTAATTCATGTGATGATTATTGTTATTATTTGGGACAATGCCAGTGCAAGAGTAAACTGAGCAGACCAAAACTTGTTTCTGCTGGAAGCCAAATCCAGATGTGAACCCGGAAGCAAAAACCTAACTAAAATCTGCTTTAAACAAGTGTGCCTCTTCAATTGCAGCAAGCAATGGTGCACAGATGCACTTGTCCTATATGCGCATGTTACACAAGGAAGTGCTTTAGGATCAGGGCGGGTGCAAGGATGTTTCATGCCCTAGGCAAAACTTCCACCTTGTGCCCCCCACCCCGAGCCCTGTGGCAGCCCTCCACCCTAAGGTGCCCCCCTGGGACAGCTCCCCACCCCCACCCTGAGGACCACCCCCCTGCGGCAGCTCCCCCCCTCTACCCTGAGGTGCCCCCCTGGTCCGGGGATCCGTGTGGCAGCTCCCCGCCACAGCTCACCTCTGCTCTGCCTCCTCCCCAAGCATGCCGTTGCCACTCCACTACTCCTGCCTCCCACTCTTGTGGAGCCAATCAGCTGTTTGGTGCCGCAAGCCTGGGAGGGAGAGAAGCAGAGCAGGGCGGCGTGCTCGGGGAGGAGGTGGAGCAGAGGTAAGATGGGGCAGGGAGTTCCCCTGTGTGCCGCGCCCCCCTTCACTTGCTGCAGGTGGCCCTCCCTGTGCCCCCCTGCCTCAGCTCCCTCTGCCTAAATGCCGCCGCTGAATGGGGTGGCTGAAGGACCTGAAATGCTGCCCCCCAAATGCTAGTGCCCTAGGTGACCGCCTAGGTCGTCTAATGGGTTGCACCGGCCCTGTTTACGATCAGCCTTAATGTTTGCTGTTTTATTACATCATAACACTCCCAATATACAATACCACATTTACCTTAAAAAGGGTGGTTTTAACTGAAGCAGAAGACAACATTTACTGAACGTTTTGGTGAATCAAAAAGTTTTTAAAAAATCATTTTGGGTCAGACTAAAGGTTTCATTAGTCACAAAATGAAACATTCTGTTTTGAGTCTGAGCATTTTAAAACATTTTTAACATGCATTTTAAAAAAATTCAAGGAGACAGAAACAAAGTAATTTCAAATCGAAAAATTGAAACATTTAGATTTGAAAAAAGGTGTGGTTTTTTTCAGTCCAAACAGCTCAGTGACATTGACACAAATCTGTGAAATGTTTCACTGTCACCAAATCTGCATATTTCATTGCGGGGAGGGGGAGTTTTGGTTGAAAAATTTTGCCCAGCTCCCTGCTTTGTAAAGTGCTTTGAGATCTAGTGATGAAAAGTATAATATAAGAGCCTAGCATTATCTACCAAAGAATATATAGAGAAAATGGACAGATAGAACATAACAGTGGAGGCACCACTTTGACGTTGCATTTCAGGCTGGAGTTTGAGCTCTGAAACTGACCCCTCTCCAAAGATTTCAGAACCCACGCTCCACTACAAGCCGCAACTTTTATATTGTAAAGTCTGTGACCGGGTGTGAGGGGGGAATGTATGTAGTCTTTGTGCCAGGCTGACACAAAACCTGTGTACTGGTGAAGGGCATCACTGACACTCTAAATTGGGATTTGTGTAATTTCATAGTGAAATATGATCAGAACATCAACAGCGCTGTTATCTTCAGGTTCCCATGACTACCTTTCACTATAGCGAACATTACAGTACCGTAATGGAAAGGTTAGTTACCCAATAATAACTGTGTGTCTGAAGCCTTTAAGGTCTGCAATACAAAGTTCATCAGAAAAACTTGTGTGTGTGTGTGTGTGTGTGTGTGTATGTAAAAGTTATATATCTAAATCCTGTGAGTGCATTCCATCTACACTACCATCAAGCTACCATCTGCAAGGTCCTAGATAATTTGTGAGCTGCAAAAATAGGTCCAGTCATCCAAATTACTGTAGATAATATTTGTCTTTTATGAGTATACTTTAGAGCAATGAAAGGATTCTTCAATCCTTTGAAGAAAATTATGCCATTGAAGAGAAGAGTAGCTTTTAGTCCTTTGATACATAATGGCTTACAATGGAGTGTAATAGGGTTCTCACTTCCCTTCCCCCTCCCTTCCCCCCAAAGGAGGTATGTATTCCGTTATGTGCTATTATCTGGCATAAATTCAATATAAAAGATCCCTTTATTTAGCATATCATGTGTAGCTGAATATTTATTATAGGCCAGATTCTCAGTTGGAGAAAATCAGCATTGCTCCATGGAGTGCTATGTTGATTTACCCCACCTAAGGATCTGGTTATATATTCATTTTTCTCTATTGTCTGTTTCTTTCTATGATCCATACAAATCTCTCCTGTATTCCAAGTCAATCTGTAGATCACTGTGCAATACATTTCATAATTTATTACATATGATTCTGGACATCAGAGTTTGGATTGAGCTCAGACTCTCAAAGACTCCTGTCACTTTGCACTCACGTTCTCTGACATGTGACAGAATGCTGCTTCCCTGTGCAGCAATTTGTAGTTACTCAAGCTAGAAAGAAAAGTGGGAAATCCATCACCAGGCAGACTTTGTTATGACACAAGATAAAAATCCCTTGGGAAGTCAGATTATATTTCCTTTGAAAATAAAATAAAAATGACACCGCATTCGACACCATTAGAGTTATTGTAGACTTCTATCAGAAACTCAAGTTTAATGCTTTGTCAAAGCTTCATTAGACTTTGAGATATGAGTGACAAGGAAACTCATTCTCTGAGTCATAGTAAGTTAGGATTCCATTGTTTGAACTAGAGCAGAGCAGTGTAACTTCATTAAAATATTTGGAGGCTGTATGGGTACATATCACCTTGCTGTACTTCACAAAATCATCAAGCCAAATTGCCAAACACTTCACCCTATGGTTAGGTCCCATTGATGCCAAAGGGACTTAGGCACATGCTTAGAATTAAACACATGCTTTGCTGAATTAGGACAATGTCCTGAAAGGTGCTGAGTACCCTCAACTCTCAATAATTTTAATTTGTGTTTAGGGTGCTCAACACATGATAGGACTGAGATCTATCTGTGCCAAGGGCCTTGTCCATTGAAGTCAGTGGAAGACTCATTTACTGTATTGGACACTGGATCAGGTCTCAAGAGTGTATATCCCAGAAATAATGAACAAATAAACTGAAGGTTCCTGATATTATTATGGTGATTTTTTTCTGAGATTTTTTTTGGTCAGTTTGTTTTGCCTGCGGGGAGCCATGAGATCTGATCTACTCATGATACTTCCACTCTCTAGGAACAATACAGATGACATTATTTTATGGCTCCCTGAAGTATTAATGAGAAGCCTGTGAGAAAACAAACACAGAGAGATACTAGACCCCTGACATACTCATCTAGGGTAGGACTGCAAGAAAATTGTGTGTCTGTAGTTCTTCACAGAACCCAGTCCAGTGGCCAAAAGGGAAAGGAAAAAAGGAGCAGGGGAAAAGAGGTTTAAGAGAAACTGAAAGGAAGGAAAGCAGAAGAGAGCTGAAAGAGGTTGCAGGATAATCTAAGAAGAAAGAGATGTATGTCTACATTATAGCCACTACAACAGCATAACTACGGCAAAGCAGTTGTGCTGCAGTAGCACTGTAGTATAGTGTTTTCTACATTAATGGAAGGACTTTTTCCTTCCACATAGATAATCCACCTCTCCGAGAGGCAGTAGTTAGGTTGACAGAAGAATCCTTCTGTTAAGCCCAGTGTAGCCATAGCTAGGTAAAGTCTACCGAATTATGATGTTAAGGTTGTGAAATTTTTCACAGCCCTGAGCCACGTGGCTAGGTTGACCTAAGTTCTAGGTAGGTGTGGACCAGGCCATTGGCTGGTACCAGGAGGATAAACTAATACTTTTATCCCCTAAAAGTTCTGCTTCTGAATATGCACTCGCTTATGGAAAAATTCACAACTGGAACCAAAATCTTTCTCAGAGTCCATGGCTCCAACGCGTTGGGAAATCTGAAATATTAGTAAGGGAGTATTGATTCAATTGAAATACTTTTTATTTCAAAACTTGTATAGCACTTTCCTAAATGAATACCCATTCAAGGGACAGAATTATTAAGCCTCATTTCCCACAAAATATTAAATCCAATAAGATTTATGTCCTGTCATTCTGAGAACAGCAGAAAGCCTATGAAGTGTGCGGAAGAGTTTTAATCATCTATTCATTTGTGTCCTACAAGACATACTGCAAGCAATAGTCTAGTTTTTTCATAGGTAAAATACAGCTTCAGACTAGTTTAACTTTGCCATGTACCGGTAGCTCTGGTACCAGCAGGGCAGATACAAACTGCATTTGCTCCTGTAGTACTATCCATGATCAGTCCTTCCCAGGCATTCGCTAATCACTCTAGCCACTCTGGAGAAGCAGCAGGAATTTTACTCCTGCTGCTTAGCATGTTTATTTTATGAATTAAAAAAAGGTGTTAATTAAAAAGCTGATTCCTATTTATGCTGGTCTGCAGGAATTGGGAAATATAAAATATTAATGCTCTTTCTGTGCACAGTATATCAAAAAGACCCTGGATAGAATGCTGCCCTGTTTGATCATGCAAATGAAGAAAAGTTGCTGAGTCGTTGTTTAATGGTGCCATTCCCCTCCATCCCCACCCAGGACTCAGCCATGCCACAGTGAGAACTACAGGAGCTTTTTGCACTGAGGCAGGGCCCAGAGAACGAGGTAGGAGAAATGCTATAAACTCTTTCTTTGGTTAATGAAGAGTTTTTCTCCTCTGGCCAGAAATGACATTTGTGCTACACCCAATGATGTAAGGTTGGGATTTTCACAGCCATCTAATGTATATTTTTGTCCTCCCATTCCCACCTCCAGGTCTCCTCTCTGGCCACACAGAGATCTTTTTCAGCGGCCATACAAGATGGAATGTCTGGACCTGCCCCACCAAAAAGTGAGAGCGCTTCCTTCAAACGGAGCAAAAGACTCCTTATTGTTGTGGCTGTTTGCTCTTCTCTCTTATCCAGGAGGTCAAGCTCACCCCCCATGGAAATGGTCAGACTCATCTCTTGTGTGCTTGACCATAGAGCCTGCATTTCTGAGCTGAAATCAGCAAAGCCAAGCAGAATTTTCTTGATGCCCCTAACTTGATACTGCCATTGCATAGTGCTGCAGATGACACAGCTGTGAGACGTATAATGAGTGAGAAGGTCATCTAATAGCCCGCAGAATGTCTAGTTGCATCTTCAGGGTAAGAAAGGATAAGTATTAACAGTTGGATGGATGGCTCAGTGGTTTGGGTACTAGTTTGCCCTCAGGAGACCCGCAAGATCATACCCTATCATATGCTTCCTGTGTGAATATGGGCAAGTGATTGAGAGTTAGATCTTCAATGGTATTTTGGTGCCTAGAGATGTCGACAGACATTCCAGTGAGATTTTTAAATCACCTAAGCTGATTAGGTGTCTATCTGCAATTGATTTCAGATAAAGGCCCTTAGTTTCTCTGGGCTTCAGGTCTGTCGTTAAAATAGACTTACAGCTCTTCCCTGTCCAAGGGGCATGTTTTGAGGATAAGTGCATTAAAAACTGCTCACATACTGCAGTACTGGCAACAGCAGAAATAGCATTGACTTCGATTTTCCAAAAAAATCTTCCCCTGGCAAACCCAAAGTGATGCTCACATACTAGTGCAGTCACTGTAATATATTATATGGTGTGTGTGTGTAGTAAGGGATTTTCAAAATATTTGTCAGACTGTCAATTATGATGGGGCTTATATACTGTAATGTGTATTCATTTAAACCTGTAGCAGTTCTTTTCAGCTGTCTTCTCAGTAAGGAGAACAGGAGTACTTGTGGCACTGTAGAGACTAACAAACAGATGGACATCAGACCAAAAAGACGAAAGGTAAAAAATCCATTACAATCTACATATCACACAGACTATGCTGGGAGACTGTGCCACACACTCTCAAAGAAACTGCTAGACCGCCTGCTCAACATCCTATATAGCAAAGAGGGAAAGATTAAGAATGAGCTCTCAAAACTGGATACTCTCATAAAAAACAACCTTCCACACAAACTTCCTCATGGATAGACTTTACAAAAACTAGACAAGCCATTTACAACACAAACTTTGCTTCTCTACGTCTTCCTTCACACTAAGAGTATCAAACAAGTGGCAGAGGATTTTGGGATGACTTATTTATTGCACTCATGTGGTGGGACCCTGCCAGGAGCTGTGTGCTAGTGGGTATTCATGAAACCCCTCCAAAAGATGCAGGACCTAAGATGCCACCTTAATTTTAAGTTTGTAAAGAGGAAGTAACTACATATGTTACCTCTGCTACTTTTATTCCATGCAGATAGTTCTGGCACTTGTCCTGACTTCTTGATTTACCCTCTCAGTAAAACATAAGCAGTGATTCCTAGCTTGGGCTGACTATTATATGAAGATTTTGGGTGGGTGTCAGTGCTTAATTTGTGCCAGGGCCAAGCTCCAGCACCTACAGACTAGGCAGTTCAGAGCCCTGGCACCTCTGGGCTTGCTGCATCAGTTATGAATGTAAAAAAATTCCTCGAGCCCTGGCATCTAATTGCTTAAACCACAGCACCTCTTTCATTACAAATTAAGCACTGGTGGGTGGTCAAATCCCCCCGCCCTTGATGAGGTCCCATACAGTGATTCCCACTACTGTTGATGGGAAGAGTAATACACATGCATCAAGGAGAAAATATTTTTAGTTCTTTCTTTCTTTCTTTTTTAAAGCACTGTTTTCTGATAATGTGATAAGAATATTTTCATGCTAATGTGGTGGCAGATGCATCTCTTGCAATAAATCCAACTAGCCAGTTTAGAAGGGTTTTTTTTAAATATATGCATTATTTGTACAGTAGTAGCAACTAGGCGCTCCAGTCATGGCCTGTTGGGCTAGTGCTGTGCAAACATAGGGGGAGAAATGCTTTCCTCCTTGTTTTTGTCTTCTGCCTCTCTCTCTCCTGCATTTTTGTATACACATTGTTAGGGCATTCATGGATATTAGCCATCATCTGTATTTTTTATTCTGTGAAACTCAATTGAAAAATAAAATGATATTAAAATGTGTGCATACCCACACCCATATGTAGCAAAGGGAATATGAAGCTCAGACAAAAAACGGAATCCAATTTGAATAATAAACTGAAATATTTCCCCAACGGATTTGTTTTCTCACTAATGCATGTAAACCACATGTGCAAGTGTTCAGTCCTCGTTCAGCTTGCCAGAACCAAGTAAGGTGTGATAATTCTGTCATCTGTGCCATTTGGTTTTCTTGTGCTGTAGCTTTGTATCTAAGCTACACACTAGATTTTCTTTAAACGTGCTAGTAACTCAGGATTTCCAAACAAAGAAAAATAAAATTACCCCCTCCACACACACAACTTTGCATTTAAAAAGAAGTCCAATCCTCAGCTAATATAAATCAACATAACTACAGTGGCTTCTGGTGTCAGTTGATCCAGCTCCACTGAAGTCAAAAATCAGTTTGTGTCATCTGAGGATCTGGCCCTGTTTGACTTATCTTTTGCCATAGAGAGATGTCTGTATTACTTTGCTTAGATATGTCAGAGCTTGTGACAAGCACTTCCTGAAGTCAAAAACCTACTTCAGTCAAATAGTAATGGTGACCTCATTGGGATTATTGAGAGGAATAAGATTAACAGGATTTGGTGCTGCGAAGGGTCAGACGTCTCTATTTTAGCATCAGTATGCAGCATGAGCAGATAATTTGGTCGCTGCCCCTCAGCCCAAAAAAGATACTTTTACCAACAGGGAAGAAATGATGGTGGATGGAAAAGTCTTAAGGAAGTTCTCATTAATAATGCAACGTGAAACAAATTCAATTTAGGGATTAATCATGCAAAGAACGCCTTAAGAAAGTACATTTTGGGGGAATTAAAGAAGCTAGTGGACCAGGTCCACTGAGAGGATGCATTGAAACCTAAAGAGTTTTGAAGAAGGCTGGAGGATGCCGACTGGCACAGTAATTAAAGCAGAACCAATTCCAGTTCCTTTTGAACAAGAGAAGATGTAAGAGGGAGGAAGCTTCCATTCCACAAGGGACTACTCCAGGGTTGAAAGCACAGAGCAAGTTCTAATGGATTTTGTTTTATCTGGGGTGGGGAGAATGGCAGAATAAACCATCTAGAAAGCTAGGGAAAGTCAGAAAGCATGAAGAGTTACAGTTAATAGAGAGAAGAGAATAAGAAAAGCTTTTATTTCAGGATTAGAAAGAATCTGAGCGTACTCTATGCCCACTGACAAATGAGGACTCTGTAATGGAAGAGTTAACAAACTGATATTTTATATCTGTCCTTGATTTAAAAGAAAAATTAATAAAAGGAGTACAGCCAGTTTAGCAATAATGAGGGACCAAGATAATAGAACGAGAGGAGCTTAAAAAAAAAGTGGATAAAACGTTCTTTAGAAAAACTAAATAGTAGTGAAGAATTTGTCAGAGAGACGAAATTGAAAAGGTTTATATTGTAATACCGCTAAGCCTTGCTAGTAGACTGTGTGCTACAGGCTATTTTAAAGGGTACTGCATCTTTTGGAGGGTGCAGAGTCATATTGGATCCCACAGGGGGTTACTGATGGTCTTGTATCTTCATTAATTATACCAAAGAGGCGATTAAAAAGCACGGTCAATAAATTAGTGAATGACACAAGCCAGGAGGTGTTGCCAACTCCAAAGAGGACTAGCTGTGGTCATGAGATGCTCCACCTAGAGAAATTAGGGAATGGGACAGGCACTAATATAATGAGATTCAACCTAAGAAATGGATATTAATGCATGTTGGTGGGCAGGGTGGGAAATAAAGTAACATGGAGACTGGAATTAACTGGAGAAGCTTGGAAAGCAGAAAGGCCTCCATGTGATAGCAGCTGATAAACTAGGTATGAATTTACAGTGCAACATGGTGCAAAATAAGACAACGTTTTATATGGGGGGTTAAGATACTTTGGCCTCATTCTGGTTAGGGGGCTCATCATCCATCACTGAAGTCAATGGGAGTTTTCCTGACTGCGAGGAAGGATGGTGGAATCAGGCCCAATGATTGTATATTAATGCTAGGGGCAGCACGCTGTCCCCTTGTTCCCTCAACTGCGTTGTCCCATATGAAACATGGTGCTTTTAGAAGCGATGTTTCAGCAATGGAAGCAACTATCTGCTAGCCCCAGGCCATGAGTGTCACCCTAGGGCAGTGGTCCCCAACGCGGTGCCCATGGGTGCCATGGCGCCCGCCGGGGCATTTATGTGCGTCCGCCTAGTGCCCAGCAGGGGAGAGAAGCCGGGGCCCCGCGCCTGCCGGGGACAGAGAACTCGGGGGCTGCGGGTGCCGGCGTTCTCTGTCCCTGGCAGGCATGGAGCCGCGGCTTAAGATGGAGAGAAGCTGGGGCCCCGCACCTGCCAGGGACAGAGACCTCTGGGGCTGCAGGCTTCATTCTATGTTAAAGTAAGAATAACAAATATATTTGGACCAGCAGTTCAACAATGTTTTACTTTTTTAAAATAAATAAGATGAAAACTGTTTATGATACTTATTTTGTAAAAATGCCTTAATTTTTCATACAAGTAGATAAAAAAGAGCAAATTCACATGGTGAGGTGAAAGAGTAATTGCCGAATAATTTAATTAATACCTTTTACATGTAAAATTACCCTTTTTATCTTATGGATTCATATATTATGTAATATTAAATATGATGTTTTTCGTTTTATTTTATGTACAAATACAAAATAAGCCTTGAAAAATTGTTGGCGCCCGCCCCACTCTTCTGAAAACATGAATGTGCTACTGGCCACAAAAAGGTTGAGGATAACTGCCCTAGGGCAAGCCAGTAGTTGAAAGTGCAGTTAGCTGCATTGTCTGATAGGCCTGAGATGAATATTCTTCCCTCTCACTGGAAGGACCCAGGATCTTTCACCTGGGCTGTCGTTTGCAGCAGGAGATGGCTAAGATCAATGGGGGAAAGCACACAGAACATCCCTCCCAAAGGGTGGCATTGATGACCTCTCACCAAGCTAACCAAAAATCACATTTCTGGAGGGCCCTGACTTGGTAGGAAGCAGAGCGTTTCTCTGTGGCAGACTCATTCCTTATACCACATAGCTTTACGAGTGGGCGGACGGGGTCTGTTTAGAGGGCCAGTTCCATTTCTAGCCTCTTGTGTGTCTCAGCAATGGCAAACCTATATGGTGCCATTCCAGACACAGCCCCTGCATTGTGGGTGGGGCAGAGACATCACCCGAGTGCAGAGCCCCAGTGGGCATTGTGTGGGACGCTCACTCAAGGTACATCTACACAGGGATAAAAAACCTGCTGCTGGCCAGGCGGCTGACTCGGGCTTGCAGGGTTCAGGGCTGAAAAATTGCTGTGTAGAAATTTGGGCTTAGGCTTGAGTCAAAATTCTGGGACCCTACAAAGGGGGAGGTTTCCAGAGCTAAGCTCCAATGCAAGCCCAAAGGTCTACACTGCAATTTTTAGCCCTATGAGGCCAAGCCTTGTAAGTCCATCTCAGATGACCTGGCCAGCTGTGACTGTGCCATGGGTCTTTTATCCATGGCTAGATGTACCTTCGATGACTTCAGGAACACTGGGAATGGCTGGGTGGTGGAGATGCTTTGACCTTTTCAGGCTTGTAACATGCTTTCCACAATCACAGACAGCTCTATTGGCCAGGGTAGACCAGAACCCAAGTCATAGCCCCGTTTTAACCCCTAGTGCCACTCAGGCAGCTTGCCTGGTTCTTCATGTGTACCAAAACTGTGATTGTGCCCAGCGCCTAAGTAGAAGGCAAGTGATGAAGGCTTATTAAGACCTTTCTTGCCCTCCTCCATCACATGCTTCTATCCAGTCCTGGACACAATTTTGCCCATAGTGGGTTGAATAGTGATGTCAGTGAAGTCTGTATGGTCACTGGAAACATCTTACTACTAGATACTTTCAGGGTGTGGTTAAACCTATGGAATTCTCTTATTTAATATTTGGTCTGATTCCAAAAGCCCAATTCTTCTCTCACACCAGTGTAAATGAGGTGTAACATCATTGAAATCAATAGCGTTAACTAGGAGCAAAACATGTGACTGAGAGCAGAACTAGACTCAAGTGATGTGTGCATATATCTGATATGACAAAAGGCCACACCAAGCCAGCGTTAGGTCACACTGTCTGTATTGCGCCTCAACAAATTTTTATCCAATGTACTGTATTGTGGTGGAGGGCCCACAGCCAAAAGCTGTAGCAATTTAGGAAAACTAAGCTCTGGACTTTGGGGAATCACATTCTGAATTGTGACACTTCTGGCCAGATTTTCAAAAGAAAAACAGCCAAAGTTAAAACCCAAAGCTAGTTGTGCATGCTGAATAACTACAAAATTTGGCCCTTGGCTCTTCTGAACATCTAGCCCTAAAGGCATGAAACCTATCCCTGAAAAATGTCCAAAACAGACTTTCCATAGTTCAGCATTTATTTTTTTTGTAAAACTTTAATAAACACCCTGATAAAACTATGCAACTGTTCTCTTCAACACCCAGCCGTGTTCTGCTTCTTTTGATGTTTACTTCAGTTTCCTCTTCACCTTTTGTTCAGTTCTGCAATTAACACCTATAATGAAAACGAGGGAGATGACATGATGTTGATAAATTCTGGTGTTAATTAAAATTAATGATGAGAGAAAAATATGCAAGAAATAAGGGGGAAATAACGGCACTTGTAAAAGCACAAAACCATTGTGGAGATTTAAGGTAGACTGAAGCAGAGAAATACCAGATTTGCCCTAGAGTTCACCACAAAGCATGGCCAAAATAACATGAGGGAGAAATTTAGCCCAGGTCAGAGGGCCAGCAACCCTTAGCCTCATTTTTAAGTGGGATTTAAGGGGTGCAGGGGCCCTTCCACGGGGTGAATTTTGCCTGTTTGAGGATTACTCTCAATACACACAAAGGTTGGTATAATCCTTACAGAAGGAGAAAAGGAGGGTGACAGGCAGGAAAAAGAGAGTGCATCCATCTCAGGGAGGAGAACCTTTGGCATTGGAATGACCTGGATATAGGTGCCTAACTCGCTGAGGGACAGAGCTTAAGCTGTCAAAAAAAGCCCTCCTCTCGTCTGCATTTCCTACTGGCAAGCTTAGTTTTTTCCCATGCACTGTCTAGGGAACCTGGGTGCCTAACATGGGGCTGAAGGTGGCAGGGTGCCTGAGTTAGGCATTGCAACATTGTGCCAAAGTCCCCTTTGTGGTTCAAGACCCTGAGGCTCAAATCCTCCAGTGAATGTAGGTGCCTAACTCCCTTTGACATCTCTTTTTGAAAAGGAGACTGAGGGCAGGTCTATGCCTCAAATGCTGCATCGGTGCAGTTGCACCACTGTAGTGCTTAGGTGAAGACGCTCCTATGCCAACAGGATAGTTTCTCCCTGAGAGGCAGGCGGCAGTTACATTGGCAGGAGAAGCTCTTCCATTGACATAGTGCTGTCTACACGGGGCGGGAGTAGGAGGGTTGTGGATTTTTCACACTCCGGAGCAATACAGTTATGTCGATATAGGTCTGTAGTGTAGACCTGGCCTTAGGCATCTAAGTCACTTACACACTCTTGACATTTTACTCACTCTGCATAAAATGAATATTCATTGCTTTTCCAAAAGCATGCTTTTATGCACTGCATAATACTGGGGAGTAGGAGGGGGTCATCTGTAAAAGCAACAATGCATCTGTATGCAAAAGAACGCCAACCTCTCTAATACCCTTCTCTGCCTCAAAAAAAGGATTTAACCAATGTGTTTTGTTTTAACATCTTTCAATGTCTTAAAGAGTCACATGTCGGGAAGTGATTTATTGTTCACCCACTGCCAGCGATGTGGCATGCTGAAAAGGACCCTAAAGCTTGCTGGGTCTTTATGTTGGAGAAGAACTAAACTTTAATTACACAAACTTACTCAATAATGTTTCTGCACTCAGCTTTACATTCAGTAACCATACTTGGGATATTTCAGAATGCAATTAACTGGCCAGATGATAAAGAGATTATTGGTTAGCACGGCTAATTTACTACCCACCTGTAGATGCTGGTTGATATGTCACGGGAAATCCATATGGATTTTTCTTGGCCCCTAAAAAATCTCCAGTTTTCAAACTGTTTTCCTCTAGTAGGATTTTCCTTGGGGAAGTCACATAAAACAGGCGTTCTAACCCATTGTATTGTGCAGTATGAGAAGAGGCTGATAAGAAACCCCCGAGAGGTCCCAGATCTCTGATTTTAAGCAATCTCTGCAGATTTGAACCAGTCAATCTAATGATGAAACCCACTGTGCTTTGCCAGAGAAGGATATAATAACCATGTAAAAGCATCCCAGGATTAGAACATCTTTATCCAGCCATGTAACTTCTTAACACTCAAGGGGATAAAGATAGCAGAGCTTGATGCAAAGCATCTAACCCAAATTAATTGCAGTGGATGGAAGCAGAGAAGCAAGAAACAAAGCCTTCAGAGAAATGAATCCCACAGTTTGATGATTTCCTTTCTCTGAGCTGATGGGTTTGTTTCTAATTTAGAATATCTTGTGTGACAAAGTTCCTCCTCTACCTTGGTGGGTCCTGTGCTTATTGGCAGATTTGCTCACCTCAGTGATCTTCCCCACAGTCTGGATCAGCTCCTCCTATGTCTGATCAGGAGTTGAGAGGTTTGGGGGGAACCTGGGCCCACCCTCTACTCCAGGTTCCAGCCCAGGGCCCTATGGTGTAACAGCTGCATATAGTGCCTCCTGTAACAGCTGCATGACAGCTACAACTCCCTGGGCTACTTCCCCATGGCCTCCTCCAAAGACCTTCTTTATCCTCACCACTGGACCTTCCTCCTGGTGTCTGATATCAGAGGAGTAGCTGTGTTAGTCTGGATCTGTAAAAGCAGCAAAGAATCCTGTGGCACCTTGTAGACTAACAAACGTTTTGGAACATGCATCTGACGAAGTGGGTATTCACCCACGAAAGCTCATGCTCCAAAACGTCTGTTAGTCTATAAGGTGCCACCGGATTCTTTGCTGCTTTTACAGGTGTCTGATAATGCTTGTACTCCTTAGTCCTCCAGCAGCACACCCTCTCCCTCTCAGCTCCTTGTGCCTCTTGCTTCCAGCTCCTCACACGTACTTCCTCTCCTCTGGCTCCTCTTCACTTGACTGGAGTGAACTCCTTTTTAAATCCAGGTGCCCTGATTAGCCTGCCTTGATTGGCTGCAGGTGATCTAATCAGCCTGTCTGTCTTAATTGTTTCAAGCAGGTTCCTGATTACTCTAATGCAGCCCCTATTCTGGTCGCTCAGGGAACAGAAAACTACTCATCCAGTGACCAGTATATTTGCCCTCTACCAGACTCCTGTACCCCACTGGTCTGGGTCTGTCACACTTGGCTCTTTTATATTCCAGCTTGATAAGCCTCTATTTATGACAACTTTCCAGCTAGTTTTCTAGCTGAATAACTAATTTCCCTCTTCCTCTGTCTCTGCATCATCTACTGAATAAAACTGTTAGGACTAAAAATCCTAGGACCAAAGTCCTGGGTCGACAACTCAGTTTTGAATTGGTCATTACTCAGGCAATGCTCCCATTTACTTTACTAGTCCTTACCCAGGTGAACTCTCAGTTAAGAGTTCAGGAATTTGACCCTTAGTTAACAAGTTACTGAGACATGTCTAATGTATATCGCCCCCATACCCATATCTGAGCTCCTCACAATCTTTATGTATTTATTCTTGCTACACTCCCATGAGGTAGGTTAAGGCAAGTGCTATTAGCCCCATTTTACAGATGGGCAACTGACAAATAATATAACTTGCCCAAGATCGCACAGGAAGCCTGTGGAAGAGTAGAGCTGTGAACCTAGACTGTCGGCTAATGCCCTGTACTCTGGACTCTCCTTCCTCTCTGAGATGGTGCTTTAAATTGCAGATGTAGTGCCTGGTAAGCTAGTGGAGATGTTTTGAACCTCTGTAAAATCTGAAAATCAAACAGACAGGAACAATTTGAATATGCGCCTTGCAGATTATTCTTCTATTTGTCACCCGTCTCTAGTGCTAGCTGAAACTTGTCAAATTCTGAATTATTGAAATATGTACAAACCCCGTCCCCACTCCAAAAAAAATGGTTGCAAAATGTTTTCCAGCCAGCCTACTGGGAACCAGTATTCCTAAGAGTATCCTTGACTATTTGGGTATCCACTCTATGAGCGCCCCATGAGCCGAATGCAGAGCTGATGTGCAAGGTGGTATGTGTTACCCCGCCTTGCGGTTCAACTCATCTTAGGCTGACTTACGAGTGAGTTATACACTGCGAGATGGGAGAACCTATGGGTTAAAGAAAGGGGCGGGCTATCTTAAATGAGACTCTTCTAGCAGCCTGTAAGTTGCTTTTCTTGCTTCACTCCACTCTCTTGGCCCCTCGGTGCAAGTCACAGCAGTCTAGACTTCCTTTGAATTCCTCACCCTCAAGGGACAGCTACACTACAGCTTAGGCTGACGTTAATGTATGTCGCTCAGGGGTGCAAATAAGCCACCCCCTGAGCAACGTCAGTGACACCGATCTAAATGCCAGTGCAGACAGTGCTATGTCGGCGGAAGAGCTTCTCCCACTGACATAGCTACTGCTGCTCACTGCGGGTAGATTTCTGCTGATGGGACACCTCTCTCCTGTCAGCTTAGATCATCTGTACTAACAGCGCTACAGCAGCACTGGTCCAATCGCGCCCCTGTATGCTCTGTCGTGCAGCCATCAAGCCAGCTGGGACTTGTCTACACTAGAAAGTCTTCCCCCTCCAGTATAACCTAAAGGTACGAATTTAAGCAGATAGACCTAAATCAGTATGTCCTCCTGCGTAAACATTTTTGTTCTGGTAGAAGAGGGGCTTTTTTCAGTTTAACTTATTTTGCTTGGGAAGGGTTTAAGTTACCCAAAAGAAGTGGCTCATATTGGAACAAAGGCGTTCAGACTCTGGGGAGGAGTTTGTACCAGAGTAACTGGTAGAACGTTCCCCCTTTGACAAAGTGGGCATATTGAAATGCGGGAGGTGGGAGGGGATGTATCTGAGGTTCTTTGCTTTGTTCTCTAAACTTTATTTAATTCTGTTCAGAAACAAGAGGGAGGGAGTGTGGGTGACACACTAGAAAGCAGCCATAAAGGCACTTACATGGCAACCAGGAGGGGTATGCTGGAAATGGGTGACAGTTATGGTAATAGATTACTAATGTACCAGGAGGTTTTCAGTGGGATTTTCAAACACATCCACTATTGATATCTATGAACCTTACTATTGATTTCACATGCTGACTGCTGTTGACAGTCTTGCCCTGTGTCTGTAATAACTGAATCGAATCAGTTGTGTTGGGCTGGTCCTTTTGTGGTTTCTGAAGGATCATTTTATTCACATGCTAAGGAAGGACTTTGCATTGAAATCAGTAGGGCCCACTCCGGTATTGTCGCTTTCTTTCCCCAAAGAATGTCCTCTATACCTGTTTAAAAAATGCTTTTGTAACCGGAGGCTCTTTCTTTTTCTGCTCTGCAGCTAGGAGGTATCTCTCTGCTATCAAGAGATGAGCAATAAGTTTAGATTATTTTTCAGAGATAAGTCTCTGTCTAAGGGCAGGTCTACACTTAAAATGCTGCAATGGCGGAGCTGCACTACTGCTGCTGCACTGCTGTAGTGCTTCAGTGAAGACACTACCTATGCTGATGAGAAGACCTGTCCTGTCAGCGTAAGTGCTCCACCTCCCTGAGAGGCAGGAGCTAGGTCAATAGAGATTCTCCCATTGACTTAGCATGGTCTACACTGGGGGCTAGGTTGGTTTAACTGTATCACTTAGGGGCATGGATTTTTCACACCTCATAGCAATGTAGTTATACCGACCTCATTTTCCTAGTGTAGTCAGGCCTAAGGGTATGTCTACACTGCGATTATAAACCGAGTCTCACAGCCTGCATCAGCTGGCTCGACTTTGGGCTGAGGGGCTGAAAATAGCTGTGTAGACATTCTGGTTCAGGCTGGAGATGAGGCTCTGATACCCTCCCCTCTGTGGGCTCTCAAAGCCTGGGCTCCAGCCCAAGCCCGAACATCTACACTGAAATTTTATAGCCCAGCTGACCCAGGTCAGCCGGGGCTCTTTTATTGCAACGTAGATGTACATTAAGGTCCTATGGTTGCCGTGTGCTCTACACAAACAGATCCCAGCTGGCTAGTTGTTCTTATTTATCCCAATGTAAATCCAGAGAAACAGCCCCTCTTTGTAGTCAGCAGAAGCATCTATCATTTTCAAAGAAGGGGAAAGATTTTGGGGGGGAGGAGAGGGAAGGACTGGCAATGTGCCACAGTAGCTAAATACTTAATATGCATTTTGCCCATGTACCTGTTTAATAACATTAATGAACTCAACAGGCAAAGGAAGGCTTTCTGCTTTACCAGGAACAGAACTGAAAGAGGCTGTGACTTGCTTTGAGTAGTATTGGGAGCCAAAGGTGAAATTGTAATTTCTCTGAGGTGTTTGGGGAAATGAATAAGTGCCAGGGCAACACCTGTGTGCATTATTAAGGATGGTGTGGAGCATGTGTGGGAAGAGCACATAAAAATAACAGAATTTGGAAACACTTATACCAGAGATACAATAAATGTCATGGGCCAAATAGACTGAGCAAAAAAAAATGTTATTGTTCTCAGCCTGTCCTGTCCTGTCTTCATAAAATAATAAATCCTTCTATCTAATCCATCAATCAAGTGAGTTCAAACTCATGTTAACCCATATGCTGATAAACTACCTTCCAGATGGAACCGAATTTGTGATTTCTGGAACAGGACTGAAGCCCTTCCAGTAAAGTTGCTGGTAGTTGCCAAGAAGCTAATAACATTGTATATTGCTGTAGAAATGATAAGATAGGATCAGATACAGTCTCTGCGCTGCATGGATCGGGCAGAAAGGCTCAACAATCTTCTCTTTTTTGTTCCCACAAATGAAGCCTTCCCTCTAATTGGATTCCAAGGTCTGGTCCAGGCTACCCATACAGACTTCTCTAGGAGGGAAAAGGAGGGCCAGGAAGGAAGCCGGCCATGATCCCAATCCTCCATGCCAGCCAGCATTATGACTGAACTGGGAAACAGAGTCACAAAGGATGGCAGCAGAGGTAGGCTTAGTAGATAGACTTCGAAATATAATGACCAAAAAATAGCCTCACTGAAACTTGCCATCCAGCCCTGTCATTGTGTTAAAGCCGGACAGCTGAAAGTCAGCAGTTTCAGCACTACTTTAGGTGGCAGTTCAGTTCACCTTAAAGGTGGGGTGGGAAATCTTGTTTTCTGAATGAAGCTGATGGTGGAGATAAGTGAAATCAGGTGGTAGGTATTATAGGGTATAACATACCAGCATTGATCAAGGGGATCAGTAAAGAGGCACAAACTTTCCATCAGCATTGCTTTATTCGTGGGCCATATCTTGAGTGACTTACTCAGGATTGAGTTAGTCCTTACTCAAGCAGAACTCCCATTGCCTTCAAGGAACATGTTACTTGTGTGAAGACTGAAGAATCTGGCTTGCTGTTTGGAACAAGTTAAGATTTGTTTTAAGAGTGTTCTAAGAAGTTCACAACACGTGGTGATTTAGAAGGAAAAATCCTTTACACGACCTCAGCCCTTGGAAAGCAGTTATAGATAAAATTGATATTGGCTTAGGGGTACTGTGAGTTAGCCAAATGTAACATTACATCACATTTCATCATGTCATGCCATAAGAAAATCAATATGTTGTTCAAGATCAATTAAAACGAAGCAAAATTTACAACACTGGATATCCACTGAAGCATGAACCAGTTGTGAGGCTTACATTTTTTGGTTTTAAATATCTGTGACAAATTGTCCTCTATTTTCCTGTAATTGCAGTGTTCTAACTGGCTGGAATACCAGTTATACAGTGCATATAGAAAGAGTACATGATAACTTAGGACATTGGTTAACAGTCAACTTTGTACGAGGGGCAAGAAAAAACCCATTAATAAGATTTTAGTTCTGCCAAAAGAAGACATAACAGCAAAGATCCAAGCTGTGTATACTATTTTAGTTATATAGAACATAACCTGCTTGTTTGCATCTTTTATTATAAGCAGAGCTGGTAGCAATATCTATAGTTAAGATTGCATAACACTTTCCATCATCCATTTTCATTGGCTTATAAGTCAGTCAAACTTTCACTGTTCAGACTAAAATTTTCCATGTCAAGTGTTTGCATTCTGGTTTGGTTTTTTAAGGTTCAGGAGAAATGGTCTCACGGTTTCCAAGAACGAACTTAAAGAATCATACATTATTTTGCCCGTGTGAAAATTTTTGCAGCCATTTTCTTAAGAAACCAGTACCTCCATGGCTTGGACCACACGCTTGACTTTTTGTTAAACTTAAGAAACTGCGTTTTTAAAAGACATTACAATAACATCGAGGTTGCATGCTCAACTACTTAAAAAATTAGGAACTGCCAGAATTAATATTTCTAAGCACATGCAGCTGCTCAGCAGCTCCCCCTCTGACCATCTGCTACATTGCAGCGAGGCCCAGAGTATAGTTCTGTCTACTCCATCGCTTGTTTGCTTCCCTCCTGGGTTGTGGGAGTCCCGGAGAGTGGGAAAGGCGCTCTGCTCCTTTTGCCTAAGACTAGGAAAATGGCTAAAGTGAGAGGTCTCAATGCAAGGAGAGTCATGACCACTCTCCCTGGCATTGTGGCTGGATGCACAAGGGCAGTGGGATCTGGTAACCTTTTGGGATCACCGCCTGGGAAAGGTTGAGAGCCCGAGTTAAGGTATTAATTGAGGCCTCTTGATTTTCAAAAGAGCTCAGGGGATGCTTTTAAATTGCTCAATGCCCTCTTCCCAAAGGATTCCATAATGTTTTGCTATCTATACATGCAGGAATGCATCACACCACAGAAGTGCAACCATCTCTGGGGTGTGTCACAGTGGCTGTGAGCTCCCTCTGCCTTTCCTCATCTTTCCTCCTGTCCTGTGTATGGGGCCAGCCTTTTCCTTCAAAAGCAGGGAGAGTCCAGCTGCTGTCTGCAGAGCTCTAACGATGCCCTATGGCAAATAATGTGTCTCCATCCCTAGGGCCAGATATGTCTCACCCTTCTATCACATACGCAACCATAGATACTACAATAAGATTAGGTTTTCTAGTCACAATCCCTCAAATCTTAGCAGTCTATGGGGGAAGAGATCATTTCACTGAAAGGAAGAGAATTATTTCCAATCCCAAAAGAAGTCAGAATTTTGGGGATGCTGCCTCTATTTAAAATGTATTCCATCTGGGAATACAAAGCTAACACTAAAGCCAAAGCCAAGTGAGGTTATTTGGCTTGGAGACTGCTTTTTACTATAGCTTGAGAAGCTGGAATAAGAACATAGAGAAAAACAGAGCACTTCATTCAAATACAGCTTGAAATAAATATAACTGATTTCCAGTTCAGCTGGGGCTTGATCTGCAAAAAGGAGACTTCCCATAAACTCTACCAATTGCCTAGAGGAAATCAATATGCAATCGATTGAGAGCACAGCACAACACACAATCCTTGTGGAACATAGATACTAAATGGCAATGATACAGATAAAGAAAAGAATCCTAGGTTAAACTGCTGCAGACAAGCATAGGCACTTTTGAATGTGCCTAACTGCAGATGGAGTGGAAGGCCAGCTTTCTTAAAGTGCTGCCTTGGGGCCCTAAAGAGTTGACTCTGCCTCATTTGTGACCTTGAACGAGTTGCTGAGGCTCTCATCCTACAAAGACTTGTGCACATACGTGGCGAGTAGCCATATTGACATCAATAAGACAACTCATAGTACATCAAGTTAAGTACGTGCAAGTCTCTGCAGGACTAAACCTCTAGCATCTTTGATCCTCCATTCCCCCTCTATAAAAATGAAGATAATATTTCCTTGTCTTCCAGGGGTCTTGTAAGGATAGATTCATGAGTGATTGCAAGGCATCCCGACACTAGGGTGAAGTGGTTCCAGAGATGGCTCTAGAAGATACAGCAACTTTTGAGAGTCTTGCACCAGCATTGTTGATCAACCTCACTGGACCGGCACTGGGTGAATGTAACATTTAGAGATGGTCAGGAATTTTTCAACATAATGTTTTTCTTTGAAATTCTCTGTTGCTAGGCCATGTCTACTGAGTTCCAGGCCAATGCTCTGTTGCTAGGCCACGCTGACTCAGCCATACATTTGGCTCTAATTAGACCCTGTGGAACCCTTCCCCACAAAAAAGTGCCAGCCTAGCCATACTGAAGCCTCACTGAAGAAGAGCCAGAGTGGCATTGCCACAGAAGCCGATGGCAGATGCAGTGACATGTCTGACACAACCAGTTTATTTAGAGCTTGGAATGGGAAGAGTTTTTTGAGGAACTGGATATCAGACAGAAGGGGAGGGTGGAAGGGAAGGCAAGGCCTGTTTGTATGCAGGGGCGGTTCTAGGTATTTTGCCACCCCAAGCATGGCAGGCAGGCTGCCTTCGGCGGCTTGCCTGCGGGCAGGTCCTGGTTCCGTGGATTTGGCGGCATGCCTGTGGGAAGTCCGCCGAAGCCACGGGACCAGCAGACTCTCCACAGGCATGCCGCTGAAGTCAACCTGCCTGCCGCCCTCATGGCAACCGGCAGAGCGCCCCTTATGGCTTGCTGCCCCAGGCACGTGCTTGGCGTGCTGATGCTTGGAGCCGCCCCTGTTTGTATGTTGTCCTAGACATGGTGTTCAGCTCAGAAATTCAGCCGCGCTTTATCATTCACTTGGCTGAATTTACGGCTAGAAAAACACAGAACCCAAAGCATGGATATGTTTTGTCCTGTGGGGATTTCAAGGCTGGCGTGGCTCAACACCTAATGGAGCAGCTAACGATTTGTCTTGTTAGCATTATTGAGTCTACAATCAAGTGAAGGAAAATCCAGTCACTTTCATTTTTGGACTCAGAGGCTTGGTTCTAGTTTCAAAATGTCCTGACAATGGGTCTGACCTGCCATGACAAAAAGTGAAGAAGTGTGAACTAGTCCAGAAATAGACATTGGCCCAGATCTCAGCCTTCATGGGTATCTATACTGAACACAACCCTGCTCAAAGGTTCAGAGCAGTCTGGATAAAATAATACCTCCTTTCATCTGAGGAGGTCAAAGCATTATACATGATCTAATCAAGCCTCACAATGCACTTGTTAGGTAAGCGATACCAGTACATAAGAGGTCCATTTTGCCTAATGATGAAATGCAGTCACCCCTGGAGCAGAATATGACAGCTTTTTTAATAGCATATAGCAATACAATGCTACACTTAAGATAGAAAGTGAAGAAAATGACCATATTCTGTCAAAAATCCAGGCTTAATTTATAGAGACAGATTTGGTAAATAAATCCCTGGATCAGCTCCATTGACATGAATGAAGTTATAACAAGGATGCAAATGACTCAGTGGAATTGGTGGAGTTGGAATATGACTGGGTTACTCTAGTGGGAACAGTGGCTCCCTGCTGGAATTCACAGCTACCACTTCCTGCTGTAACTAGGTGTTACAGCAGGTCTCCCGTTCACAGCCATGCATAAGTTGATTAGCTGCAACCATTAGGAAAGCAACAATGCTTCATTAAGTTCCCCTTGTCTCTCAGAACTATAGCTAACCAAGCCAAGAAAATCCCATAAGTCAGCAGCAGCTTTGGGCATTGGCAGCTAACCCCAGCTAACCCTCAAAGCTCTAATTCCCCTTCCCAAAGAGAACTTCCCTTTCCCAGTCCCTTCAGCAGATTGTTTTATCAGATTATCCTTACGGCCATTTATCCAGCTACGCTCTCACACCCCTCCCTCTGTGTTCCTGCTTCTCTCCAGTGTTGTGTTTAGTCTGTGCTCAGGCATCCTTAACTCCTCCTTCTCTCATTCTTGTGGGGTTTTGTTCTATTTCCTTTGGCCGGGGGCTGACTGCTCAGGAGATAATACTTGTTTGTACAACTGCAGATCGCTAGCTTTTTGCTCCCTTCTCCACCTGCCCACCACCTCTGCCTTTTAGGGTACCAAGTGTCATTTATACAATTATAGGCAGAAGAATATTTGTCTGTCTCTGCTGGTGATTCCCTGTGTTCCACACACACTCCTATCTACTCTCTCTTCTAAGCGATATACGTCCTCAGCTATGGCTCAGCCAGACTATTGGAGACTTAGCAATTGTCCCTACAAAACCCAATCCCCTGGCCTCCCTCTGGGTTAGGGAAGACTTGTGTTCATTTGGATGGAATAGACGGGGTCCAAAGGTGTTAACGTGAGCCTGTCCCTGTCCAACATTAAACAGTGTTAAACAAGGTTCGGGGGGTGGTAAACAGAGATCTCAGGCTGCTTAGTACCATGGCAAACACATCATTGAACATCTTTTAAACCTTTTATTAGTGATACAGAAAAGAAGGTATTAAGTAAGGATTTTATTTTAACACCATCCCTTGCTCCCTTCCACTTTAGCTGGAGAGAGTCTTTAGAAGGAAACTCCCTCTAGTCTCTGACGTGGTAATAACTGTCCTTCTGGTGAAAAGAGAATGTAGCTGAGTTGGGCTGCGCTGTTGCTGAAATCCAGCCCTGTTCCCTAGAGGGGAAAACACGACAAACACTCACACAGGGAGAGAGAAGAGAACAGTGGAGATAGAAACTGCAGCCTCTGTCTCTGCTGTTGACTCTCCCTTGAAACCTCACTGCTGGAAAAACATAGGCAAAGTACAGAGTCTTATCCGCCACTCTGAACCCTGGCAAACCAGGCTGTTTAGGGCCTTGCATTTAGCTGCCGTGCTGGTCACTGGCTTACAGCCATAGGTGCCACAGGGAAAAATTAGTGGGTGCTCTGCACCCACCGGCAGCCAAGCTCCCCTCACTCCCACGCCTGAGCGCATTGCATCCCTGCTCCTCCACCTACTTCCCAACGTTTTCCTCCTGGCTGCCACCAAACAACTGTTTGCACGCTCTGGGAGGGGAAGAGAGGAGGAGTGGGAACGTGCCATGCTGAGGGGAGGTGGTGGGGCTCGGGCGGGAATTTGGGGAACGGGTTGGAATGGGAGCAGGGAAGAGGTAGGGCAGGGCAGAGCCTCATGGAAGGGGTGGTGTAGGGGCAGGGTCAAGGCAGAAGGGAGGTTCAAGCACCCACAGAAAAGTGGGGAAGTTGGCACCTATGCTTACAGCAGTGTCGCCACACCAAAAAAAAAAAGGTTTTGACAGACTCTGGCTTGACAAGGAAATAGGAGAGAGGGAAAGAGAAGACATACAGTAGAAAAGGAAAAGGAGGAAGGAGGGAGAGAGAGACAACATCACACATCCAAGGTATTGTTCAGGATTTAGCAGGCGCTATGGAGGTGGTGATGTCATTTGGTTCCCTCTATCTAGCTCAGTCTGGTCAGGGCACCTCTCAGAATTAGGATGAAGGTCAGGGGTCTTCGGAGACAGGGCTGTGTCGCAGGTCTGAGGAAGCTCGCTTGTTCCAGTCAGCCAGCGTTGCAGTAACCAGCTTTCCCACCCCAATATTTTCTTTGGACCCCTAAACGGAGTGATGGGCACAGTAGCCCACCAGTCAGGCCTAATTTCTTACACACTGATTTTAGTCCATCAGTTTCTGGTTCCACACTTCTCTTGTTTACCAGCCATGATCACATTCATTGTTTTAGATTATCGTGTCACTTTATGAACCTTCACTCTTTTTACCATGGAGCTCACAAGTCGGAAAATTTGTAGCTCCGATTCTCACAACAGCTACCCATAAGGCTTCCTTGAGACATCACACTTCACTCCTCAACTGGTAGCATAGTCAAAATATTGTCTATTCTGCGTGTCTCCACTAATGGATAAAGCAAATCAAATTCTGTTCAGTCCTACCAATGTATATCCAAAGTTACTTCTACTGAACCCTCATCTTTTTAAATACACACTCTTCTTTGCACCAGGAAAAATAATAAAGGGAGTATAGATTCTGGCCTAAATTATCCCCTTCCACAGGAAGGGAAAAGTTGAAACAAAATATCCATAGCTTGGAAACTGGAAATCTCACCACATCCCTTATTGGAGGCAGACGCTTTGGCACTCAAAGCACCTGGATATCATGGGACCCTGGGAAATCCCATGGGCCTCAGAAAAGCTAGCTGGGCCTTCCCTGCTGTTCCTCCCCCTCTTCCTTCTGGTAGTATGACTCCTTCTGCAGAGCTGTGCTGCCACTGGCTCCACCAGCCATGCCTGTGCCAGCAGAAGTTGATGCAGATTCTTTCAGCCATCATGCCCACTGGAGACTTAGTAAAGGATGATGCCTGTAACAGGGTGTTGGCCAGGAGAGCATGGCCATCTCCATGTTAGCCCCTTTCCAATTAACGAGATTAGTTGGAGCTGGCAGGAAAGACCAAGCCCTGATTACTTGAGCATCTAGACGAGATGCGATACATCGATCCCCGATAGATCGATCACTACCCACCGATCCGGCGGGTAGTGCAGACATACCCTTAGATAGGGAACAACCAGGACTGAAGAGTAATAGGTACAGAGCCCACTCTCTCCTCTATTAAAACCAAGTGCAAAAGTTCCATTGACTTGAGTGAATTAGGGAACTGCTCCTGCTCCCAATGAATAAATATTTATCAGTGCATAAGAACATGTGTGTATTGTCACTTCCTATTTTAGGAACGATTTATGGTCCATGTGGAATATCTTTTATTTATATTTTAAAAATTTAGACATCTTAGTGGAGACATCTTGCCCTAATTATATTCATTTTAAATTGCAAATGTCTTGCTACTTAGATGATGCAAAGCATCTCATAAGACAGATTTATTCAAAGTGAAAGAGTATACATAGTAAATGAAATGAAATACATGTAAGGAGAGACTTGAAGCACAGGGGATTAAGGTCTGAAGTGAGTACGACATGGGAAGGTCTGGAATGCCTGCAGGAAGGATGATGGAGGAATTTAACAGCTATAATCCAGTTAAAACATATTCGTTTGATAGAAGTTGTGGCAGTGTGACCAAAATACTGTATTTACTGTTCAGAGCCAGGCACACTTATATGCTGCATTAAGTTATTGAGGATGGTATATTCCTTTAAAGGAGAAGGTAATTTTATCATTAGCCTTCTTACCTGTCACAGAAAGCAGGCTTGGGTAGCAAGATTGAAAGGTTGTTTAAAGTTACGGTTTATAAATGAGGCAAACAGGACTCTGAAACTTCTTATTTAGAAGTTGAAGCTAGACCAATTCAGATAGGAAATAAGGTGTAAATTTTTAACAGTGAGAGTAATTAACCATTGGAACAATTTACCAAAGCTCACGATGGATTCTCTATCTCTGACAATTCTTAAATCAAGACTGGATATTTTTCTAAATGATCTGCTCTAGAAATTATTTTGGGGACATTCTATGGCCTGTGTTTTACAGGAGGTCAGACTAGATGATCACAGTGGTTGCTTGAATCTATCAAAAGGAATAAAGAGGAAGCAAAATTCACTCTATAATTATGCAGACAATGAAATACGTATTTTAGTACTTAACAGAAGTAATTTTACTGTCCTTACCCCCCCACCCCACCTCACCCCACCCCACCCCCACACACAGAGTTACAGGGAAGGAAGATTAATGCCTTGCAACCAAGTATCCTCTAGAGTGCTTATCCAGCATGAAACTCATTTATAATTATTAATATCTCAGAGGTACGTTCTCAAAGATATGTAAAAACTATTTGTGAATAAATCTGGGAGAGTTTTGGAGAACTGTAAACCAGCTAATCTGAATGACCAGCTCCTGTCCTCTATGAAACAAACATTATATAAACTCAGATCTCACAGTAAATTACAGTTGGCTGAGTCTGAGGGCCACATCCATAGATGTACACTTTTTTTTTTGTTAAACAGAAGCCAGTAAGCTCAGTGGGATGATGGCTTTTTGTTTGTCTGGGTTTTTTTTTAACTGGTGAGTCACAGGAAAAGAGGAACTGCTTGTCACTGTAGTCTAGAAAATTAAGGCCTGATTCTGCTAAAAATACTGGAATAATCAGATTTCTGAGAGGAGCCAGATTGTGGAAGCTCATCTTTCTTTCAGTGCTTCAACAGCTTTGTGTGGGTGTTTGCAGTGTGGAAAGGGTTGTGTATGTGTATTTATTCTTTTTTTTTTTTTTTTTTTTTGCAGAATCAAGCCCTTGAATTCAATGTCCAACATCACAGATTTGTTGCTTTCACGGTCTCCTTAACAATTTGGAGTCTCCTGTGCACTGAAGATTTTTCTCTTTATCTGAGCAAGACCTTTACTGAGCTTTGCCTCTGGCTGAGCTGAAATGAATTCATCACTGTTCTTCTTAAAGAAAGACACATGGGCTTATTGTAAGAGGGTTATTTTATATTAAAACAAAGAAAACTGTCCTTGGTTAATGCATCAGCATATGGTGGTTATGAATATATCAATCAGTCCAGTTCCTGCAAATATCCTTCTCAAGTGTGGTAAGCCAGCTCCTGCTGAGCTCCATAAACACCTCTGAATTGCAGCTTGTTTTCAACAATCACAAAAGGATGCCCAACTTGGCCACTCTAGCACATTCAGAGCCCATGCCTGCTGACAGAAAAGCTTAAGGCCAACAATTTATATATATTTTGGTATACTGCATAGGACAGACATTGGAAATGAGCAAACTAGCTAGAAGGAATGGGTAGCTGGCCAGGAAAAGAAACCTGCATACCCCAAAACACCAGGCATATGATCAATACATCACTAACAGCATCAGTTGATTGCATACAGACCCTGGTGGTGTTAAAGGATAAATCACTAACAGGATGAACTGAATACACTAATTTGACTGCCAGGCAATGCATGACAGAATGAAAATCTAGCTCATTTTCCTCTCAAATTACATTCAAACCCCTTCCTTACATCTGTGGATCAAGTCTCCGTATTGCACCGATAACTGTCTTCCAATGATCTGTTCTCCTTAAGTCCAGTCTTTAACACAATTAAGCTTACACAGAAGGCTGTGAGGATCCATTTAATTGTGAATTCCTAACGCTAAAGAGCAACAAACATGTTAGAAAGGTTGGCAAGCATGACTGTAGCCTAAGTAGATTTGAGACGAGGCACTCAGGAGTGAATAAACGTCTATCAGTATAAACGCTAGAGGGGAAATAACATGAAAGAGAGAATTATTTAATGGTAATAAAAGGTGAAATAAGAAGTTAAACAGCTCTTGGTGTATAGTTCCAAATGTTTTAGTTAGATATTTATTAGTATTACAATAGAGCCAAGAAGCTGCAGCTACGTTCATGACTCCACTGTGCTATACATACACATCTGCAATGCTGATGTAGCCAAGCTGACCTGAAGCAGAGCTCTGTGTATGCTCCAAAGCTTGTCTCTCTCACCAACAGAAGTTGGTCCAATAAAAGCTATTACCTCACCCACCTTGTATATACACATAGTAGGAGACAGTGTCTGCTCCAGAGTCTACTGTCCAAATAGACAAGTTCAGTTCCCCATGTGTAAAATAATAATGCTCTTTCTCCTGCTCTTTGTTTGCCTTGTCTGCTTGGGCTAGACGTTCTTTGCAGCAGGGACTGTCTCTTACATACAGAACCCAGCACAATGGGCTGTCTAGTGTAGTGGTTTTCCACCTTTTTTCATCTGTGGACTGCTAAAAAAATTTCAAATGGAGGTACAGACCCCTCTGGAAATCTTAGACAGTCTGCAGACCTCCAGCAGTTCACAGACCATAGGAGCCGATTCCGTGGGTGCAAGCCCCCAAGGGAAAAAAATGGTGGGTGCTGAGCACCCACCAGCAACCCTCCTATTGATGTCTCTCCTTCCCTCCAGCACCTCCTGTCCACTGGCGGGCCCCGTCAATCAGTGCTTCCCCTCCCTCCCAATGCCTACCACCTGTCACGGATCAGCTGTTTTGCAGCGTCAGGGGGTGCCGGAGGGGAAGGGGGCAGAACTGAGTGGGGAAAAGGTGGTGTGGAAAGAGGCAGGGCAGAGGCAGGGTGGGGGTGGGAAGAAGCAGGGTCGGGGTAGAGCATTGGGGTGGAGTGGGGGCAGGGCCTGGGCAGAGCCAGGGGGGAGCAGCCTGCAGCAGATTAGAAACTCAGTACCTATGTCACAGACCACACGTTTTAAACCGCTGCTCTGGTGTAATAAAAATAACATAAAACAATTCAAAAAATAGGATCAATTTAATGAAGCTGTATGAAAAGTACAAAAACGGATCCTTTCGATAGCTACTGTAGACTAGTATATGAAAAGAATTATGTCCTACTCAAGTGGCATGTGTGGGTGTGAGTGTGTGGTATGTTAACAACTCTTTCTGATTCTAACTTCTTCACTGGTTCATTATCATTGTAAATAGAGGGCAAGCTAGCTGTAATGGTGTAGGGAGATAATAGAAAGATAAAGTACAGCAGCCCTTCAGTAGAAAAAAACCCTGGGTTGATCTGGCACGTACAACTAGAACTGCACCAATTGTTTGAGAGGACATTTTTTTTTGTTAGAAAATGCTTTTCATCAAAACAGAGTGTCTGTGGAAACATGTCAGTTCGGACCAGGTTTCATTTTGGCTCCAGTTTGTGTGTAGACAAGCCAATACCCACAAATAGTCCCAGTGCATTAGCAAGCCTGCTCATGTGAATAAGGAGACTGGAATTTGAGGGCTCTTCCTGCTTCTGATCTCAATGACAATTTTGTAATGGACTTAAATGAAGCAGGATTTATTGATGATCCAGGGGTCTTTTCCAGCTCTACAAACCCTTATCAGTCAGTGTGGATGCCCGGGAGGTCCATCTCTCTTTTTGTTCCAGGTTTCCTTTTTCTATTATATCCCCTTACAGCAGTGGTTCTCAAACTTTTGTACTGGTGACACCTTTCACATAGCAAGCCTCTGAGTGCGACCCCCCCTTATAAATTAAAAACTATTTTAAATATATTTAACACCATTATAAATGCTGAAGGCAAAGCAGGGTTTCAAGTGGAGGCTGACAGCTTGCGACCTCCTACGTAATAACCTTGCGAACCCCTGAGGGGTCCTGACTCCCAGTTTAAGAACCCCTGCCCTACAGTATGACATCAAGAATGTGCTCCATTTTCCCGATGGTACCTAACCAATGAAACAAACTAAATTTAGACAGGTTTCTTCAAAAATTGATGGAAAGCAATTTTTAAACACACTACCCCCTCTAGATGTTCAAATAACCCTCTGTGTTCATGCATTCACACAAAAACAAGTCACTACAAAATATCCCATTTCCATGGAAATGAGCGTGTTTTTCTCCTCTTCTAGTCAGAGTATTTTGTTGAAAGCGAAACGGTTTATTTTTAACCTTTCAGATGGTGAAAGCATGCAGTGCTGCTTATGAGGTTTAGCAAGTTGTCCTTTGCTTCAGCAAGTCCTCGTGCTTCAACCTCACCTGAGGCAGGGAGGTGGCCTGTGGAATAAATGCCCAGAAAAGAATACAAAATCTCCTTTCCATTTCATTCACACTATAAGCAACTGCCACCCCGATGCACCTTTGCCAAGTGAAGAAAAAAGAAGGTTTTGTTCTAATTACTGCACTTCGTCAAGCTGGGCAGGCGAGAAGGGTCAGTTTCACAAACTAGCACTACGGCCTCAAAAAAAAAATCAACAATGGGGTTTGATCCATGTGCAAAGCAGCCATTCTGCTCTGGTGACTCAAAGCAGCAGGGTTGCTTGATTACCCTGGCCACTGGAAGATTCTACTTCCACAGAGGGATTGCAGTACCAATCTCCTGGCCCCTAGAATGGGGGCTATGGCTGGAGCGAAGAGGCTTGGCTTTGTCCAGCAATCCCAGGCTGAAGAGTGACTCAGGATATCTGACACTTGATTCTGGTGTCTATTAATCTAGAGAACAATGCTGTCTGGAATTGTGCCAGCAACTTCTGTGTCTGGCTCAGTGTAACTGGAGATTTTTCTAACTACTAGCAAACCCATCACACCCAGAGCCATCTAGCTTCTGTACATCTGTGGTTTCCATTACAGATCCATCTCTTTTAAAGTATTTTATGCTCATAATACCCCTGGGAGGTAGGGAAGTGTTATCTGTAAAATGAGGATGAAGCACAGACAGGATAAAGTCCAGAACCTCACATGTATTTAGGCACCTAAGTCCATTGATTTCAATGGGGGTTTGGCACCAACGAGGGGCTCCATGAAGGGACCGAGGCATTGCAATGTTGAGTGTCACACTACTGGTTAAGCACCTAGGAAAACACCGCTTGAGTTAGGCACCGAGGCTCCCTACACAATGAATGGTCCAAGAGAGGCGCCTTAGAATGCAAACCTCAAAGCCATCATGCTGGGCAAGGAGCTGCCTACGTTAGCTAGTAGGAGATGGTGACAGGACTGTGTCCTAAACCCCCTCTCAGATTAGGAGCCTACGTCTAGGCTGCAGGGAGGAGCCTCTCTCTGCTTAGTGAGCTACCAACAGGAACCAGATATCCAGAGACAGGTGGCTTAGGTGCCTAAGCCACTTCTTGTGGGAATGAGTTCAATGTTTGCCTTTCTCTGCACAAACTTGCTGGAGGGAGAGGGAAAGGTGGTGGTGCTAGTGAGACCTTTATCACCTTTAGCCAGAGTGACAGCAGGAGACCCCAGTTTAATTCCCCATTCTGCCAGAGATGGGGAAAGGACTTGAACACGGGTCTCACATCTCTCAAGGGAGTGTGCTAAACACTGAGTTATGGGATATTCTGATGTGGGGCTCTGTCCATCTATCCTGCTGAAGTGGTTCCAGTATGGATAAGTCCTTATTGGGCCAGAGAGAGAAGGACTCTGTAGCCTGGTGCTTAAGGTACCTATCGGGGAGGTGGGAGACCCAGGATCCAGTCCTTTTACTGCTATGACTCTTTCATCAGTACCTTTGTGGATCTGAGCCCTAGTGACCTGTCTAATGCCCTACAGGAGGTCAGTGGTGGAGCTAGGACTTGAGTTAGGTCTCTGAAGCCCATGTCACCACCCTAACCAACAGGTCATCCTTCCTCCTAGCTAAATGGGGTTCTTTCCATCTCATATATCACCAGTAATAAAGATTCTCCAGATGAAGTTACACCCTCTGTGACACCTGTGAAACCCTCATTGTCTTCAGCAGCATGAGAGAAATAGCTTAGCTAGGAATACAGCTCTTACATAGACTTTGATTTATATTTCATAGGTGGGTTTCATGTTGAGAGGTTTTAAAATAACTTTTCTCTATTGAGATCTAAGTTTGCAAAGATAACCTATCTGATGTATAGCCGTGCTCCAAAATAGCATGACAATTGTAAATTGTCTTGGTAGCCAGAAGATTGATTACATCTGCCATAAGGTATCCAAACTTATTTTTAAGTTTGCTGATGGATGATTGTTGCGTGGCTGGTTGTTGCTAAGGTAACTTTATAATTAGCTATTTTATAGGTATTTTTGGGTCGAATTTTCCTTAGACTGATAACAATGTTATCTCAAGACATTTCCACCCAGACAAACTTGTCAGCTTCCTGAAATATGACCTTGTGTTCTGTAGTTTTTTCAATATTGGACTGGGGTGGGGTTTCTGTTATACAAACCACTGTATACTTTTTAAATGGATGGCTTAAGAGGGACTTTTCCCAAAATGATCTAACTTGAATCAGATTGGACCACGTTGCATGGATCCAAGGCAGGCTTTGCACTCAATTTGTCTGAAGGTTCTGGAAGGAGGTACTGAAAGATGGCATGAGGAAAGCTCACAAACACCATAAGACTCAAAAGTAAAGCTAAGCAGCCTTGCCTTGCAAGTCAACAGTCAACTTGAGGAAAGAGTGACATTCCAGGACCTCTAAAAGCCAGCCACTTTGGAGAGAGATAGTCAAGACCTCAGCAAACAAGCTATGCTAGCCTTTGATCATCTTCCTGCACCCAAAGTGGGTCTGCTAACAAAGTGCTGTGCCCACAGCATCACAGTCTAGCACTTTGAATGCAGTTCCAGATCCAATGCCACAGGAATCTAGAATGCTGTAAACGTCACATCCTCCTGTTTACTTAAGTATCTTATTTTCCCCTCTTTCTATTTGTGTCTCTTGTTTTCATTAGCTGGGAGACACCCCAGCTTTTATATCCTTTAATTTTAGGTTGTGAAAGTGTGGTTCTGCATATGGGTGCCGATAAAGTCCACACAGGAAAGGCACCAGAAAAAAGTCTCCAGATTTAAATATAATTTCATAAAGAGACTCATTGAGGTGTGTTCTGTGTAAAGTTCCCAAAACTTAAAAATTGTCACATGTAAATTTTGATACATAAGATTTTTCAAACTGCTGCTTGTCAGAGTGTTTTCTTAAACTCTGCATGGTAATATTTCAGTGTAGGAGGAGGAGAAAAGGATTAACCACCCCATTAGAATTTTAATCTAAGAGGGAAGCTTCATTATTGCTCTGACGTTGTGGTTTAGATTATACAGATAATAACTTGGTGTTAGCATCAAAATATTGAACTAGCTCAAAGTTGTAGATTTGATTGACCTGGCTGAAATCCTGTAGTCGGGGTTTATAACCAAATGGACAGCCACCTCCTTATATCCAGGGGCAGCTCTAGCTATTTTGCCACCCCAAGCATGGCAGGCAGGCTGCCTTTGGCAGCTTGCCTGCAGGAGGTCCCTGGTCCTGCAACTTCGGCGGCAGCCTGCGGGAGGTCCGCCAAAGCTGTGAGACCAGCGGACCCGCCACAGGCATGCCGCTGAAGGCAACCTACCTGCTGCCCTCGCGGTGATCAGCAGAGCGCCCCCCAGGGCTTGCCGCCCCAGCCATGTGCTTGGAGTGCTGGTGCCGCCCCTGCTTACATCCCCTCTTAGGGTTTTTGAGGACTGATTTTTTTTATTGTATTAATCTGATGATTTAATTAATTTGATTTAATTCCTACCCAACTGTAACAAATATCTCCTGATCACCCTCGCTCTATGGACCCCTGCGTCCACAGGTCAGCCAGAGACCTCTTTTAGGTGCAATCACCAGTGCCTTTTACTTCTAGCATCAGCTCCCACTGCCTTCTATTTACAGACTACTCCAAACTAGCAACCTGGGGGACAGCTAGCTTCTCCAGCAAGCAAGGAGGCACAGCCCTTAGGGCTTTTTTTTCCCCTTTCTTTTTCTTTTTTTTCTCCCTCTATCTCTTTCCCCCACCCTTCACTTCCTTTCTGCCTGCCTGCCCTATATAGTCCCCTGGCTTATGAGGCCCACAGGTGCTTCCCTTCTATCAATTAGGCATGGCATACTCAGCCAGCCCCAGTTAATGCTTCTTATTTGGAGCTGGGCTAACAGGTGACTGGCTTAGGACCTCTTAGCCAGCACCTTGTTACACCAACATTGAAACTAACTTTTTAAAATCAACTTGACATTGATTTGACAGCTGTACTGCTTATTTTTAGTTTAAAGCTAGTAACAATAGCTTAGCATTGGTGATCTCAATTTTATTTTTGTTAAACAGTTTTAATAAAAATTTTTGAAACTGATAGGCACATTTCTTTCAGTAAGTGTCAATAGTCCAGAACCTCTGGGGACCTGGCTGGATAGCAGCAGGGTAACCTGAAAGCTTGACCAACTCCTACTAATTAGCCTTAGGTTCTCACAGGAGGCTTGCACAGATGTGTCAGCAGCAGAAGTAATAAGGAGGAACAGAATTCATTTCACCTTTCCATAGCTGCATGGGCTTTGCATGAATAATAAGAGTAAACAGCAGGAAAACTCTGTTCCTGTGACTAAGGTCAGTACATCTGGCTCTGAACGCACACAGGGGTCTGAATAAGAAGGTACTGCTGTTACATCGTGACTCCGCTGAGTCTGAGTGATACGGATTGCATTGAGTCTTCATGGTGAAGTGGGGCAAATTTCAAAGTGCGCAAAACATTCACCTCTGACTCTAGCAGTCTGTGAAAATAGTGGCTGCTTCAACCATGGAGCCAATAAAGTGGGATGAAAACAAGATAGTATCAGAATGACCTGATTTGAAAGTACAAGTCTCACTCCATAAATTATTTCTAGTTTCTAATTTTGAATAACTCATTAACCTTATTACTATATTATACTTACTCATAGCATTCAGGGGTGATGTGGGCTGATGGCTAGGGTACTGCAGTGGCAGTCAGTAGGCCTGGGTTCCATTGCTGGGTTGCCTAGCAACCCTGGGCAAGTCACTTCACCTCTTAGATGGGAAATTGAGGCACTATCAAAAGGGGATAATACTTGCGTTCTCCATCAAGGTTTTCTATTTAAATGGCATGCTCTCTGGAGCAGGAGCTCTCTCTTACTATGTGCTTATATAGCGCCTACCTCAGTGGCCCCTGATCTCGGCTGCCAGCTCTAGATGCGACTGTAATATAAAACATTAACAGGGGTTTGAAACTCTCTGAAACTGGCAAGTGTTTAGGGAGAGGAAGCAGATAAGCAGGATTAGGGAATTTTAGAAATTAAACTTTTTTTCCTTTCTGACCTACACATGCCTTGCCAGAGGCATTCCTAGAAAAATGAGGCCATTGTACAATTTATTGGCTTGGTTCAGCATTTATTTAATCACATTTACAAAAAGTAATTGTGTGGGCATGAGCCGCCTGCAGTGTTTAATTGCCTCTGTGCCAGGGCTCTAGTGAGTATACTGGGAATACTTCCCCGTACGTATTAAGTGGTATCCCCTCCCATATAAAACACACCATGTCTGCTGCATTTACTGGCCTGCAGCTTTTCTGTCATCACCACAGCCATTGACAACAAGCAATTTAGTGCACATGTTTGGAGCCCTGGTTGTGAAAAGTACAGTCAGCTGTTTGGCTGGCTTATTTAATTACTTCTGTGCTAGTAATCTAGCAAGGGATTCTGAGATCCCAGTCACCCTGCTGCATCAGACAGTCCCATCCCTGTGAAGTACACCACTTCAGGTGCATGGATTTGCAAATGCTAGTTTAAAGTGAGGTGTCCACAAATATTTAAGAAAGTGAGTTTAACCTTCACTTTCCATGAGTTTGTGTGATTGATGGGACGTTTGCAGAATGAGAATTTAAAAGGGACGCACATGGCTGGAGTCAATTCATTCTTTGATTTGTGGAAAATATTTCTGTGAGTAGCCGAATGGATACTTCTGGATTTACACTGACATATCTAAGAGCAGGATTCGTCTTTCAGACTTTGTTGCATTGTTGTTGTGGCACCTTGGGGTCATAGTCCATGACTGGAGTTCCTTTGTGGTTGGCATTGTACAAACAAAACAAAAACAGCATCCTGCTTTAAATTTAGATCCTGGGAGACTTTATTTTAGTAAAAGCAGCAAAGAATCCTGTGGCACCTTATAGACTAACAGACATATTGGAGCATGAGCTTTCGTGAGTGAATACCCACTTCGTCGGATGCATGTAGTGGAAATTACTGCTTCTACAGATCCAGACTAACACGGCTACCCCTCTAATACCTTATTTTAGTAATTTATTTTAAACCAGGTGGGTGCTTCTATTTGAAGAACACATCTCTCTGAGTGCAGTACCCATGTGATATATCAGATTTTGATGGTCCCAGAGAATGAAGGTCCCTCTTTATCCACAGACCAGGGACAGAGCTATCAGTATAGCAATGCAAACGTTCCTCCACTGGCCAGAAGAAACATCTTAACAAGAGATGGTTGAAAAATGGGGGTGGGGGAAGGTTGTTAAAGATTGGCAATTTTCATCCTGCAGGACTTTTTGTTGGTTTGTTGGAAAGCCTCCACAAATACCTTTTCCCTTTTTGCAATTTTCTTCTATTCTCCACGCTCCTCTTTTCGGCACTGAAAAGGAGGAGGGGGAAGAGATGAGGAGGGATGAAGGAGCATAAAAGGAAAAACAAGCAGAAAAAATATATTTTTACAATTTCAAATTGGGTTTAAAACTGAGGGCAGCAGGGAATCTGATTTTTGAAAAAAGGCAACTTGAACAATTTTGTAAAACATTTTCTATCCTTTCTAATATTAGCCCTGATTTGGAGGGATTTGCTGCTAGGAGTGAACTGACTTCCACTCTATTCCTGTTTTGTTTTGGGGGCAGAGGTGGCGGGGGTTAGGTTTTCTTCCCCCCTCATGATCACTCCCTTCCCTTGAAGCTCCTGTCGTAAACAGATAGCTAAGGGTTAATGTTTCTTTTACCTGTAAAGGGTTAACAAAGGGAACCAAACACCTGACCAGAGGACCAATCAGGAAACCGGATTTTTCGAAGCTCAGGGAGGGAATTTTTGGGTGTGTGTCCTTTGTCTG